>NC_043710.1:88906124-88996315 GCF_006229205.1 Suricata suricatta | reverse complement strand
TTTTTTTTTTTTTTTTTTTTTTACTGGGATCGGGGCTATTGGAATTTGGGGAGGGTCGTGCCACGGGGCCCCACGCTCCGTGGGTGGAAAAACGTTTAAGCAGGCGATCATAGTAGTTGATCCGAGCCATGGCAGGGGAGCCCCGAATTTCGGCTGCTTCTCCTCAAAAGCGGATCTGGAGCAGAGGACTTAAGGCGCGCAGGACCCGCTCCTAGGAGAAAGATTCCGGGAAGCGGACAGATCGAAGGGACGTTTGGGTGAAGCGACGGGGCAGCTTAGCGGGGCTCGGAGTGGATCCGAGGACTGACCCTGGCGGCTCGGCAGGCTCTCGAAGCCACTTGGGGACCGCGGGCGCAGCGCGGCGGCCCGGTGCGGGTGGCCCGCAGGGACCGCGGCCTGCGCCGGGGGCGCTAGCTCCGAGGTGCCGCATCGTGCCCGAGGAGTCCCGGCTGCGGCCGAGTGCAGGGCGGGCTCTTGACCCGCAGGCTCTGTCTGCTCTTTTCCCCCGGCCCGGCCGGGAAGCCCACGAGCCGCGCCGCCAATGTGATCCGCCTGGGAAACGAGGGCGATCTGGGTCTTCTATCCTCACCCCACTTGTCCCGGGTCTTCTCCAGGGTGTTGACTTTTCGGATTTCAAGGGCTCTCCAACTGGTGGAAGCCAAAAGCTTCACATTTTAGGCAGATTTAGGCGACTCTCCCCTCCCCAAAGATGAGAAAATGATGGTGTTCAAACACAAGATACATTGAGTCAAAGCCCTAGCCCCTAGTCCTGTTGCTGACCCAGCCACTCCGGCCTTCCGAAGGCCTCAGGGCCTTAGGGGAAGGGAAGAGGTCTCCTGTCTCTGGACTCCTGATCTCCCACTCCAGCCGCACCCCCCAACCCCACCCTCCACCGCTAAGGCCCTAGTTTAGTCCTGGCGGAGGGAAAGAAGTCCCCACCAGGAAGGGAGGTCATCCCTCTGGCCAACTAGGGTAGAAAAGTGTATAAAAGGGTTGTCAGAGAGGAAGATTTGAGATTTCCTTTTTGTAATCTTGAGCCCACAGTCTCACCTTCCGCACCCCTTGCTCCAGTAGCCACTCGGCGCTTCTGGTTTGCAGAAGACTGGCGACCCATGAGTGGCGAGTGGCGGCGGCAGCGGCCTAGGGCCTTGACTGCCCCGGGGGCGAAGCTCCAAGGCTGTTGGCTTTCAGGCTTGGAATTCGTGAGCTCTCCCGCCGGGAGCCGGTGGGCGGGAGGGAGCCGTGACCCCGTGGAGACTCCCCAGTCACCGCCTCCCCTTTGTGAGCGCGAAAGGCATGAAAGCCCAGAGAAAGAGAAGCTGCTCAGAATAAGGGGCAGGGGGTTACTGGAAGGAGATGGGCCTGGCCACCGCTCACAGTAAAATGCCTCGTGCAAATCGCACTGAAGTGTACCCAACTTGAGACTGGCTGTTTTATGATCCTTTCTGGGAGTTTACAGCTCCATGCTTTTAAGTCTATAGATTGCTTTAAGTTAATGAAAGTGCTGCTTTCAAAAGGGGCTTTTATTGTGCGGCAATGGCTAGTGGAGTCCCTCCCCTTTACTCTTCCAAAATGGGCCTGTTTAAAAGGAGGGAGCCTCCTGGAGTTCCCACACGGACAGAGCTTGGGGGAGGACGCCATGTGACAAGGCGGATTAATAAAAAATCAATGTCCAAGTAATGCAGAAAGATCAGTTTACTTCTTTTCCAGGCCAGTGTCATCTGTGCCTTCCCTCTGAGTCTGACCTGAAATGCTGCTTGGTGCCTCCCCCTTACACCCTGGCTGACACTGCTTTATGTAGGCCTGACCCCGTTCAATTAAACCCAAACTGGATTTCAGGCTTTCCACTGGCTGCCAATTCAAAGGGCAACTAAAATATTTACTTGGGGCCTGGGGGAAGGGCTTTGCCTTGCATTTAGTAAGATAGATGTGTTAGGATACCAGGCAGAGAGGCTAGAACCTTGAGAAGAAACATGGAAGGGCTATTTTTCAGCGCTTTTCCCTTTTTCCGTCTATTTGGCACAAAAGGTGAGACGACAAGGTTTTTGACTAGGTCCTAACGCAGAAACTGCAGGGGGGCCGAGCTGTGGCTTTGACCGCATGTCATAACCATTTAAACTGTGGTTAGTTGCTCAAAGCTCAAAGCTTCTCCAAGCTGGGTTTCATTAACTCTACACCAGTTGCCTGGAAGTTCAGTAGCAATAAATTGTATAAACACATTTGAAGTAAGTTAGTGATGAAATCGGGAGAATTACTGTCTTGTGAGTGGAGAATCTTGGATTCATGGAGTTTTAACTTAACTGGAAACATACCTTCTCTCCCTTGGCCTTGATGTTTATGGTGCACTGGAGTGTGTGTTAAATTTCTTTCTGCCATGTCCATCTTCAACCTGGGACTGTAACTCATTAGGGACCAAGGCATGCCTAGAAAGCAAAACGGCTGGGTTTTAAAGGGGTCTCTATTAGCCTGGTTTAGAAACCAAACCAAACTCACCAACCTGACTTCCTTACCCTGCGTGAACGCACCGTGCAACATTAAACAGCAGCAGAGCAGGCCAAATTAGATTTTTAAATGTTAGCAGCTTAATAATACTGTGTTGTTAGCGATCGAATTTGTTTTTATTAAAGCAACAACCTATAAAATTTATAGGCTTCCAACATGTTGCAAGATTTCCTTGCTCTTTATTTAGCGTTCCCCCCTCCCTGAAATTCTATCTCCGATTTCAGACTTTTGTTCCTGATTTGTTTAATTTAAAGCACATTTTCTAAATTAGTTCGAGGAAGGTGAGAAATGCTGTTGTAAGTTTTTCTTTTCCCTATGCTGCGTGGCACAAGGACTGTGATGCTGTAAGATATATATAAATGTGCGATGCACTTGCTGGAGGGTGACGGCATGTGAGGCCAAGGGTCTGGATCAAACAAAATGCAGATGAGAAGATGGAGAGGGCGAAGTGATGCCATGGAGGAAAAGCAGAGGAAGTTACACAGAAAACAAGATCCTCACAAGCCACCGTGAGCCTTGGTTCTAACCAACACATCGTGCTTTGTATAAAGCACTTCACATGTGATCTGTGACTTATTGGAGATTGAATTATATTGGGAAGCAGAATTGAGAGGGAGTAGCTGCCCTGGCTGGGTTCTGGCCAGGCTGCATGGCCAGGCTTGTTGCGACGGGGATCTGCTAATTTAATTAAATCTAATACCTGATGGGAAAGGGAGGAAGGAGATAATCAAGGTTGGCAGGTCAGTATGCTGAGCTAATGTTTAAGCTGAAATTGGGGGGCCTAGCAGTCTTATGCCCTGTTACTGTTCGGCTCTAGGACTCCAGTGGGTCACCTACCTCCTGGATCTCAGTTTCTGCATATGTAAAGTGGAATGTATGATGCGAATCCCTCATTAGGCTATGAGGGTGGATCTGGTGTGACTCCTGCTCTGGTGTGCTCTAAATAATAAAGGAAAAGAAGAGAAGCTTCTGAGAAGCAGAGTCACATTCTTCCCTGTATTTTCTTTCCCTGCCTGGCCCCAGAGCCTTTTCTCACAACAAGTTCTGAGACTTGGGCAAAGGGACTGAATGCCTGCCTTTCTTTATGCCCTAGAATTGGAAAGCCCCACTGTGATTCCAAATCCACCTGCACTGTAGCAGGAGGGGCAATTAAGTTGGGGGAACCAGCAAGCCTCTCCCCAAGAGGGCTACCTGGAAGAGCTTTCAAGCATCCAATGAACACAGAATCTGATGTATCGGGAATTCAGTCCCTTCTCTTTGTGCCAGCGGAAAGAGGCCTGAGCCCAGACTGGTGTGTGACATCTGGTCAGGCTCGGGGTGGGGGGTGGGGGAATGGGCACTGGTCCGGAGCTAGCCACAGCTTGAACCTCACTTAGCAGTCTCCATGCTGGCAGATCAAAGCAGATTCTGGGCCAGAAAGCCCAAAAAGTTACACCCAGCACTTATACAGAAGTGTACCCGCGCTCAGAGTATCCTTCTGTTCCCATGCCTGGTCTTTCAAGACTCACCCTGGTACAGGAGACGTGGCTCCCGTGGAATGCTTGCCTTTAATTCTCCCTTGTCCATGGGGACTTCTTGGGGTCATTTTCCCCTCCACATATCCTTCTCCAGCAGCCTTGAGCAACACCTCGGTCTCCCTTCTGATTGGGGTGAGAACAGGGAGACGCAAGGATGGAAGCAGAAGAGTCAACGGTTTTGCTAAGAGAACGCATATGAGTTGGAAGGCACAGTCCTACCAGAACTCCAGCTTTCCCTCCTTCCAGATCCCCCAGGAGCACGGGAGAAGCTAGGCCTCGGGCAGCTTGGGAAGAGCTCCCGCAAACGGGTTGTCTTCATGGGGATCTGCTGTTTGGCTTGGATGTCTCATTGCAGGCCCTGCCTGACCGGGTTTCTAATTACAAGAAGGCCGTTTTTGCTAAGACCTATCTCACTAAAAACACATCCCTCTGTGTAATAAGAAACCCTAAACCAGGCAGGATATTTTAAAACTGAAGCAATGAAGATTAGATTAAGTCTCCACCAAACAGCTTCGTTCTTGTATTATTTTTGGCTGGAATGTGGAGAAAAGCAGCTGGCCCTGGGGCCCGGAGCAGGCTCCTCTGAGGGCTCGGATGGGGCCGGAGTGGGTGGTGTAACTCGCTGGTATCTCTGCTTAATAGGAATGTGGCCAATTTCAGTACGGCTCAGTCAAGGCAGGGGGGTACCCAGTGGGGGAAGAGGGAGCCCCAGGTTGGGGAGAGAGGCAAGATCCACATGGGGCCACTCAGCAGATTACAGAGCACTGAGAACACTTTTAAATCCCCCGCCTCATTAGGATCTCAGTCTTTTGTGTGCGGTTTCTGCTTCCACACCCTGTCCAAGAAAATCCGCCCAATTCTCCATGTGGCCTTTGGAGGAACTTTTATATATTGGGTACTTTTCTGGTTGGAGAGAGGGAACAAATAGTTGTCCAAGATTCCTGGAAACAGGGCCTACAAGCCTGACATCACAAGCCATTTTTCTGTCCTACTGGGGAGAGGCAGTGTGGTATTCATTCATTCCTTTGTTCCTTCATTCAGCAAATATTTATGGAGTGTCTCCTGTGTGTGTGCCTGGTGCGGTTCTAGGCACTGAGGATACAGGCGCCAAAAGCAGATGGCACAAAAGCACGTAACCATGGAGTCCCTGTCTTCTGGGAGCTTGTCCACTCTGGGGATGGTGCAGAGTATGGGCTTAGCCTCGGATAAACCTACACCAAGAGCCTCGCTCTGCTAGTTTCCAGTTGTAAGAATTTAGACAACTTGCTTAACACTTTCGATCTAGCTTTTCCATCTGCAAAGTGAGAAGTAAAAGTAATCAGCTCAGAGAACGAAGGAGAGGGCATGTGTAAAGTACCTGGCAGTGTGGGGCACGCAGCAGGGATTCAACCAGGTTCCTTTTCCTCCCCCTGTTCCTTTGGACTGGGGATCCAGTTGTCGGATAAGCAGCTTCCCCATTTCCCTTCCTTTTCCTGCCCCAGGACATGGCGGGGGCCTTTCGCAGGTCACTGGCACCATCTACAAGTATTAAACAAGCAGCTGGCTGCCCTGTGGCCTGGCGCTGCCCACTGCACAAAAACCTGGTGAGGCCTGTGGGAGGAATAGACACACACACCCTTCTCAATGGAACACGCAGTTTGCGGGTGGACAAACTCAACACAGAAACACGTAAAGAGATGACACGCAGACGTGCAGAGGTGACATGAAAATGGGCACAAATCAACTGTGAAGCAAAAGAGGCATCAGTGGGGTGGGAAGCTGCTGAGTGGAGGTGAGTGCTCAGGAGTGTCTGTGCAGGGGCGAGGGTAGATGCTGGCCAAGCAGGGCTGGAGGGCGCGGGGTGGCACTCAAGACTCTCCAGGTCTCAGGGCTCCTGGGGGGTGGGGGGAGGTGGCACCTGAACTAGAGTGAGGAGTCAGGCCCCTTCTGAGGATGTCAGGGGCCCAGGGGGCCACCACTGCGTCAGGAGTACCACCCAGGCCTTCCCATGGTGGCGGCTCAAGGGTTTCCGAGAGGACTTTTCTTGGTGACTTCTCAATGAGGAGAACTTAGGCTGTTGACTCAGTGCCGGAAGCAAACCAACTAATTCCATTCTGGACTACAATGTAACTCTCTTACCCACCATCCGTGCCTTTCTGAGCCAAGAGAGCGGACGTTATAGATCCACACCCAGGCCTCTCAGGGCCCATGATGCTGACCCGATTCAGAGTGGTGGGGATGGTGGAGAGAACAGCAACTGAACAGGGGGTCCGAGGGTGGTGGATTCTGCTCTAGACTCGGCCACCAACTGGACTGTGTGCCCTTTAACAAGTGGCTGACCTCTGGGTGTCATTTCCCCACTTATCCAATGAAGAGCTTAAACTTGCTCTTAGAGGCTCGCCTTCAGCTCAAAGGTGCAGCTGAACTGATTCATGATGAGGCGGTCCCTGAACCCACTGCTGCCACCACCAAGCAAGCATCCATCGGGACACTGCACAGCCGCAAAGGCACGCACTGGGAGGGCTTGGCCCCTGGCTTGCCCTGGAGTTGTAGGGTCTCCACAGTAGAGGGGATTGGCTTTGACCTTCCTAATGGCCTTCCTGGGGGCAGATGGATGTGTCCTAGCAATAGCGGTATTATGAGTCTGGAGACTCACTAGCCTCTTCACCAAAAGTGATATTTGCTTCTTTTGTTGAGACAGTGCAGTGTTGGGAGAAGGCACACAAACTTTGGCATCAGATTCTGGGTTCTGATCCTGGTTCCTCTACTACTGAGCTGTGCGTCCTTGGGCACATCACTTAAGCCTCTGAGCCTCAGTTTTCTTGGAGATATAGTAAGGTTAATAATGACACAGAGCATGTGGGAGTGTTATGGAAAATCTAGTATAGAATATCTAAGAGTGCTAGGCACATGGTAAGCTCATGACGCATATTGATTTTCTTTCCTAATAAAGTCCATCCTCAGGTTCTGTCTCATTTAATCCTCTCAACTTTCTGAAGCAGGTAAAATGGGTATTATTATGTCATTTTATAGAGGAGAGGAGACGGTGCTCCGAGAGTGGCCACAGGGGCAGGTCCGGGATGGGATGCTGGATGTCTCTACCTGTTCACATTAAATAGGGTAGCCCAGCTCTACCTTTTACAGCAGTAATTTTCTTAGTCTTTTGGAGACAAAGCAAGCACCTCTCTGAGCTCTGGGCATGGCTTGGCCCTGACCTCCACCTATTCCTTTCTTGAGAATCTCTTTAAAGGAACCAACAGAACCCATCTCTGTTACCCATACCTTTGTTCGGCAAACTGGGGAGAGCCACCAGCTGTTACGGAAACCAACACCTAGAAAAAGATCTATATTTTTACTTCCATAAGCCTTTAGTGACAGGTGGGGCTGGGCTGGGCAGCACAAGAGATGGAAGTACATTTAGGGGTGGGAAGGGGTTGTAATGGCAGGGGGTGGGCGTGGCAGGGCTGCCCAGGCATAAGCCACCCCACGCCACCCACCCCACCCACGGTGGGAGGCTGGGTGAGGAGAACAGAGGCTCACACCTGTGTTCCTTTGACTTGTGATCCTGACAGACACCAGGGGACATTGAGCTCATTAACGGTAGGGCCTGCTAACTCTGAGTAGGTGTGGGGTGGGCACAGTCTCCCTGACTGCAGGGTAGCACAGTGGGCCTGTGGTGGAACAGAGGGGAGTAAGTCCCACCCCTAGAGGCTCCTCTGTCTTCACTCTGACAGCCCGCTGGCACTGAGCACTACTCTATACCAGATCTGTGTTAAGCCTTGGGAGCGCAGGGTTGTTGCAGCTGTTTCTCAGGTGAGGCTGTGCTCTGCGGGGACTGTGAGTTCTACTTCCAGATCAGAGGCAGGGAGAAGCCTAGAGAGGCCCCTGTGTGTGCCCAGGGCCCCGTGGTGACAGGTGCTTGTTCTCGCTCCTGAGCCCTCCCTGGTGATTCATCTGTCCATCAACGAGCATGGCCGGAGTCCACTGTTTCATGAATGCCTAGGAGTGTGCTGGACTGGACTCAGGCCTTTTTCTCTAGGAGTGATTCGGTCTGACTGCAGAGCCCAGACAGATGCATGTCAAGCTGAAGACAAGTTGTGTGACTTTCGACGTCTCTTAACTTTTTTGGCTCTTAGCATCCTCATATTATACAATGAGGAAGTTAGATGGGATTGTCTTTGAGGCCTCTTCTGGGCCTACTATTCTATGACGCAATGGGCTATAAGTGCTAAAATGTGTAGTCCGGACCACTGAGCGCCAGTGTGCCTGAAGAAGGTGGTGGCGCCCCAAGGGACACTTAGCCCATTATTAGTAGGACCTGCCTAGCTCTGATTAGGTGAGGGGGATGGAAAATTGTAGATAGAACAGCAGTTGAGCCTCACCTGTTTGGATGCAGGGGCTGGGGGAGAGCTCCTGCCAGTGGGCTGAGGGCTCCAGTCTCCAGGGACAGAAATCAAGCTGGGAACCCCAGGGATGTGGGAGCTCAAAGCTACTGCTCTCCTGTGGCCTGTACAAGTGGTGGGCTTGTCCCACTGCCATGATGGGAGCCCCTCTCCCAGCTCTGGGAGGAGAGAGCCGGAGTCCCCTGGGGCACTCCTCACTTGTGTTCAATCTGGAGGAAAGCCAAGGGCTTGATGGGATTCCCCCAGCCTTCCCTGGGGGCTGTTCCCAGGGAAAGTGACTTGTTCCTCACACTGGCATACACTATCATTGGGAAGGCACCCCAATTCATTAGAGCCTCTTGGTGGCATTGAGATGGGGACTGCTACCTCCTGCCGACTTCCAGATTGCTAGGAAGGCCCCTTTCCAAGCCGGACATCTGGTCTCTTGGAATACTTTTCAAAGTCTATTCCATTGGCTTTGGAAGGGGAAATGGAAGGAGAACTTCATTCCCAGGCTGTGCTCTGGGGAGTGCCGTTGGCTGCTGGCACAGGAGAAGGGAACTTCCCTGGCATTCTTGCACAGAGTCATGGTGCCTTGTCCCTGCATGGACACCGCGGAACTGGACTCTTCTGGGGAGGAAGGAGATGGGCTGCCACAGCTAGCTTGTGGATCGAGGGAGAAGGATTCGTCCCAAACCCTGTGATTTCTGGGTAGCTGTGCAGGACCACACTCTGGGAGCTCCTGTTCTATGTACTGGGAGCTCTCACCTCTTTATTTTATCTAGTTGTCACCAGGGACCTGAGAAAGAAAGACAGGCTCAGAGCAGATAAGAGAGAGAATTTGCTCAGCATCGCAGAGCTGGTTCTGGGTCATTCTGGATCCGCAGGTCTAGAATTCTAGCCCAGCATGCTGCCTGCTCTAGGGAGGTGTATGTTTCGGAGAAAGTGGCTGCATTCCTTGTGGCTTTCCTTCTCCATCTCCCTTGCACCCCAGCCGCCCCTCCTTGCTCTTGCCCCAGTGCACACGTAGCTCAGTGTGAGATCCAGGGTTCCAGCCTGGATGGGTCATGGGCAGTGCGACTGTAGTGTAGCAAGAAGGGTGACTGAGTCAGGACAGTGACGAACAAGCCGAAGGCTGGGTTTGAGCCTTGGCTCAGCCATGGTTACTGTATGACCTGAAAAGCTGGCCCCACTTTCCCTGTCAGTAAAGTAGTGGTGATAATGCATCCTGTCAGGGCTGGGGACCAAACGAGTGAATGCATGTGGATGTGTTATGCATGTTATATAAACACAAATGAAAGCGCCCACACAGTGCCTCACATGTAATATGTGGGGGAGAAAAGTGGTTGGCAAAGATTTTGTATTTCTTATTAAAGTGGAGCATTCATGCAAACACACAGCTCCTCTCACAGTGATAACAACTGTGTTTAAGCAACGAAAAGCTGGCGGGATGGCCTTCCATGACCACCCGGTGGCTGGAGCATAAATGGTTCCCTCTGGGTGGTTTTCCAGGCTCTGGCAGAGAGTTGCCAAATTCGAATTCATGCCTACTGTGTGTCAGTGGTTCTTCTCACTTACGCCTTCCCGTCGAACCCAGTGCAGCAGCCATCTAGTGCCTGGTGTGGAGGGTTGGCCTCTGCCAGGTCCCATTAGCCACCAGGTCTTCATCTGATGGGTTTTTATCAAGCACCTTCTGTGTGTCAGACCCCACAGTCCTGTGGATTTGACTGTGAACTAGACAGACGGCTTCCTACCAGTAGAGTTCATAGTCCCTGGTGGGGATTGGCATTCAAGTTATGTAGGTAATTACTGAAATTGTTATAAAAGCCATGGAGGGTTGCCTGGGTGGCTCAGTCAGTTGAGCGTCTGACTTTTGCTCAGGTCATGAGCTCACGGTTTGTGGGTTTGAGCCCCGTGTTGGGTTCCATGTTGACAGTGCAGAGTCTACTTTGGATTCTCTCTCCTTCTTTCTCTGCCTCTCCCCTGCTTGTGCTTTCTCTTTCTCTCTCTGTCTCTCAAAATAAATAAACTTAAAGCTGCAGAGAAGTCCAGGAAGCCACGGGAACATAAACAGGGAGTGTAACTTACTCTCAGGGTCTTGGAGGACATTCTTGTGTTTTGGCCAACCCCTCCATCCCTGGGGACTCGTTTTCCATCCCTAGCAAGGGCAGAACAAGGCAAGAGGAAGACAGTGGGCACCAGAAAAATCCTGCCAGCTAGTTTTTCTCACATCTGAGTTTCCTGTCCTGGCCCCCAACCTTCTGTCATGCTCCTTAAGGGCATAGCGTTCAGGAGAAGTCTTTAGAAAAGCAGGCATACCTTCCCTATTCTCCCTGAGGCCCCTAGTATCTGGGGATGCCTGGTGATGTTCACATTGATGTCTTCCCTGAATGTGATTTCTGGAACATCCTCCTGGGTAGCAGCTGTCAGCTGTGGGGGAAAGGCTCACACTTCCTTCTCAGCACCAGCTGGGGAGATGGTTTTTATTGGAAGATCTGGTTCCCTTCCTCTGCATGGGATGGAGTCAACTTCTTGACAGTGTTTCTCTGGTGCATTAGTAAAAGCCATGCCAATCCTTTCAGAAACACTGGGGACAACCTGACAATTTTGCAGTCTTCTGCTTTGGAGGAGGTAGTGAGGAGAGAAATGAGGGTGCTGGAGAGATGAATGGACTCAAGTCGCTAGGGGTGCACATCCACTTGCATGAATATGAAAAAGAAAAATGCATTCAAGGGAATGGCTGATGGTTCAGAATGGATCCTTGGGCGAGGTTTAGTCATCCCCGGGGACTGGCAAAAGGTATCTGTTTCAGGGTCTGACAGGTTGGGGTTAAAGCCCAGCTTTTGCTACTTACTGGATTACCTTGGGCAATTATCTAACCTCTTTTGAGCCTTAGTTTCTTCCCTTTTGTGAAATGGGGATGACAATGGCTCTTTGCTAGGCCACACTGATAACACAGCATAGAGCCTGGCCTCTAGAAAGTACTCAGTACACGTTAGTTCCTTTTCTGTCACTTCCTTCTCTCTCCTCACAGTGCTGGACCTCGAGGAGACCAAAGTACCTTTTTAGGAAGCAGGAAGGAGTGGGGTGCAGGAAGGCCGTGGGTCTCTCTGGGGAGCACAGCTAGAATGGCCATCTGAGGACACCGCAGCCTGGAGACATCGATAGGAGAGCCTGGCGAGATGTCCCTGAAGGCACGGGAAGCATGCTCTGGGTTTCTTGGGAGAACCAGGATAGCACAGGTGATCTCAAGGAGGACTCTGAAGCAGAGAGTCATTGAAACACAGAGTTGGAGGGGTGGATGAAGAGGGGAGGGAGGAACTAAACATTTAGGAAGTGTCTGCTCTGTGCTTGGTGTTGAGCTGAGTACTTTAGCACCCCTTGTTTAATTTTTGCAGATCTTCTCAGAACTAGGAAGGACATCTACTCTGCCTCTGTATTTTATACACAGAAAATTGAAACTCAGAGAGGGCAGAAACTTGCCTAAGGTCATACAGAAAAATCAGTGGCAGAGCTCAATTTGAAACTGCCCAGGCCAGGGCTGTTGGGCCAGAGCAGAAAGAGCACAGACCTGGGAATCAGAAAGACCAGGCTTGATTACAGACACAGAAACTTACTTACTTCCTGAGCCTCAGTTCTCTTAGCTGTCAGATGGAATAGTAATCCTCAACCCTAGTGGTGGCCGTAACAGTGAAGTGAGCTAGAACCAGTGCAAAGGACCCTGTGTAGTAACAGGGGCTCTGCTGGCTCAGATCCCTTCTCTTCCGATAAGGGTCCCTTTTCCCATAGCTTATGGCTCTGACCACACCCCCTGGAACCCTTTAAAGAGCCCTGAGTTTGTCCCACCTTGTGCCCCCAGGGGGTTCAATAAACAGAAGACCTGGGACAGTCAGTTAGTCTTAAAATATTTATTGGGTGCCTTGAGTGTGTACCAAGCACTGTTTTGGTGCCTGGAATAGAAAACTGAGAAAAAACAGACCTAGCCTCTGTCCTGATAGAGTTTACAGTTGGATGGAGTAGAGCGGTCTTAAAAAAAATCATACAAATAAACATGAGAATACAAGTGTAATTAGAGCTTTGAGGGGAAGAACATGAAACCCTGAGCGCATTTAACAGGATGAGTTTATTTAGAGAGAGTAGGAAAGTGTCTACCTGAGAAGTGATGTTTGAGCTGAGGCCTGAAGGGGCAGTGGGAGGACATCAGTGAAGTAAGAAGTAAGGAGTGTCCCGGTGGGGGGGTGGGGGGGTGGCAGTAGGTGTAAAGGCCCTGGTGAGAGAAAGAATTGAGAGATGGTAAGGGGGCTGGGGCAGGGTGACAGGGTCAGGCGTGATCACAGAGCAACACCTTGGGAAGGTTTGGAAGGGATACAAGGAGTCTGACTGTGGACCAGGTTGCAGATTCGGGAGAGCTGAGAGAGCCCAGTCTGAGATTCTGGAATGGAGACCAGGTTCACGTTTGGCTATCGGCCTGGAGAGAGAAACAGGTATCTCCAAGTCTCAGTTTTTCTGTCCCAAATGAAAGTAATAAAAATAAAATCATGGATAAGATACTTGGCCTTCATCATGTAAATGTCAAATTCATTTATGTTAAAGCTTCAATGATTTGGATTCATAGTTGAATAAAAGCCAGAGTCCTTACCAATCTCCATCTCCCCAATTCAACTCCTGTCACCGTCTCCCCCTGTCATCTACTCCAGCCACACTGACCCCAACCCTCCCTGTGGTGACAGGAACAAGTCAGACGTGCTGCTACCTCAGGACATTTGCACTTGCTGTCCCCTCTGCCTGAAGCACTCTTTCCCCACACATCTGCCCGGCTTGCTCCCTCAGTTTCTCTCGGTTTCCACTCCGATGTCATGGTCTCAGAGAGGTCCTTCCTGAGAACCCTTCTAAAATGAAGTAAATCCCTTTTCTCCTATCTCTGGCTCTCTCTACTCTCTTCTCCAATATTGGGGAATTTTTCTCCAATATTGATCAGATCTTATCTCTTTTTTTTTTTTTTCTTCACTCCTCTAGTCCAGAGGAGCCTTTCATATAATGGGAGCCTGGTCAGTGTTTGGGGAAGGAATGACTGAATGAAGAGAGCTAGTTGCTTGTGAAATCAATGGTCAGGTTCATACAAGGCTGCTTTCCCCCTTCCTCTGAAATGGAGATATGGGGTGTCAGAATTGGAAGGAACTAAGTAACTGGTCTCTGAACAACCGTCTCATTTAACAGCTGAGAAAACAGAAGCCCAGAGAGGTTAAGGGGCTTATGATAAGTCACACAGTACAGAGCTAGGATGGGAAGTCAGGTCTCTGAGATTCACTCCAGGATCTCTACAAAATTTTGGCCTTTCTGCATGACATAGCTCATGGGGGAGGAGGGGCTTGTTCTGTGGGTCCCCAGCTTCTAGGGGGTGACATGTCCAGAGGGCTCTGGCTTCCTTGAATTCTCTCCCTGGGGCCTCATTCCAAGATCTCGGTTTCTGCTGCTCATCTCACTGTAAGACACTTAGGGGCCGTCCTTGGGGGGTGTTTGTAAAGATGGCCACTGGCCACTGACAGGCAGACATATTTCTCTCTGGAAGTGAAAGGCAGGAGCTGTCAGTCTTTTGTAAAGGTCAATCCACAGGAAATGATTATATAGCTCTTACTTGGTGGGCATCTGCCTAACATGGGGAATAATGCAAAGAAGTATCAGTTTCTGGTCCTGCCTTCCAGCACCGTCTGGTCTAGCGAGGGTGACAATAATTTATTAACTTTGATATTATTGTTTAAATAATAATAAAGCAAACACTTATTGAACACTGTGTACCAGGCATTGTTCTAAGCACTTGATGCCTCATGACTAATTTAATTCTCACAAAGCCTCTTTGAGGTGGATGTCCTACATCTTTCACAATTTTAGTAATCTGAGGCACAGAGAGGTTAAGTCACCTGTTTCAAATTACCCAGCTAATACGTGGGAGAGCCAGGATTTGAACCCAGGCAGCCTCTCACCAGTGTTCATCTTCTTATTCACTAAGTTAAATAATAGCATAAGACAAAAATGTAGGACACATCATTAAGAGGTGGGTGTGGGGTCAGGGGAGGAGGCTTCGCCACAGGCTGAGGTAGTCCTGATTACTATGGCTTCCTGGAGGTGGTGCTGCCTGAATTTGAAGAGGTATGTTTAGATAGCCTGAGAAGGGCTTTGCCCTTTGGGTTTTCCATCTTCCAGTGCGGAAGAGAACAATGGTTAGGCGTGCCTGGTGAAAGTCTTGTCATGGGGGGGAGTCCCCTTCTCCCTTGGCACGTGCATACATACCATACATACTTGCATGTGCATACATACTCTTGTCTTGGACACAGGAGATGTGAGTGAGGTTCTCTACCAGCACCCAATGAGGGCTGGGAGGAGGGTCTGGCACAGCCTGACCTCTGTCCCCACGGAAACCATTCCCCATGGGCTTGTGTTGTGGGATTCTGTCTGGATTCCTGGTAAGGAGGCTTCTGAGCAAGACGCTCAGGGTCCTGGCTTCTTAAACATTTGGGGGACCTCTGAGAAGATCCTCTTACTGGTCCCCAAAATTGTGGCTGTTCTATCTATAAGTGGGCCAGCAATCCCCTTGTATGGGTTTGTTGTGAGCATTTGATGAAAGCAATGCCTCAAAAGAATCTGGCCCAATTGGCTTCAGTGACCAAGTCCCTGATCTCTTATATCCACTCCCGTCAAGCCCCAGCTAGCCCAGACTGGCTTCTCTTGGTCTTAGCCTGGAGCTGCGATGCAGAGAGGAAAGGAGGTTTCTCCGTATGCCCTGGCCTCCTGGGGCCGTGTTGGAGAACAGGCCTAACGCTATTCTTCTACTCAGAGTAGGAGTTGTTGATAACGTCTCTCAATTATGTTTGTGCCCTGAAAATGTATTTGCTTTCTTTGGAACCACAAAGCACAAGGAAGCCTCGGTTATAGGATGACCAGCCCGGTCAGTATCCCAGGACGGTTCCAGTTTTAGTGTAAAAGTCTCATGTCCAGGGGAACCCCAGTCCTGGGCAACCTGGGGAAATTGTTCACCCTGTGAGCTGGAAGGGAGAGAATGGGTACAGTTGAGGCCCCTCTACCCACTAAAGGCTGCCCCACTGCACCCTCCATTTGGTTTCTGAATCTCCCAGTGGCAGACAGAAATCAATGGAGGGCTTCAGACAGACCAGAATTCAAATCCCACATCTGCTGTGACTTTGGCCAAGTCTCAGTGTCCTCATTCATCAAAATGGGGACTATAATAATTACATTATAGTGCTGTGTTTGGACTGATGCATGGAGCAGCTGACACGTCATAGGGGTTCTGTATAACAGGCTAAGCTATCTGAGCCTTTACTCATATCCCCAGTGTTGGGGCTGGGATAATAAGTAGGTGCGACCTGTCACTAAGAAGCCTGGGCTGGGGTAAGGCCTCCCCAGCTTTGCCAAGTCATCTGCACCTGGCGTGCGCCATGGCAGTGACCTGGCCTGGCCGCAGCCCCTGAGAGGGGCCTACAAAGGGCCCTTGGGCAGTTTTGTGGGGAGAGAGATGGAGACAGGTGGCCACCTGCTGTTGTCCCTGTTCTGGAGGCTGGGCTGATGGCCTGAGTCCAGGGCACTTTCAACGTGTCTCTTCCTCTTTCTCTGATGCATTTGACTTTCTGCAAAATAGGAAGGCTCACTGGAATCAATAAAACTTGCAGGAGGACATTGGGGAGCCTCTAGTCTAATTTGGCCTCTTCTCAGAGGATGGCATAGAGGCTGGCTGGTCATGACTCATTTGAGATTTGACCGACACCTAGTTCCCCAGAGATCTTCCTGGCTGAGTAGCTGGGGAATCCATGAAGCTCTAAGGGACATGGTACATGAGGCAGCAGGCAGCATGTCTGTTTTCTGACTGTGGGTTGTCTGCGTGGTAGCTTATCGGTGATGTAGCTGGCCAGCACCCTCTGCCACTGCACCATTGCAGCCTACTGCTGGCCCTCATTGGTCTTTTAGGAGGAAGAGCTGTGCTCATGGAGTATTGACTCTTTTTCTTTTTTAAATTAGTTTGTTTACATTGACTCTTTTTAATGGCCAACTGAAACTGAGAGGATAGACACTATTTCCAAAGACATTCTTAAATTCACAAAAAGAGGTGTTTCCTTCAGATTAACTAACTATTTTCCTGATTAGCCACAGTAGCTGCCCTTAATGGGCAGGGGGCATCAGCAGATTTCATTCATTCAATGAATGGATTGTTCATTAAGTGCCAGTATGGGCACTGAACAGTTTCATCCAGAGGAGAGTATGAATGGGCTATTACTGAGAGCTGAATGTGTTCTGTTTCCTGTGGGGTTTTCCTCTGTTGCCTGTGGACCCTCCATTTGGCTCAAATATATTTTCAATTTATTTAGTACCCACTGTGTGTTAGCCACCATGGAGGAAGACAAAAGATGATAAGATTTGGTCTCTACATGAAGGAGATTACAGATTGAGTGGGGAAATAAGTGTGAAAACATGGAAAGTCCGATTATTTTGGAGGAGTGATGTACGAGCACACAGGGGTGGTTTGTGGCAAGAGATGTTAAAGGTCAGGAGGATTCATGACCGAATGAGAGATACTATTAAGAGTGAGACTGTCAGAGGAAGGGGAGATCAAGTGGGCTGTGGGGATTGGAAGAGACCTCATGGAAGGGGTGGGTGTGCCAAACCCTTGACACTTACTACCTAATAGCAGGCTTGGAGTGGGGGTATGTATGACTGTCCCCGCTTTCACATATGGCAAAGGCCCAAGCCACACAGATGATTAAGTTTGGATCAGAACCCAGGTCTATCTGCATCTAAACCTTTTCCACTAGAAATCCTGTCTCCCATGAGCCAGGCCTCGAAGACTGTGTAGGATGGAGGACAGCTATAAGCAAGCGTGCGTGCGTGCGTGCGTGTGTGTGTGTGTGTGTGTGTGTGTGTGTAGGAAGATAAAAAGCAAAGAGTCTAGGGCACGGATCAGCCAGCACAGAGGGCGGAAGGCTCCTGGTGGAGCAGAGGCCTGGGCTTCTGGAACTTTGCATGTGCTGACTGCTCTCCCTGCTTTCTCCTCAGAACCCTACATCCCCATACTCAGGAGCAACAGATTGCTTTCACTGGCCTTGAGTTGGAGGCTGGGTAGGCTGGCATCTTCCAAGGAGCCCTTCTGAATCCCTAGTGATCATAGTCATGATAACAACACCATCTCACACCCATATGATGCTTTTCCATCTACATAGGACCTTTACTTGAAACCTGAAACAAACCACAGAGAAAGACATCATAACAATTGAGCACAGGCCAGGGCTCCTGGCCAGTTCTGCTTAGACTTCAGAAGATAGGCCAAGTACAAGTTCCTCCGTTCATTGTTGCATATGCACAGTACTTGACACATAATAGGTGCTCAATAAACGTTTGTGAAGTGGTTGCACTTTAGGGGAGTCCCATTCCATTTGTGGGTGCCTGATTCCAGCACCCTTGCAGAAAGCAAGCAGCAGCCCTGGTTCTTCCCACCTGGAGTTTGTTCAGTGTCCTCTGTGCCCGGTGGCCCCATACCTCAGTCTGAGTAGACTCTATTTTAAAGCTTATGTGCATTTATAACTACTGAGTTCAAGGTTGAAAGAAATCTGGGTTTTTTCCTTTGGTTAGGCTCTATGGCTCCAATTTAATTGCCTATGAGAAACTGAATGTATCATATATATGGTAAACTTTGCCATTTTAACCATATTTAGGTATACAATACAATGACATTAATTATATTCACAATGTTATACAATCATCACCATATCTATTTCCAAAATGTTTTAATCATCCCAAACAAAAATGTTTTAATCTAGCTGTTAAGCAGCGACTCCCCATTCTGCCCTCCCTTCAGCCTCTGGTAGCATCTAATCTACTTTCTGTCTCTATAAGTTTTCATGTTCTAGATATTTCATATAAATGGAATTATAATATATTTGTTCTTTAGTGTCTGGCTATTTCACCTAACATAATGTGTTCAGGGTTCATCTGTACTGTAGCATATATAAGAATCTCATTCCTTTTTATGGCTGAGTAATAGTCCATTGTATATGTGCATTCTGTTTATCTGTTCCTCTATTGATGGACACGTGGGTTATTTCCACTTTCCAACTATTGGGAATAATGCTGCAATAAATATTGGCACAAGTATCTGTTTGGGTCCCTATTTTCAGTTCTTTGGTTATATATCTGAGAGTAGAATTGCTGGGTCATATGGTAATAACAATGTTTAACTTTTTGAGGAGTTATCAAACCGTTTTCCACAGTAGCCACACCATTTTAAGTTCCAACCAACAAAGCACACAGGTTGCAGTTTCTCCATATCCTTGCTAACGTGTACCAATTCCTGTTTTTGTTTTTGTTTGTTTATGGCCAATCCAGTAGGTAGAAAGTGATATCTCAATGTGGTTTTGATTTGCCTTTCCCTAATGACTAATGATACAACTTTTCATGTGCCTATTGGCCATTTGTATATTTCCTCAGAGAAATGTCTACACAAGCGCTCTGCTCATTTTTAAATTGATTTGTCTTTGTGGTATTGAGTTTTAGGAGTTCTTTACATATTCTGGATATTAAACCCTCACCAGACACATCATTTGAAAGTATTTTCTTTTTACCACTCTGTAGGTTGTCTTTTTATTTTGTTGATAATGTTCTTTTAGGGACAGAATTTTGAGGATTTTAATTAAGTCCAATTTATATATTTTTCTTTGCCTACTTATAGCCTTCATGATATATCTAAGAATCATTGCCAAATCCAAGGCTTTATCCCTGTGGGTTTTTTTTAAGCTTTATGGTTTTAGTTATTATATTTAGGTTGTTGATACTTTTGAGTTAATTTTTGTATATGGTGTGAAGTAAGGGTCAAACTTCATTCTTTTGCCTATGAAAATCTAGTTCTCTCATCACTATTTGTTAAAGACACTATTCTTTCCCCCATTGAATGGACTTGGCACTCTGCTAAAATTAATTAACTGTACATATACAGGGTTATTTCTGGACTCCTGATTCTATATCATTGGTCTTTATGCCAGTCCTTATGCCAGTAGCACACTGTTTTGATTACTATAGATTTGTGGTAAATTCTGAAGTTTGGAAGTATGAAATTTCCAACTTTGCTCCTTTTTTCTCAGGATTGTTTTTGGATATTCGGCACCTTTTGCAATTCCATATGAATTTGATTAAAAGGCTGTTGGAATTTTCATAGGATTAGCTTTGGGTGGTGCAGGCCTCTTAATAATAGCAAGCCTTCCTATCCATGAACATGGAATGTCTTTCCTTTTATTTAGGTCTTTAATTTCTTTCACCAACATTTTTCAGTTTTCAGTCTATAAGTCTTTCACCTTTTTGATTATATGTATTCCTAGCATTTTTTCTTTTAGATGCTATTTCTTTTTTTTTAAGTTTATTTATTTATTTTTGAGACAGAGAGAGAGTGAGCGAGTGAGAGAGAGAGAGAGAGAGAGAACCAGCAGGGGTGGGGCAGAGAGAGAGGGAGAGAGAATGATCCCAAGCAGGCTCCACACCATCAGCACAGAGGGCTCAAACTCATGAACTGTGAGATCATGACTTGAGCGGAAATTAAGAGTAGTATACTTAACCGATTGAACCATTCAGGCGCCCCTAGATGCTATTTCTTTCTTTTTTTTAACAGTTGTTTATTTTTGAGAGACACAGCACGAATAGGGGAGGGGCAGCCAGCGGGGGTGGGGGAGGGGACATAGAATCTGGAGCAGGTTCCAGGATCTGAACTGTCAGCACAGAGCCCAACGCAGGGCTCAAACTCAAGGAGCATGAGATCATGACCTGAGCCAAAGTCAGACACTTAACTGACTGAGCCACCCAGGCGTCCCAGATGCTATTTCTTAATATTCATTTCAAATTGTTCATTGCTGGTATATACAAACACAGCTGATTTTTATATGTGATCATGTCCCCCGCCCCCAACTTTGATGAATTTGTTTATTAGTTCTAGTAGTTTTCTTGTAGAATCTTTGGGATTTTCTATATATGGGATCATGTCATTTATAATTAGAAACTGTTTTACCTCTTCCTTCTAATCTGGATTCCGTCTATTTCTTTTTCTTGAGTAATTTCTTTGACTAGAACTTCCAGTCAGTGCTGAAAAGCTGTGGTAAAAGTGAGCATCTTGTCTTATTCCTGATCTTAGGGAGAAAGTTTTAAGCCTTTCATCATTGTGTATGATGTTAGCTATCTGCTGCCCATTTGGTGATGCAACACTCCTAGCGCCCTGGGTCAGGTGAGGAAGGGGGCAACCTTCTGCTTTATTATCCAACACATAGATTTCTCCTGAAGGAGAATATCTTTGTCTGTTTGGGCTGCTGAACAAATTACTATGGAGTAGTTAGCTTATAAACAACATAAATTTATTTCTCAAAGCTCTGGAAGTGGGGAATTCCAAGGTCAAGGTGCAGGCAAATTCAGTGTCTGTTGAGGGACCATATCCTGGTTCACATATCATCAGCTTCTTGCTAGAATCTCATATGGCAGAGGGGCGAGGGAGCTTTTTCTTTTCCTCTTTTTTTTTTAAAGTTTTTCCCTCTGTTTTTAATTTATTTTTGAGAGACAGAGAGAGAGAGAGCACAAGCAGGAGAGGGTCAGAGAGAGAGGGAGACACAGAATCTGAAAAAGGCTCCAGGCTCTGAGGTAGCTGTCAGCACAGAGCCCGACACAGGGCTCGAACCCACAAACCATGAGATCATGACCCAAGCCGAAGCCGGGCACTTAACTGACTGAGCCACTCAGGCACCCCTTTTTTTTCTATTTTATAATGGCACTATTCCCATTCATGAGAGCTATTCCTTCATGATCTAATCTCCTCCCTGCCTCCTGACTCCATCACATTGGGGATTAGGATTTCAACATAGGAATTTGGGGGACACACATTCAGTCTATAGCAGAGCATCATATTTGGTGTCATGTTGAGAGAAAATACCCCCTAATATCAAAATATCAACCTCATGTCAGCACTCACCACACTGTTAAAATGTCAGCTGAACTAAAACACAAATATTTGTTAAGTTCCTACTATGTGGGACACAATTTTATTAAGTCATTTAATCTTGCAACGGCCCTTTGGAGAGAGGTTCTCTGTTATTACCACTCCCATTTCAGAGCGAAGAAAATGACCGATAAGGGGGCAGGGTGGTTCATACAGCTGGTAGGTGTTCAAAGGAAGTTTGGTAGAGTGGTAAGTTTCCTGATTTGTAGATCGACTTCTTGTTTTCTGTCCAGTAATTCCCAAGGGAAGACAGTGGGTACTCCTCTTCCTTGTGTGGTGTATCAGAACCTCCCTGTGGGTTGGAGGGCTGGGGAAACCGCCACCCGCCAGCCTGTTCTGATAACTTATTCAGGGTTGCCCTGCCCCCAGGAGGGACCCACTGCCGCAGGGATCCCCTGTGACTGTCAGGACCTTGCCACAACCCACAGGTGTGTGCAGTGGACAAAAAAGTGGAGAACCGCTACAAACAACAGCATCTTCCTTCTTCTGTGATGTCGGTGCTGCCAGATGAGCTAGAGAGAGACTTGTGGAGTTGCTTCTACGAGAAGGTTCCAGGAAGGGGGTCTCTCTGAGCATTGGTAGCAAATTCTCTGTAGCTCAAGGAGAAATGCTGGGCCAGTCAACCTTGCCCTACCCCAAAGCGCTGTGCTGTTAACTCAGCAGTAATCAACACTCTTGGGGAGATTAGCTTTATCAAGTAACTGCAGCCCCAGGCACCTAGATAATTCATAGCCAATGTTTAGTTTCTGCCTCAAATTTCTGGGTCAGTGAAGCTCTGTAAGATCCTATTCTGGACAGTGTTATGGGACCGGACCAGTGGGCCTGTATGTCTGCCGCAGACGCACAGGCACGAGCTGTGGAACAGAGTCCTGATCGCAGGGGGCTACATCTGTAGGAAAGTTCTAGGTTTTCTGAGTCCTGGTGCTGGGCCCTAATCCTCAGCCTGGAATAAGACACAGCAGAAGTTGCCGTTGATGTTCTGACGAGGAGTCCTGCACACAAGAGTCCAAATCAGCCCACAGCAATGGAAGGTTGCATGTTTGCTCCCTTGATTTTTTAGCTTGAATGTTCTCTTTCTTCTGGCCTCATTTTCTGCATTTTAGCTGGGAAGAGGGGCATGGTTGAACTTAATTCCCTGCTCCTTGTCTCCTGCTTGGAGGAGGATTTGCTGGGAGTCCCCTGTGAGGTCTGGCCACTTCAGTGCCCCGTTTATGTTTTCAGCACACATTAGAATTGTCAGTTCACGAGAGGTCCCTGGGCTGCAGATGGCCACGGAGACAGAGCTACCAAGAGGTGGGTCTATTGAAATTCTGAAAATATACATATCAACAAACAAAACCAGGGGGGAAGGGGTAGCCCTGCCTCTTATTGCCACAACAATCAGCCCTCTTTGAATGAAATTCAGCAGGCTGGTCTAGCAAATGTCTGAGTGATGATTCAGCTAAGAACAGCTCTTGTCTGCAAAGAATTCAACCTTGGCTCATCCCTTATTTCTCTACAACTCTATGCCCCTTCCTTCCACCATCCTCCCCCTTGCCCCTTCACCACTCCTATTTTTTCCTGTCGCGCAGACTTGAAGCCTTGGTGTCCACCTCACCTTTCCTGTCCTCCATTCTTTGCTCTGGAGAGTAACTATACGTCCCAGTTCGCCCAGGACAGTCCTGGTTTAAATCTGCTGTCCTGGTGCAATCGTGATGACTCCCTTTTCACTCTCAAAAGGCCCAGGTTTGGGCAATAAATGAATGATTCATCATCTATAACCTTTCAGAGACCAAGGCTATCCTTCTGTCCTTCTCCACCCCTGGCATGCGGCTGCCTGGTCACCGGCACCACCCAGTCCAGACTCTGACACCTCCTGCCTGGATTACCACAACTGCCTTCTCCCCAGCTCCCTGAATTCCCATGCCTCACACTTGCAACCCATTCCGCAAATCATTGCGTGGTGAATTTGCTCAAAACATGGTCCTGTGCTGCTCACTTTATTGGTTTCTTGCTGCCTACAGAATGTAATTCAAACATCTTACTCTGGTGCTTGAAGCCCTTTGCCATCCGGCCTCTGCTTTTGTCTACACGAATCTCATTTCCACTCTAATTGGTCGACGCACTGTCCCCGGACCCCATCCTTTGCTGACCACTGTTGCTCCAAGAAGGTCTGCTTACCTGGCCATCCATGCAGATGCAAATCGTGTGCGTGCCTGTGTCCTTTGGGCCCAGCAACAATTCCCAACTCTTAAGCACAGCGTTCTGAGACCAGCCCACCGTTTAGCACCCTACCCTCCTCTGAACTCCTTGGCCTAGAGCAATTATTGCCTGCACAATCCATTTGGCGTCTAATCATGTACTGCCTCATGACTTTTCATGTATTGCTATCTTGAGCGAGAGCTGAAGGTATTTGCTATAATTTCACTTTTTATTCTCATATGCCTCTCTCCTCAATAAAATTGTGGGTTCCCGAGGACAGGGGCTGTAGCTATGCCTCACCCTTCTTTCTGTTCCTTATGGTATCCAGTGCCTAGCGGGTATAACGTAAATACTTCTCAGAAAACCTCAACTGGTACTCATTTAGGAATGCCAGGCCTGGAAAGACCCTTATAATCATGTAGTTAAAACTCTTACTTTATAGATGAACCAAAAAAATGAAGACAAGAGAGGTCAGAAACTTGCTCAGAAGGGGGAGGGGGTGGGGGGAGGGGGGACCGGCCGACTTCAAATGCAAATCTTGTCAGGAGGTCCAGAGAACTTTCCCCATCACCAGGCTACCTCTGTGTGTTGCTTTAATTTTGTGAATGGATCACAGCCATTGTCAAGTTCAAGTGGGGGCTTAGAAAGCAAAAAGAGGGGCTCCTGGGTGGCTCAGTCGGTTAAGTGCCAACTACAGCTCAGGTCATGATCTCACAGTTCATGGGTTCAAGTCCCACATCGGGCTCTGTGCTGCCGGCTCAGAGCCTGGAGCCTGCTTCGGATTCTGAATCTCCCTTTCTCTCTCTGCCCCTCCCCTTCTCATGCTGTTTCTCCCTGTCTTTCAAAAATAAATAAATGTTAAAAAGATTTTTTAAAAAAAGAAAGAAAGAACACAAAAAGAAAGAAGGCAAGCAAACCAGGATGGCATGGCCTTAGGGAAGTCCCAGACACAGAAACTTGCCTGGCATCATCTTGGCGGGTGGGGGGATGATAGTATTTAGGCCAAGATAGTTCTTCTGTGAGAGAGTCCTGTGGAGTGGTGGGTCAGGGAAGATCTCCAGTCCCAGGATTTGGAGTCTGTCACAGCCGAGCCACCTGCCCACACCTCAGACCAGTGTCCCTTCTCTCTACCCACTGTTGAGAAGTTATGGTGTATGCGCGCGTGTGTGTGTGTGTGTGTGTGTGTGTGTGTGTGTGTGTGGTGTGCAGGAGGTTTGGGGAGTGGGGGACAGCTCAGGGAGGCCAGAAGAAGACATGGGGAAGTGCCTGCTTTGTAGCAGCTGGGTCACATTCGCGTTGGGCTGTAAAGAAACCCGACCGCAGTTGTTCTGAAAAGGGTATTGAAAAGTGCCACCGGTAATGCTGTTATGTATAGCTTTCAGCTTTAATAAGGTGTTGCAAAAACTATGAAAATACATATAACTAAAAACACATTTCACAGGAAGCTTGATCTCGAATCCCTTTCTACGGCTCCTGTGTGGTGCTTCATGTTGTCAACAGAGCTGTTAAGGCACAATGGAAAGTGGGTAATTGTGCATTATATGGCTTTTGTTTTCCGTTATGAAATGTTGACATCCGGAAAGAAAGTGGGATTACCGAGGTGGAGGGCACCAGGGAAGAGAGGGGAGAGGGAGGGCCGGGGGGAGGGCGGAGAGCGGGAGAGGAGGAGGGAGGGCGGAGAGCGGGAGAGGAGGGGGGAGGGCGGAGAGCGGGAGAGGAGGGGGCTGGTGCTGCTGTTCAGCGGGTCTCTCCCAGTCTCGGCTTTCCTAGCCCCACACCTGGGCAGATGTGCCCAGCTCACCGGCACGGAGGGGCTCTGAGCTGATTGACAATCAGGGTTAGCAGAGGACTCCGGGGTCCTGACATGAGATGTGCAAGGCAAAAGCAGGGGCTATGGCTGAGGGATGTGTCTTAGGCAGTTTGGGGAGATACGGGCAAATTAAGCGAAGAAAGAGGTGCTGGAATTGTATCTGAGGCCAGTGTCCGTGCCCGTGGGCTGCTGCTAGGGATTTGCAAATGATGTCCTTTCACCTAACACCGAGGCCTGGCAGGGGCTGGGTCTGGAGAAGGTGGAGGCTTGTAAAGGTGCCCTCTGCCTCGGGCACACTCGTTCCTCCCACAAGTAACAACAGCTGTAAAAGAATAATAGCAGCTCTTTATTGAGTGTGGGGTGGCAGGTGCAACACTGACATCTCTTTACTTGATTCTTACACCAGCCCCGCTTTCTGGATGGAAGCGAGGCCAGGTTGGAGAACTCTCTGCCGTCGCTGCCAAGAGCCCAAGGGCCACAGGGAGAGAAGGACCCGGGGCAAGCACAGAGGAAGCCACCGTCCTCTGGTCTCTTTGTTTGGCAGGGAAGGAGTCAGCACTGGCTGGCAGGTGAAGGAGCTGTGAGCCATCAGCGGGTTGTGGGTTCTTCCTGGGAGGTGAGCATTGCCCTGTGATAACTTGGTGGCAGTCCTGTCCCAGGGGAGCCTCAGTGGCACCAGGGTCAACTGGGACAGTCCCCTGCCTCCGTACAGGTAACGCACTTGCTGCAGTGGGGCCTTCGGGGTGACTTCTCTGAGAGGTGCGGCATTGTGGGGTCTGCCTCTGGGTTTGAGGGACAACCTGTCTCTCCAGATAGATTACATTTGGTTTGCTCAGAAGGCATTTATGGCTTTATAAAGCTCTTAAATTGGCTCTTTTCCCCCCTCAAAACATTTCTTCAAGCTTACAAGGCCAGTTTTAGAATAGCAATTACCAGCTCCAATATCCCCCAGCAAACTCACGCTGTGCTGTTGTATATAAACTGCTCGGGACATTTGTAATGCTGCCACACAGCGTCTGTGCACGGTGGAAAGCCCCCGTCTGTACTCGGGAATGCTGCAGAGGCCCTTCCTCAGCCCTAATTTATGGGCCACATAAAACTCTGTGAAGTTGCCCTGCATCGTTCTGAGGCAAAGTTGAGGTTTTTTACTGTTCCAAGCTGCTAATTTTTACCATTTAAGGCCAGCCTTCTGCCCGTGCCAGTGTGCATGTGTGCATACAAGTTGGCCGCTTTAATTTATGTGCCTTTTTCTCTCCCTGTGATACTCATAACTTACAAATGTGTACGGAGTATACAGCCTGTTCTTCCTTCTTATTACGAGAGGCTTGGCTGCTTTGTCCTGGGCTGTGATACCCTGGACACCCCTCCCCACCCCCGTTCGGTCCTGGGGGTTGGGGAGGTGGGGGGAAGCCTGGTGCAGAGACTGACACCGACCTGGGAATGGACACTGGCAGCAATCCACCGGCTAACTTGACCCAGGGTCCGTGCCTGTGAGACGGGGAGGAGGGATGCACTGTGGGGTGTAAAGAGGAGGAAGTTGGGAGCGAGGGATGAGGATGTAAGGCTGCAACGAAGAACATCCCCGCTGTGCTACCTTGGGAAAACCTATAACCCTTCTGAGCCTCAGTTTCCTCATCTGCAGGATGGGGGTAGGATTATAAGTTTCTCACCAGGCTGTACTTCCCTCACTGAGAAGTTCCAATCTGACTCAGGGTATTGGGTATTGGGCATATGGGTGTTGTGAGTATCGCACATACCAATGACCATGAAGGCCCTTCATAAGTGAAGGCAATATCTGAGCGCTGGTTGGTAGCTATTCCAAGCTCTAGACTGCTGGCAGGGCCCCCGAGGATGGGGAACAGCCAAGAGCAATGTGATGTCTCAGGGCTTTCCAAAGTCAAGTGTAAGTGCCTCTGGATGAGCCTCCCTGGGCTCCACTCCGGCTGAGTGGAAAGCCGCTGGGTAATGCAGGGCAGGAGGCGGGAGCTGTGCACACTCAGCCCCTCCTGTCCCTCCAGGGTCCTCCAACCCCTAATAAGAGCACCTCGGTCCCCCCTCTCCCACCCTTCACGCCAGCTCCCTCCCTCAACCTTTCTTGGGAGCAATAATCTTTCCCTGGTCTTTGTGGCTGTTTCTCATCAGGAGACAACATGGGCAGGTTCTTCAAGCAGTCTCCTGAGAAGACTTCTTCAATAGCTTGTAAGGGTCTAGAGGCGGGGAGGTCTCTGTCCCCACAGAAGGGTCCTTACTGCACAGCAGGGAAACCTCGCCCTCTTGTCCCCCCCCACCCCCACCCCCTGTAACCCCTCTGGGTTGGGATTATACTGGCTGATAGCATGGGGATGTTCAGCTCCTCCTCAGGGTTTTGGTGGGTGCCTAAATCAGGGGACCCCCCAAATCCCACTCTCCCTTCAGTGTCCCCCGAGGCCTCACTCCTCCTCATAAGTGCTTCTGCGAGAATGCTCCCACTTGGATATTTTAGCAATGAATGCAAACTCCATGATTTTAAAACAGGCTAATTCAACACATTTTTAGTGAAGGGAAAGGTGCCATCACCTACTGACCATCTCCTCTATGCCAGGCAGTGGGCGGGGGCTTTGTGTTCCCCAGATCATTTATAAACTCCACTGGTGATAATAACTAAATAATGCATTCAGCAGGCATTTACTACGTACCAGGCATTGTTCTGAGCTTTTCCTGTGAATTTAACCCCCAGCACTTCTGTGAGATTGATACTTTTGCTATCCCCTTTTATATTATAAACAATAAAACTGAAGCACAGAGAAGTTAAGGAACTTGCCCAAGGTCACACAGCTAGTAATTTGGGAAGATGAGATTTGCACCCAGAGAGTCTAGTTCTGGGCCTAAACTCTTAGCCACCTCACAAGAAATATTGCTTCATCAAGAAAGAGGCCTATTTTCACCCCCTTTCATAGGTGTAAAAACTGATTTTCAGGGAGTTTGAGTAAGTTTCTTATTAATACATAACTAGGAAGAGACAGAGCCAGAATTGGAACCTGAATTGGTCTGGCTCCAAATCCTGTGGTCTTTCTGCTGTCCCCTCTATCCCCTTGCTTACTGATGTAAGGCACAGATTCAAGACAGATGTCTTCCTACCCTCAAGTCATAATGTTATGAGCAAATGAGCAGTAGCAAAAGATTGACTTTTTTTTTTTTTTTTAAGAGGATGAGGATGGTTTGGTGCTGGGAGGGATGGGAAGCAGGCGGAAAAGGAAGGACTTCACAGTGGTGGCATGGTGATGGGAGAGTGGGTGAGGTCCAGGCTGGAGGAAATAGAAGAGGATGGGGTTAAGAGCTGTTCTGAGAGCTGACAGAACCTGGTGAAGACCAGATGTTGGAAGTCCTCCTTACGGTGGAATCCCCAGCCTGACGACTCAGTGGATTGACATACTATTCACAAAAATGAGAGCAACGTTCTTGTGGGACATGAGTCTCATTTTTTATTTTTTTATAAGTTTATTTATTTTGAAGAGGGGAGGGGCAGAGAGAGGGAGGGAGAGAGAGAGAATCCTAAGCAGGCTCTGCACTGTCAGCACAGAGCCCGACACAGGGCTTGAACCCACAAACTGTGAGATCATGATCTGAGCTGCAATCAGGAGTCAGATGCTCAAGCAGCCACCCAGGCGCCCAAGAGTCCCCTTTTTAAAATGCACAGAGGCACGATTCATTGACGGTGTCCCAGACTAGCATCCTTAGGATGTAAAAACTCTAGGTTAAGAATCGTGGCTCAGCTTAGGGCCTCCATCCTGGCCGAGAGCATCCAGGCTCTACTTGGATGGACCACTGGCTCTGGTTGGGAAGCTGGAGGATGGGCACTCAGTGTGCCTCAGCTCTGTCTCAGGGTATTGGGTATTGGGCATATGAGATCGTTCCAAAATCCCTGGAGGGGGTACTTTTCCATTTCCAAGCATGTACTTAGAAACAGTATGGATGGGATTTCCTCTCTGTCTCTGAGCCAACGGGAGGGTGGGCTTATGTATCCCTGTATATACCTTAAACTTGGCCTAGAGGTTTGTTCCATTCATTCATTCATTCATTCATTCTGCTACGTGCTGAGTGCGCATGCTGAGTGTGCACCAAGGACACTGTCCCCTGAGGACAGTGGCTCAGAAGAGGGCCTGGAATAGGGCCTGAGCTGAGGTGACCCTCTTCTGTCCCACACAACAGACCCCTGGGCTCTCCCCTCACCCTCACCAAATGTTGTGTACTTCCCTCACTGAGAAGTTCCAATCTGTACTTTGCCAGCCAGGCCCTCAGGGGACAAGGGTGGAAGGGTGGCTGTCAGGGAGGTGCTGGTGTTCAGAGGTGGAGCAGGAAGAAGAATGCCATGGGGCAGTGAAGTCAAACCTGGGTTCTGTGGTCCCGCTGTGATTTCTCCTGTGACTTTGGGCAAGCCATCTCTCCTATCTGGGCTCGAATTCCTCCGTCAACAGAACAAAGGAGTTGGATCTGATCACATCTACCCATGTTAATTTTCCATGACTCTAAGTGATGGTTTGAGGCCGCTGGGAAGGATAGAAGATGGTCCTGTTCCCAAGAAGGGGCCCTTATGCCGCATTACTCAGAGAAAAGGACTTTCTTTGTATTAGTGCTGCGTAGACATGAAGACCGTACTTCCAGGAAACCACTGGCTTTTGCCGGTTGGGTAAGAATATGGTAGGCACTGCTATGTGCTTGTTTACATTTAAACCAAATAAAATGAGATCACATTAAAAACTAAGTCCCTCAGTCTTACTAGCCATGTTTCAAGCATTCAGTAGCCATTTGTCCTTCGCTGCAGAAGATTCTACTGGACAGCGCTACTGGGGAAGTTAGCCCCAGGCAGCCTCCCTGCTTCTCTGAGGGGGACAGAGACCTTGCTTCGTTGGGAAAAGCAGGCTTTTGGAGGAGTTCAGTAACACCTGGGGAGAGCTTGGTCTTTGGGTAATTCATTACGTCTCAGATGGAAGGGAGAGGAAATTTCTCAATTCATTATAACCGCTTTGACCTTCAGAGTCATTTAGTTACTGCCCAGACTCTGAGACCGGGTGAACAGCAAACCCAGGAGCTGTCTGTTCCTGGTGCCCCGTGACTGCCCGCATGGACCCTTCCAGCCGCCCCACCAGGTCCTGGAAGGCACCCAGATCCCTGAGTGGGGATCTCTCTTTCTGAACCCCCATTTGATGGGGGCCCAAGAGCAAATTTCTTCTTCTCCATGTCCACCTGAGGGAGCAGCCCTGCCCTAGCCTTCCTTAGGAGTCCTCAGCTTCCCTCCAGAACCCACCAAGTCCTCAGGCTGGGACCGTTCTCATGCTGGGGACTTCTTTCACACCCCACACAGAGCCCAACAGATGGCTTGAACTCATGACCCTGAGATCAAGACCTGAGCTGAGATCAAGAGTGGGATGCTCAACCAACTGAGCCACCCAGGTGCCCCTCATGCTAGGGATTTCTTTGTAATAAATAACTCCACCTCAGAGCCCCTTCTTGCCCAAAGCAGGGAGGAAAGACCCAGGCCAAGGCTCTGATGGGGGCAACAGTAGGAGGTGAACGAGGGAGTCACTGGGAGAGCGCACATCCCCAGGGGTGCCATACACTTGGGGTCCGCGGGGGAGCTAATAGTCCCTGTGCACACAGAGCTGGAGAGGAGTGGCAGTGATGTCAGGGTGGTCCATCCTCACTCCCTCTGCCTGCTGCCCCGCACACAGGCTCACCGCGGCCTCCTCCGTGGGCCACGCCACAGCCTCGGGGTGCAGATTGGAGGGCCTGGGAAACCTGGCTGCTACCTCTCTATCAAGTGCATTAGCAGCATGCTCCTTGGCCTTGCAGGAGCAGTGGAAGGCCCTTGAGAAAAGCAGCTGGCTCTTAGACCTCAAAGACAGGTCCTTGGGTGGAGAGATGTTTGGAAGAGACTGAGCTTTCACCTGTGTCTGCCAGTCCGTCAGGCTTAGGTGCCCACCTTCTTGAAGCTTGCAGCAGCTCTTGAGGTTACTGGCCAGAAAAGAGACAAGCAGAGAGATGAGTTGTGTCAGGAGCCCAGAGTGGAGTCCTCATATGGAAGAGGTCACACGTGCCACCATTATTTCAAGAGCAGTGTTCTCTTCAAAGAAGACCAAGAATTTGGTGTCCAGAGGCCTATTTGCTCCCATCAGCTGTTTTCCTAGACAGGCCAGAAAGGCAAAGGTAGGGGCAGGGAACATATGACATCCCCTCCCCAATAACTGGCCCTTTCAACCTTGGGTTCCCTCTTTGTTTGGCAGCACCCAAGGGGTAAGAAGGATGGGGAGGTGGCAGGGAAGAAGCCATTCTCCCTTCCAAACCTGCTGTTGGAATGCTGATTCAGAGGGGCACATGCACCCCTATGTTTATACAGACTCTATCAACAATAGCCTAATTATGGAAAGAGCCCAGATATCCACTGACAGATGAATGGATAAAGAAGACATGGTATATAAATACAATGGACTATTACTTGGCGACCAACAGGACTGAAACCTTGCCATCTGCAACAATGTGGATGGAACTAGAGGGTATGATGCTGAGCGAAATAAGTCAGGAGGAGAAAGACAAATATATGATTTCACTCGCCTGTGGAATTGAAGAAACACAACAGATGAACATAGAGGAAGGGAAGGAAATATATGATTAAAACATAGAGGGAGGCAAACCGTAAGAGAGTCTTAAATATAGAGAACAAACAGTAGTTGCTGGAGGGGAGGTGGATGGGGGGGGAAGGGCTACATGAGTGATGGGCATTAAGGAGGGCACTTGTTTGGGATGAGCACTGGGTGTTATAGTAAGTGATGAATCACTGAGTTCTACTCCTGAAATCGATACGACACTATATGTTAACTTACTTGAATTTAAATAAATAAATAAAGCCCCTGGGTGGCTCAGTCGGTTAAGCGTCTGGCTTTGGTTCAGGTCATGATCTCACGGTTCGTGGATTCGAGCGCCGTATCGGGCTCTGTGCTGACAGCTAGCTCAGAGCCTGGAGCCTGCTTCAGATTCTGTGTCTCCCTCTCTCTGACCCTTCCCTGCTCGCACTGTCTCTCTCTGTCTCTCAACAACAACAACAACAACAATAAACAACCCAACAACCTGCTGTTGGGCTCACCATCAATACCATCAGTCTTGCTTATAGTAGTCTGGTCATTTTAGTGCCCAGGTAAATGGTACTGGAGTATACAGGTGAATTTGGGGGAGAGGCTTCACTGTTGAGCAAATTCATCAGTGATGTCCATCTCGTCTCTACTTCCCTTGAGTTTCTTTGACCTGTAACAGGGACCAGCTCTCAGATGACCCTTAGTGCTAACCGTGTCGATCTGACTTCTGGACTCCTCAGACCCACCCCACCCCCATTTCCCCTCCCTTCCCTCCCCTTTCTGTTGTCCTCACTCAATGTCTCTTTCTCCCTCTCCTCTGCCCCCTCCTCCCACCACTTCTTTCCCTTCCTTCTCCTTCTCACTGGTGGTTGACAAAGTCCCCATCCCCACCCCATACCCTGGGCCATCTCAGCTGCCCAGCCTAGCCCACTGGCCTTCATGACTCACCCATACATTTCCAAGCAACCTCCCAGGCTTCCAGTCTGCTCTACAGAAGCTGACCGGCCGGCCTCGGAGGGGAATGCAGGCTGCTCCCACCTTTGTCCTGGTACACCTCTCTCCTCGCAGAACATTCCTTTGTTCTCAGCTTCACTCCCAGGTGCCCCTGCCATCCCCACACGCTCATTCAGTACACATGGAATTTATTATCCACCCAAGAGAAACCAAATCAGCAAGTTAAGTAAGTTATTGCAAAAGAAAACAGTGTGGTATATTTCACTCAGATCATTGATCTGGGGGCTCCTCGGCTCTTTAAGATTTTCTCTCCTTGCTACTCTTATGTTCTAAATAGGACCAGAAAATATCGACTTGTAGAAGGAACCCTGGGTGGCCTGAGCTACAGCCTAGTTTGAGCACCCATGGCTGCAAGAGCGTGAGCAGGTCACTTAACCCCAGTGATTCAGTCTTCCCATCTATAAAATGATGACAAGGCCCCTTAGGGCTGTATATGAGGAGTATGCCACTATATTGCCAGTCAGTGCATAGTGTCAGAGGCTGCTGGCCTCACTGTCACCCAGATGGCAACTGAGGCAGGGCCAGAGGGTCCCACTGCTGAGACATTTTGCTCTCCACTGTCATAGTCATTAGTCTAGGAAATAAGGCAAAGGGATAAGCAGAGATGCTCTTCCAAGGGTTGGAGGTGAACAGATAGGGCCAGACTGACTCAGTCTTTTCCCCTTCTCAACTTAGTCTGTGCCTCCCACCAAATAGCAGTGGGTTCACCAAGCTACCTGTCCAAAACACCAGGGATCATCCTCGACTTTGATCTTTTCCTTATTGCCACATAGCCCAATGATGTGTCCTATCAATTCTGCCTATTATATAAGGTAAGTCTTGGCCCCACCACTTCTCTCCAGTCCCCATGCCGTCCGTGCCCTTGGCCCAGACCTCTGCCGTCGTTTGTCCAGCCCCCTGCTGTACCTCCAGCCAGCTCCCCATCCCCCCCATTCATGCCCCCATCTCTTCTCTACCCCAAAGCCACAGCCTGTGTTTCATTGCCTGTGTTATCCTTCATCAAGACTGTCACAGTTTGTAGTCACATTATTTATTTGTGTGATTAGAGTTTAATATCTGACTTGCCCATCAGACATGGTCCAGGAGGTCAAGAACGGTGTCTGGGTTGATGGCCGCTGTGTCCTCAGTGCCCTTGGTACATAACTGTTGAGCAGTTGGATGAATGGATGGCCAGGCAGGTGCCTGGCTCCTTGCTCTCTCTTCCAAAGAGATGCGTGCCTTGCTAGAACACTGGACACCGCACACCTAAGGGACCAGTAAAGCTTTGCCGAGTGAATTGGGGTCTCTAAAGTACAGGGCCTGACCAGCCTCACTTAATCCACACCACTGGCCTGGATTCAGCCTGGGGTCACCTTTGTGCCATCATCCCTCACTCTGTCTTCTTCTCTGTGGCCTCACACCTTGGTTTCCATGGGCACTTTCTTAGATGAGAGATTAGGTTGGGGGTAAACCCAGATTGGTGCTTGATCATGTCCCGGTTACCTCCAAAGAGGAAGCAGGGACTTCTTTGTTACTTCCTAGTTAGGTTTAGGAGATGGGGGAGGCATGCTGGGGACACTTCCTTTGGTTTGATGAACTCTTGAAGGCTAACCCCTGGACCCCTTGGGAGCTATGCCCAGTGCAGCTAGAATCCTTCCCAGATACTGTTTTCTTCCTCAGGAAAAAAAAAATGCAGTCTCTCTTGCTGTCTCCACTCCCCCACCAACCCCAACTCTGCAATAAGTCCTGGAGACTCCCAGAAAATTAGGGAAATGTCCAGAGAAGACACAGCAAAGATTTGGAGAGAAAGAGATGGTACATGGACCCGGGTCAGGGTGGCGTGAGCAGGCATCCGTGGTGCTGTAGGACTTGCCGATTGCCGTCCCTCTCTGAGCTGTAACTTCCACCTGTCATGAGGGAACTGTGGTACACATGTGGCTGCCACGCTCCAGAACATCGGAGAGATTGACTGGAAGACGAAATATAACAGCTGGAAAATGCTTATTTTTCATCTTATCCATCAGGAAAGCCGCAGACCTAGCCCCCCTTCCCTCTCTCCCATTGTTAATGGCCCAGTGGATGAAATTCCTCCCTTGAAGGTTTTCTTCCAGAGCTTTCTCTTGGGCATGGTTGGCCCCCTTTTAGTTTCTCTCCTGCCATGTAGGCATGTTCCCCCCAAAGCCAGGCTAGCTTGGCTTTAGTTCCGGACTGGGGAAGAGTGTGTGTTTGGCGGGTGGTGGGTTCGGCTGGGAGGCTGGGGGTCATGCGCTGCCTTGTGGCTGCTCCGTGGGGTCTGGCGGAGCCCCAGCCCCTGGCTGTGACATACAGCCCCCTTCATGAAACCAGACAGAATTAAGCCTTTTGTTTCCTGTTTGCTAGGCGGGCTTAAAGAAAACACAGAGGGTCCCTGCGGCTGGGGCTCCCAACAAGACGGCCTTTGTATTCATTTAATTAATCAGTTAGCCGAGGGGAAGGAGAGGAGGGAAGTTCATGTTATAAATACATGTTTTTCTTTGGCTTTTTTCCCCCCAAAGACAGGGCCTGAATGGCATCCCCAAGAGAGCCCCCCATCTCACCCTAGACATGCAGGGGGCCAGGGGCCTGCCAAGCTGCAGCTGTGACATTTCCCGCCTACACTCCCTCAAGGGGCGTTAGGCCTCATCTCTCTGAGTCCTGGGGAAATGTTAAATGCCACTGGGGAGTGGGGGAAGTGAGCCACTAGGCTCTGAACCCCTTTTCCCTGCGCCTCACCTCTTCCCTCACACCTCAAACCCTGCACCCTTCTGCACCTTCCATGGATAAAGCGTCAGGCACCTGTATGGCCACATGGAGAAGTGTCTGTCCCCAAAGAGGCCTGGGCACATTGCAGGTGCACCATTGGGGAGAAGTCCTTGCTTAGGTACAGAGGGCTCGAAGCTCCCCACTTCTTGCTCCCCTGCTCAGCCTCGCTGAAGGGAAGGTCGAGGCCCGCACTCCCCAAACTGTTCAGGCAGTCGGAGCGCTCAGTCACTCCCAGGGAACACCCTCCAGTGCCCTCCTCCCTTACTTTTAGATTTGAGCCTTCCGAAGTGCAGGGGGAAAGGAAAACAAAATAGGGCTCCTGGACACACACCCTCAAGCCACCTCCACCCCCACAGAGTGGGCTGTTTCTTTAAAGCTCTCTTTGATGATACTATTTAAACAAATTCCTTTTCATTTCTTTTCAGAGATGGGCAAATTCACTCACCGCTCTCTCACCACCCCCCATCCCTAGCTGCCAGGGGTTTTTAAAGGTCGTAAAACCTTTCCTGATGAGAGAAAATAGTTGCAATCCCTACATATATGGCCCTCGTACTGGAATTTCACGGTGGGGAGTGTTCCCTGCGAGGTCTTCGCTGCAAGCCTCATCCGCAAGGCTCTGGTGTCTGGTAACCGTGACTGTAGGCCTTCTGGACACACTGCCCAGAAAATTCCCAGCTCCAGCTCAGAGGTGGAGGGTCCATGGCTCAGCCCTCAAGTCTGGCCTCTAAACATTGATCTTATCTCATCAGGCATCAGTATCCAGCCAGGGTGCCACCATGACAGGTACCATGAGGCCCCTCTTTCCTTGTTACACCTCTTCCTGGCTTCCTTGGGGTAAAATGTTCTGTGGGGACAGGATGGCGAGCCCTTGGTTTTTCTCTCTCCCCGAGCTGAGGATATCCTTCCGCTCACAACCATTGAGAGGACTACAGTTTCAAGCCACAAACCCAAAAACCCTCCTCTGAAGGTTTTTTTTTTTCCCATCACAAACAAGCTAGGCTGACTCCGAATGGGGTGGTCTTTCGTTAGCTCACTAACTAGCAAAATGCCTGGAGTCTTGCATGACTTGAGTCAGCAAACTGTTCAATTTAACTTAATGTGCGGCTGACTGAGGTATGTGTCCATGCGCGTGCGTGTTCCCTGAAGCAACGAAGAAAACTCAGGACGCCAGAATTTCTGTGTCATCTCCAGGGTAATCTGGTATCAGCCCTTTTTCCCGAGCTTTGTTTCCCCAAATCTTCATTCCCCAAATGCTTCGCCTCACCCTCCAGGGAAGGAGAGGTACAACCCACTTGGGTTCTCTGCTCAGAGGATGGGTCATAGGTTCAGGAAAGGGGAAAAAAATTCATGCTGCCCTTGCCTTGGGACTCCTGGAACTGTTTTTTACTGGAGATCCGTGAATTGGGGGTTGGCAGAGAGAGAGGTCAGACCCTGGAGAGTAAATCTCATTTTCATAGTTGTTTGAATCACAGAGACTCTGGAACGGGAAAGAATTCTGGTGATCAGGTGGACGGACAGGGGAAAAGCAAAAGCCTGCTTCTTCCCAGAGGAAGAAATTCAGTTCAGAGCATGTTGGTGGGTGGGCTTTGCAGCTGTGGGGGCAGCGGCTGGTTTTGGTCCCCAGAATGCAGCCAGTGTGGCTGGCAGTTGAATCTCCAAAGAAAAGGCCACTAAAGCCATGTTTTTCAAACATTAATGTATAAACGAGTCTTCTGGGCAGAGAGGAAGGGGGAAAGAGAGCTGGGGAGAGTGAGGGACACAGATCATGGGAGACTATTGAATACTGAAAAGGAATGATGGACTGAAGGGGGAGGAGGCGGGAGGGAGGGGTGTGATGGTCATGGTGGGGGGCACGTGTGGGGAGAAGCACTGGGTGTTATATGGAAACCAATTTGATAATAAACTATTAAAAAAAGAAAAAGACCAGTAAGTCTGAGAACCTGCATTTTTGACCAGCTCCTAGCTGATGTTGATGCCGTGTGTCTGTGGGCCACACTGTGAATGGTAGGGTGTGAATGGATGTATCTGCGTTGTTCTTGCTAAGTAAAAAGTTGCTGACCTATGGTCCAATCGGAGGGTGACCAGTCCATTCCAGTTTGCCTGGGAATTTCCCAGTTTTATCAATGAAAGTTCCCAGGATGGTTGACTACCCTGCTTCTCCACCTGCTTTCTAGGCACTCGCCCCGTCAGATTGCTCCCATTTAGAATGTGAATTAGCCCTGTTTCTGGTCAGAGGGAGCCCTATGCAACACGGTGAGGCTTGCCTTCCTGGAAACCCCCTTGGGGTCTCCCACTGTTCTGCACTCTGCTAATGGCTCTTCTTTATTTGTGATCCTCTCCCTGACTCCTCCAGGCCTGGCTGAAGCTACCTCTTTTCTAGAGCCTCTTCCTGCTCTGAGCCCTGGGGTCCATCCGTGCTTAGTAGAGGCTCTCTGGTGTGACTGTCTACTGTAGAGGGTAACGGCAGCCATGCCTTGAACATAAAGAACCTGACTCTGAAACCAGGCCACAAACTAGGATGGGGACCATGTCTGATCTTCCTTTGAGTGCTCACGCACGCAGTGGCTGTTAATTCTCGGAAGGTCGGGGCTTGTCCTGTGTGCTACATATTCCCAGAACCCAGCAATAGTGCCTGGCACAGAATCTATAGTTGCAATATATGTTTATTACATGTTCATTGAATGTTGCGCCTAGAAAGAAGATGTGTTCTCCTTGTGGATACTTCTGGAGGTCTGGGTTCTGGGCACTTATTTTTGTATCCATTCTGCCTGACATGTAATAGGACTGGTAGAGCCAAATACTTTTCATTGTTGAGATGAAGGCATGTTGGGCACAGGTTGCTTCCAGAGAAGACTAAGGGGTGAGTCCTTGTGAAAGGCATGCGCGAACCCCAAGCTCTTAGATGGGCAGCCTTTCTTCCACCACTTGGTCCACAGGAGCTCCAGTGGCTCTTAGATCAGCTGAGGGACAATTAATGCAATATGGGTTTGAATGTCCAGCAAGCGAGGCTGGCAGCTTCTTGATGGAGGGCAGGGAGTGATAGTTTGGGTTTTTATGCATCCTCTGTGACTCCTTTGTTTCTGAATACAGAATTTTAATTCTATATTTTATTACAGCCAAATACAAATTCCTTTCAAAGCCAGCAGGTGAGTCTCTGGCTTCCGGTGGGAGGAGGGGCACTGTGAACTGAGACTGGGCGATGCTCCTTTGAGTCCTAAATATTTTGCCTCTCCAAGCAGCCCCTACTTTAAAGTTGAGATCTCTTCCCTTTTCTCCCATTGCACACCCTCCACCAGACATGTGTGCTTCAGCCCCACCTCAGCTCCCCTAGATTACGCTACATTAAATTAGCATATATTTATCAGACACTTAAGATGTACAAGCCACGTAGGAATATAAAAATACAAGTGACACTTAGCCTCTAACTCGCAGCCTTCAGGAGTTTATCCTCTAATCGGGAAAGTGGTTCTTGGAAAGAAAAGTTAACAATACAAGAGTTAAGTAATAATGAAGATTACAATGCAGGAGAGGTCACCAAAAAGAAAAAAGGAAAAGATTAATTAATCACTAACTGAGTGGCACAGATTCTATGAGCTGAGGGAATTCTGGGAAGAATGTGACAGCTGTGCACTGGGGTGCTGTGCTCTGGAATGATTGGGGCCAGGGCCTTGGTGGAGGTGGGACCGAGTACTCAGGGGATGGCAGAGTTCAGTTCTTCCCCGCAAACATTTATGGGGCAACTAGAACCAGCTTTTGTGACGTCTAAGCTGACTTGAGTAGAAAATACTAGAAAATAGTCCAAAATATGGCTGAATGTCGGGGAGGAGAGTGTTAAGCAAGAGATCGTCCCGCAGAGGCACGCATGCATAAACCATCATGGTGTGCAAAGCAAGCAGTTCAGTATTTGGGGAGCATCAGGCATGGTCCATGGAGGAGCAGGAGGTGAGTGGATGAGCAGGAATGGTCAGGTTACGGAGAGCCTTCTATGTCATCTGTGGAGCTTGGAGTTTTCATAAGAGCCAACGAATGGGGAGCCTTTGCAGAAGCAGCATGAAATAGCAGTGAAGAAGCACGTTCTAGAGCCAGATGCCCTGCTCTGCTACTTGCTACCTATGTGAATTTGGGTGAATGACTTGATCTCTCGGTGCCTCGATTTCTTAATCTGTAAAAAGGGTGTAAAAGTAGTCCTTACCTCCTTGCGAGGGCTGAGTGAGTTAATCAGCATGAAGTGCTAAGAGCAGTCTTGGAACAAAGAGAGTGCTCAATAAATTGTAGCTATTGTTAGTGTAAAGGGATTTTAGACTGGCGAGTACCCTGGAGAGATTTGCATTTTAGCAAGATCAGGCTGGCAGTACAGAGAAGGTGGCTTAAGGTGGATAAGACCAGTGGGGGACATGTTGCAGCCCTGGAGGCTGGCAGTGATGAATGCTGGGCTGAAGGAGCAGTGCTGTGGATGGGGGCCAGGGGCCAGATTCAAGAGCTTTGAAAGGGTGCTTTCCATGGAGACGTCCAGGTTTTTACCTTATGTACTGGGTAGATGGTGGTTCCAGCAACTGCACCAAGAAAACCAGGAGAAGGAATAGGTCTTCTGGGGGTGGGTTTATTATTTCTCCCTTCCTTCATTCCTTCTTTCTTTCCTTCCTTCCTTCCTTCCTCTCACCCTCCCTCCCTTCCTTTCTTTCTACATTTCTTCCTTTTCTCTGTCCCTCTCTCCTTTCCTCCCTCCCTCCTTCCTTCCTCCCTCTTTTCCTCCCTTCCTTCCTTCCTCGTTTCCTTCCTCCCACCCTCCCTTCCTTCCTTCCTTTCTTTCTTTCTACATTCCTTCTTTCCTTCCTTTTCTCCCTTCCTCTCTCCTTTCCTCCCTCCCTCTTTTCCTCCCTTCCTTTCTTCCTCCTTTCCTTCCTCCCACCCTCCCTTCCTTCCTTTCTTTCTACATTCCTTCTTTCCTTCCTTTTCTCCCTTCCTCTCTCCTTTCCTCCCTCCCTCTTTTCCTCCCTTCTTTCTTTCCTCCCTTCCAACACACTGAGTTCCAATATGTATGGGACACTTAGTTGGAGATGTCTGTCAGGAAACTGAATATATACACTACAGGACATGGCTGGAGATAGAGATTATCCATGGATGGCAGTCAAAGCCATGAAAGTAAATGAGATCCCCCAGGGAAAGGGTGCAGAAGGAGAAGAGAGGAGGCAAGAACAGAATCCTGAGGAACACAACATTTAAGATAAGAGATGATGATGGAAAAACCACAGACAACCTACGGAGTGGAGGAGAGTTAGAAGAATTTGGAAATGGTGACATCACCAAATTAGACGACTAGAAAGCTTTGTGATGGAGAGTGAGACCACAGCATCAGATGCAGCAACAATGGCAAATCCAGCAAGAGAAGGACTAGAAAGTATTCACCGACTTTGTTGATGTGAGAGCTGTTGGCACCTGGGTGTGCAGGCGAAGGTGGAAGATTGGAGAGCAGTGCATGGAAGGTGAGGAAGCAGTGAGATCACATGTGGATGAGGTGTGACTGTTAACCCGGCTTTGCCATGGGACTCTTGGATGGGGCAGGAGATGAGCTGGTCCCTAACATTCATCAAGCAAATCCTATGTGAGGCACTTGGACTGGAAACCACTGGATAGACTTAATTTAATCATTCTTTTAAAAAAATTATTATTCAGCAATTATTTATTGCATAACTACTGTTGATTTAAAAGTATGCTAAATGTCATTCAGTAAAGAACAAGTCTAATAGAAGAGTTGGGACAAGGATATAAGTGGCTGTAACACAAAGATGATAAGTATCATAGATGTTATACTGTGCGTTGGATTAGGAAATATATTTCACCCTGGGGTTGCCAGGAAATACTTCATGGGAAGATGACTTTTGAGCTGGGCTTGAAGGAGAAGTAGAATTCTAATGGGCACTAATGGAAGAGAGGCATTTCAATAGATAGATGGGATGTGCAAAGGCTCTGAGGTAGGTTAAGTAGGGAGCATATCCAGGGAACAGAAAATACTCTAATTAACTAAAACTGTGGGGTCGACACCAAAGTAGATTGTAAGGTAAGACTGGAAACAGGTTGGAGCCCTGGTGTGAACACTTTCCATGCCAGGCTTAGGGATTTGCACTTTGTTCTATAGGCTGCAAGAAGCCATTGCAGGGTTTTTTTTTTTTTTTATGTCTATTTATTCCTGAGGCAGGGAGATGGGTAGAGAGAGGGAGAGAGAGAATCCCAAGCAGGCTCTGCTTCCTAGGCCTAGAGCCCGACCCAGGGCTTGACCTCATGAATCCTGAGATCATGACCTGAGCCAAACAGGTTTTTGATATAAGGAATAAAAACGGAAGACTGTGCCTTATAGGAGTGCCTTGCTGACACAAATATGTAGCAGATCAGAGCAGAGAGGGGCAAGTTTGGAGACTACTGTATTTGGGGATGGGAAGTCATGAAGAGTTAAGATGCAGGCCAGCCCTGGGTAAGGTGGAAGTGAACACGAGAGATAATGTGGGACTTGGACCAGTAGGACTGAAATTGTCCATGTGGGGTGGTGCTGAGGATAGGTTAGCTGAGGGGTTGAAGTCAAAGTTGGAGGGGGCAGCGTTTGGGGGGTTGCCAGGGAGAAATCAACAAAAAATCCCAAGATTTCTACAGCTTGGTAATTCTACAGATTGGAAGAGACATAATATCATGAACGGAAATGGTAAAGACACGAAGGTGAGCCAGTGTGAGGGAGGGAGAAGGGACAAGCGTCACACTCTGAGTTGCTCCAGTGCAGCATCACTGGAACTGTAGGTCGCAGCCAGGTCTCAGGGGGTTGGGAGAGAAGAGGAATGACAGTTGTGAGCACATGTCACTCTTTGGCAGTGAAAGGAAAGAGAGAGATGGGAGGGATATCATTCTAGAGGGTTAAGAGAATAATTTGAAGGTTAAATAATTCTTACGTTCATATTACAATTTAAGAAATATTTCAAGTCCGTCATCACTACTCTCCACAGTATTTAAGTGTATCTGGCAGGGGCTATTATACCCACTTTACAGATGAAGACACTGAGTCTCTGGATGACACAGCACCAGTCAGTGTCATGGTGGAGTTCTGCCTTCTGGGGTGTGGTTTCTACTGCTCTGCCATGCCTAAGGGCCTGGGAAGAGTTTGCCTGAGCAGAGGGAGAGAGCGAAGATACACAAATACACAGTCCCAACTGATGGAGGGTCAGAGCCCAGGTGGGGACAGCCTAGGGAAGGAGGAGGGGGCTCTGCCTTTGAGGCAGAAGAAAAGGAGAGGGAGATTGCAGATACAGCATGCTGAGGAGGAGAGCAAGGTCATGAGGCACAGAGCCAGGACACTGAAGACACCCGGATGAAAAATTTGAAGCAACAGGCCCATGGCACAGGAGTGAGCGATGCTGGGCTGGAGGGTGGAAGAGGAGGACAATGGCCTGGCTGGGGTCCAGAGCTCTGGGCTGCAAGGTGCAAGTCAGAATCACTTGGGTTACGAAAGAACAGATGAACAAAGGGCCCCTTACTAAGGCCCTAAATGTAGAAATGTTGAAGGTGGGAAGGAGTATGTCTTATACAATCCCTAAACCTCACCCTTGACCCCCACCCTCCCCTCCACTTGGTCTCCACTGATGTTCTAGGCTGTGATTGCTCTCATTCTAGCCCTGGCCCCAGGAGAAGAATGACCAGCCCCTCCCCAGAGTCGAGGTGGGTTCAGGATGCAGGCTGGCCCTCCCTGGAGGTGAAGCAAGATGGTGGAGGTGAGGCCTGGGGGGTATGGGCCCCCGGTGGGTCTTCCCTTTGGAGGCGGGAGAATGAACATAAGTGTCAAAGTTCTGCTGGAGCCTGGCTGGAGATTAGAGAGACAGCTGCCAGTACAGAAAGGGAACCCACAGAGGCCGCCATTCTTTCCCTTTGATCTGGGAATCTGGGAGGGTCCCTCCCCTGGGTCCTATGTCACCTCTTGGTCACTTGCTGGCAGCCCTGAGCTCTGCCTTTCCTGCCCAGCCTGGCTGCCCGGAATTCCAGGAATCTGCCCTCCTTGCTTTCACGCGGTCATGGCGTCCTGGTGGTTGCAGTCCTTTTAGGGAAGGAGCCTGCACCCTTCTTGTTCCGAAGGGCGTGCAGGGCAAAGGAAAGCCATGACAGCTCACAGGTCCCTGCCTCTCCCGTCGTGCCAGCATGGGCTCCAGCCCGCCTGGCGATTCAGATGCAGGTGTGGTGTTTGGGGCACACAGCCATGTGGCACAGACACGGACCCTCACATCCCTGCCCGTGGGACATGTGGAGGATCTGTTTTTCTGAGGAAATCCCATGCTCTCTGGCCACAGTGTTCAGGGTCTCTAGGTGCGGCCACATCCCCCTGAAGGTGATCAAATGTTCCGGGTCACCGGAGACTGAGGGGTTTCCTGGGATACGGGATTTTCAGTGTGAATCTGAAACATCTCAGGGAAACTGGGACCTGTTGACCACCCTAACTGTTCCCACTTCTACTTTGGAGAAAGTGCAGAGCGCATGGATTTTCTCCCAGATGACACACTTCACACACATATAAAAGGATAAACTCTGCCACCATGTTACATAGAAGTGGCCCTGGGAGCCGCAGGCCCAGGTTGAAATCCCCTCTCTCACTTCCTAGGTGTGCAAGTTTCAGTGAATTACGTTATATTTCTGAGACTCAGTTTTCATATCTATAAAATGGAGGTAATAATGTTAATCTCACAAGACTGTATCTGAGGATTAAGGGAGGCAATTGTCACAATCAGGGCCCTAGCATGGTACAAGGCACTTGAAAAGAGAAGTCAATAAACATTAGTTCTCTCTGATTCCTCCCTCGCTGTATTTCTTGGATTGGAATGATACCCATTCTACAGGTGGAGAGGGAAAGGCTGATGAGCAGGAATAGGTAACTCTGGGTCAAAATGGCAGAATCAGCCCTTGACTACCATCTTCCTACTTTGGGGTAGACAAGAGTTTCTTTATCTAGAATGTTCCCTGGATGATGGGGAAGGAACCGTTTTATTTACTTATCTGTCCATCCATCCATCCATCCATCCATCCATCCATCCATTCAACAAGCATTCATTGAGTCCATACTATGTATCAGGTATTGTTCTGGGTGCTGGAGATTCGATCCTCAACAAAACATACACTTTCTGCTCTTATGAAGCTTACATCCTGGCAGAGAAGACACATAATAACCATTTCCCTAGTACAATGCAAAGTAGTAATAACAGCTCTGAAGGGGAAATAAAGAAGGTGAAGATGGTAGAGAGCGCCTGAGGCATGGGGATCACCCTGTGGGGCGGCGAGGCAAGGGGAGGGTCCTCTGAGAGGTGGCTTTCAAGCTGAGGACTGAAAATACGGTGGCCTGTGTCTTGTGGGCCTGACGTCCCCTCCTCCTGGAGCTCCCACGCTCAGGCCCAGCTGCCCCAGGGCGGAGTCAGCTGCACAGAGACAGCGGTCTCTGTCTGGATGGGGCTGCGGTGTACGTGGGGGCGCAGCTCTTTCTATCAGCTGTCTGTCCACAGTGCTGACCCCTTTGCTGGTCTGAGCTTTCAGGATGGGGGAGGGACCCAAGGTGGAAAATCAGTTACTGGGGGTCAGATTGCAGATGAAAAGGATACGAAGGGGCTGCCTTGCTCCACTTGGGGACACTACATCTGGGGACAAGTCACAGTGCATTTGATTTCCCGCATGGCTCTATGTCTTCGGCATTGCCTTTCCCTTTAAGAAAAAAAATAACACCTCTGTTTGGACTGCATGCTAAATGATTTATGAACATTATTCTTCTCCGTTAGTTCTACCGGTAGAAGCTCCAGCCCTCACAATCCTTTTCATGTTGATTAAGTACGTTTGAAAGCAAAAAGAGACGGTCTGCAATCACTTCACAGTACAGACTAGCGGCTTTCCTGGACTCAGGAGGGATTCCTCATCTTCGCTTTGCAAGAGTTCCTTTGCAGCTGGTTAAGCAGGAGATCAGTCCAGAAACATGAAGTCAGTCTTGTGTGTGTCCAAGGAGGCAGAGGGGTAGCGTTCTTTCTGGAGCTGGTAATTACGAGTTTGAGACCCTGGAGTCTCCGAATGGAATGTTCAGGAGTCAGCCCTGTAGGCCAGGTGTGATTGCACTTGACTTGGCCCTGGCAGGTTGATGCTAGTCAGGAGGAGAGGAAGGTTCTCTCTCTCTCTCTCTCTCTCTCTCTCTCTCTCTCTCTCTCTCTCTCTCTCTCTCTCTTTTTAAATATGTTATTTATTTTTGAGACAGAGAGAGACAGAGCATAAGCAGGGGAGGGGCAGAGAGAGAGGGAGACACAGAATCTGAAACAGGCTCCAGGTTCCGAGCTGTCTACACAGAGCCTGACATGGGACTCGAACCCAAAAACCGTGAGATCATGACCTGAGCCGAAGTCAGATGCTTAACTGACTGAGCCACCCAGGAGCCCCAGGAAGGTGCTTTTCAAGAGACTGTAGATCTTAGTGTTATCAAGGGACCCCACTGAATAGGGCGGGGAGAGAGAAGGAAGGTCACAGCCCAACTCTGTATATTCCTAGGTTAATGGAAGGTACCCATGGAGAGGAAACAGGACCATGGAGCCAGCTCCCATGGAGGGAGGGAGTCTTGGCTTGTTCTATAGTTAGGAAGGACCACTGCCCTTCCCTAGTTCCTCCCCCGTCCCTTGTTTATTACTGTGTGATGGAGAACTTGGGCACACGCTGTGTGGGTAGGTGGGTCATTAAGGGTCTGGCCTCAGCACTCACTTTGACTTGGAAAGTAAACTATAGATGTTATTTCTACTACATCTTCATTCTCTCGCAGCCTGGTCTGGCCTGGCGCTGCCTTCTGCAGGTCTTGGTATCAAACGTGGAGGACAGCTTTCCCAGAACTCCTGAACTGCCACAGAAATGGTGTGAAGCTGTCCTATTTTCTCTGCCACCTTGCCCAGCAGACGTCCCCCTCAGCTGCCTTTGAGCTTCTGGACTTTCAGATCCAGGCTCTAAAGGCTTATTTAGAATCCCCTATCTTCAAAAAGTCTTCATCCTTCCTGGCTTCTCTTTGCGTGTAAGCCCCAGATTCCTTCACGTCTGTCACCCCTCCCTGCCCCATTCAGGGTGGAATTTCTTTGGACATGTCTGGGCCAGACGTGAGGAGGCTTGGCCTTGTCTTTCTTGCTTACCAGTTGGGTGATTTTGGAAAAGTCACGTCATATCCCTGACTGGCTACTTCTTCATTTAGTAAATGGGAATGAGACCATTTGAGAAACAAATGAGGTGGTAGTTTTTGAAAAATGCATTGCAAATTGTCTTAATTGTCTCCTCATGACAAAGGTTCACATAGACACTTAAAAATGTAAATAAACATTAAAAATCCTCCATCTAGCTATAGGCAGCCTGGGGCAAGGGTGAGAGGGTGCATAGGAGAAAGACCCCCAAATGGTCTATATGGAAATGTAACGAGAAATACCGATGGTGCCAACATGACCTCAGGCTCTCAGAGGGAGAGTCCAGTTCCTCCTACAGGCTGGACACCCTGCTTGGCTTTTTGGGTCTATTATCTGTTCCTTACACCGTCCGTGAGGACATCATCCCCACCTCAGCAGAGGATGGAAACGAAACCCAAAGAGATGAAGTTGCCCAAGGTCACAAAGTTAGCAAGTTGTAGGGCTGAGAATCAAAACGAGTTCTGCCTGATTCTAATGTCCATGCCCGTGACAGCACATGACAGGACCCACCTCCTGAAGGGAGGCTTCGAGGACTGCTGGGCCTCCTCGGAGGCCTCTCCTCACGGCCACCTCCAAATCCTACCCGCCTCTTGAACCTGTAATTCTACCATCAGCTGAGCATTCACTCTTTGGATTCTCTTTTGCCCTCCCTCTCTCTCCCTCTCCCTCTCCCTGTCTCTCCCTTTCTCTTTAATACACACACCGGGGAGGCTTGCCCATGAAGCATGGAATAATGTTGTTAGCCCCTTTCTTTCTGGCTAACAGAGACAGCCAAAGTAAAACCTCTAAATTGTGGACCCGGGAGGGCAACTGATCCTGAAAAGGGCAAAAAGGAAAGCCTTGTCCACCTAAGATAGATTTTATCCCCTTCCAAGTTGTGCCTGGGCTGGCCCTGCCTCTGTGCTAGCTGAGCCAAGCCCTGGGGACGGCCTGGGAGACCTGCGTCCTGCTGTCCTGCCGTCTGAGCCCCAGTTAACAGCCTCCCAGATGTAGAACACAACCTCCGCCGAAGGGATGCAGGGATGCGGTTGGGGCCCTCATTCCCTCGCCTGTCCTCAGAGACACGTGCACGTGCTGCCCCCCCTAGTCCCTCGCCCTTTGATGTGGAGGGCTCATCCCAGTGAAGCCCCTGTCCACTCCAAGAGCCCCTCTCTCTCCAGAGTGGCTCAAAGGGCCTTTTGAGTGGGAGCCGTCAGGGGAGCAGGCAGCCAGCCGGCCTGGGAGGGGAGATCAAGGCGTGAGATCCCTCAAGGGCTCAGAGGGTCAGGGGCTGTGTATCTGGTGACTTCTGAACGCAAGTTTCAACAAAGAGAAATCTGTGGTGGGAGGGCCTCAGTGAAGGAAATAAAATCTCCATGAAAACAAACTTTTGTTGGAAGCTTTCTCCCCTTGTTTTGGCAGCCTTACCAAGCCCTGGAAGGGGAAGGCCGTGTCTTCTGGAGCAGCCAGGAGGCTCTCAGATGATCCAAATATCAGTTACCAGGGGACCATTTTTCTTGCACCTGGAAGACAAGGCTTGGGAGTGAGCACAGTAATAATCAATTTTCTAACCAAGGATAGAATAGGTAAAAGAAAAGCTAAGGGGCAGCACAGAGAGCTGTGGCCATGGGTGGGACCTTGATTGACGCATCACAGTGAGTGATGCAATTCTATGACTCAGGCAGATCCTGATCCCTCTGGGCCTCATTTTTCTCACCTGTAAAATGGACATAACTTGTCCAAGGTCTTTCGGTTAGGAAACCAGGGTCTGAGCCAGGATGTAAACTTCTGTTCTCCAGGACGTTGTAACTCACGAAAACCAGAGGGTGGACGTGAAAGGATCTTTGAAGACACCACAATGCCACAGGGAGGTTGGATAATTATCATAATGCATATTGTGTGTGTCTGTGTGTGTGTGTGTGTTTCTTCTTTCTCCCCAGGCCTAGGCAGTCACACACCAGGCTCAGTTGTTTGGTTTCTGCATCTTGTTTTGCAAAGAAGCAAAGGCATGGTTAAAGAAGGGATGTTCCAGGTAGTCTTTGCTGCTAACTTGAGTTGGTCCCCTGGGTTTGGGGACACTGGGGGCTCCCAAGTTTTAGGGAACACAGAGAATGAGGTTTTCCCCAGACGCTGAGATGTTTTTGTGTTAAGTAAGTATAAGGCTACGGTTTCTTTTTCTCTCTGGAGTCCAGGGAAAGGGTAAGAATTTGTATTGCATCCAGGCCCCATAAGATTCTTTTTTTGACTCTGTGTCTTCTTTTGTCCTGCTTAGGGAGAAAATCCTCTGCGGTGGCTGCCATCCGGCAGAGCTCAGAGGACTTCGGAGGGGCAGGTAGCCAGAGGGATTAGGCAGGGACGGGGAGTGAGATGTGGCTTCGATCCTGCCTGTTCCTGACAGGCGGCAATGACCCCACCGTGGGCCCCATTCCTCTTCACCATAGACAGCACTTGATGGAAGGAGATGCAGGAGGAGAGAGAAACCCAGAGCAGGGCTGGTAGAGGGTGAGTCCTGATGGGTGCTGAGGAGGCCTGAGAGTGTGGGCTGGGAGCCAAGCCTGCTTCCTCTCCCTTCCCCTTCCTTCCCCACCCCTTCTCCAGCCAGATGCCCAGGCTGCTGCTGTGGACTGCTGGCTTGGGAAGGTGTGTGTGTCTCCCCTGTGCTCTAAAAGTCTCTGAAAACTGAGAGACATAGACAGAAGTGGCCCAGAGTTCTCTCTTCAACTAGAGGGACCGTGGTGTGTCCGGACATGGGAAGGTCTATCTAGGGAAGCCTGACTGAATTAGAGAAGGCACCTCTGCCCTCCCTTCTTCCCTGAGCTGTCCCCTTAGGCAGCCGTGCTGGGTCAGTTGTGGACTAATAACCACAGCACCAGCAACGCTGATGTCACGTGGCCAGTTGGAGCCGCCTGCAGCAGTTAATAGATGACGTCTCCCACTGTTGACCACATGCAGAGTTCACATGGGGCGTGTTTAGGCTCGACACGGCCAGCATGTGAGTGTGTATGGAAGTGGGTGGGAAGCCAGTGTGTGCAAGCTGTCCTCCCCTCCTCCACACGCACACACACATACCCATGTACATGCACGTGCGCACAGAGCCATATGGACACATGTCACACGCATATGCTCATACACATGCACACAGCCATGCATACGCGCACACATAGCCATAGGCCCCCCCATCTGGGGTCATGCTAGGGATAGGAGAGAAATCTTTTCTAGGAGCTTCTCTCTTCACTCCTCCATTTCCCCCCTTCCCCTCACCCCTGGACCTCCCTCCTCTCTCACTCCTCCCTGGTCACCCCCTCCAGTTTTATCATCAGGAACACAAGTCCAGGATATGTTAGGCCAGCCTCATTCCATGTGGTCTGGATGTAACACAAAGGAGTAAAAGGAACTCAGGGATGGTAGCCAGAGGGAGTTGAGTTCAGACCCTGACTCCCCCAATTACTTGGGTTCATGACATGGACCCACCGGGCCAGCCTCGCTCTGCTCTCTCTAGAAGTGGACTGAAAGTATTACCTTGCAGGTTTTCTCTGACGCATGTGCTTGGGGATGGGTGCACACTGTGTAGCCCAGGCTGGCACGCAGGGGGTGCTCGCTGATGCCAGCCCTCTCCTTGCCCTGTTCCCATGAGTGTATTTCTGCCGTGCAGTCGCCATCTTGGTGTCTGACCTGTAAAGGAGGCCTGCCTTGGCGAAGTGTCTGGGGTGTGCTCTACGTGGGCTTTGTGCCCTTTTTCTAGGGGCTGGTTTCGGCTGGAAGGGAGGAAACAACATGGCTGTTGTTGACTGGGCATTGTCTCTGAGACACTCATACTCTTCTCACCCAGTCAACCCTTTTGCCTGAATAAGAAGGCCAAGGCACCGAGGGCTTAAGTAACTTCTCTGAGTTCACACAGTTGGTTAAGTGGCAGTGAACACACCTCCTAACCCTGGCTTTCTGTTGCACTAGGTGATTTGCTACAACATCGGGGATACTGGCAGGGAGCCCATGCTTGGGCAAATGGCGCTGTTTAATCTGGTGATTTAATAGGTCATCTGCTTCCCTTCTTAGAGCAAGCCCATTTGGATGGCACATTTCTTCCTGCTTCTCTATAAAGTGACACGGACATGGGTAGCAAGGCCTTGGTTTTGAGGACTTGGGCTGGGAGAAGTCTGAGGGGATGTCTGTGGGGACACAAGATGAGTGTGGAAAGCTCCACTCAGGTTTGCAAACACTGCACGTGTGTATCTACCATGCACTGGGTCTCAAGCTAGGCATCAGGGCTGGAGAAATGAGCAAGATATTGCCCCTGCTTCCAAGGAATCATAAAGAAGTGAGCAGGGTGGGGGCTCAGGCATGCAAAAAGGATGTATAGACAATGAGGTTAATGCAACCATGGAGGAAAGCACTGGAAAGGGTGGGGGTAGGGATGGGGACTTGGTCTGAACTTTGCCTGGAGGAGACGATGGTGTGAAGACCCAGGAGAAGGAGGGAAAGGGCCCTCCCTCCAGTGATCAGGGACGGGGTGAGCAACAACAGGCAAGTGTGAAACAGCGGGAGCAAGGAGGGGAGTGGGCACGGCCAAACTGAGTGCTGAGGCTCTTGGATTCTATTTTGTAGTTATATTTCGAAGGTGATGGGGAACTATGGAATGTATTGAAATGGGGGAGTGGTGTTGTCAGATTTATTTTCTAGAAACTGGCCTCAGCACCAGTGGGATGGATTGGAACGAACCAGACTTTCACAAGCACATTCAAGATATGTTTCAGTTAGAATGCCTTTGGCTGCCAGTAGCAGCAAATCCAACCCAAAGTGGCTTAAACAGTGAGAAATTATTTTTCTTACATATTATGAAGCCCAGAACTAGGAATGCTTGAGGGTTGGAAAAATTCAGTGGCTCAGTGACATCAGCAAGCACTCAGATTCTCTGTCATCCTCTGGATGTCAGCTCTGTTTTCAGACGAGCTTTCCTCTGTGTCATACAGTGGTGGTAGCAGTTCCACGCATCAGTAGAACACCAATGACTAGGCAATTAAAAACAGTAAAGCAAGTCATTTGTAAAACTGAAGGGTGATGGAGGTCATGGCAGATGGGATCATGAATGCTCCAGGCCTGTTGGAATTCACATTAAAATTTTCTTAACACACAGGCAAAATATTTTAAGCAAAGTCAAGAGACAAATGACAAACTAGGGGGAAAATTGCAAATCACATCACAAGGCTATTCTCTGTAATATACAAAGAGTTCCTGAAAATCAACAATAATAAAATACAACCCAATAGAAAAAGATGGGCAAAGAATTTGAACAGACTATTCACAGAAAAGAAAATACAAATGGCTCTTAACAGAGGAAAGATGTTCAATCTTACATGTAAAAAGAAATGCAAATTAAAACTATCCTGAGACAACATTATCCATTCATCTTTTAAATGGGCAAAAATCCCAAAAGTCTGTCACACTGTATTGGCAAAGCTGTTTCTGGGGAAACAGGCTGTCTTATTGTGTAAATCAGTATAACCCTTTATAGGAAAGTTTGGCAATATCTATCAAAAGTATAAATCCTATGCCTTTTGACCCACCAGTTTCATACTAGGGAATTGATCCTAAAGATATGCTTGATCATATGTGAAACAACATACATGAACATTTATTCTTTGCTGCATTCTTTGTAATAGCAAAAGACTGGAATGAACCCAAATGGCCATCAGTTGGGATTAAATTACGTAATATTCTGACAATGGAATAATACACATGTATTTTTTTTAAGTTTATTGATTTTGAGAGAAACAGGGACTGAGTGAGAGCAGTGGAGGGGCAGAGAGAGAGAGAGAGAGAGGAGAGAGAAAATCCCAAGCAGCCTCCACACTGTCAGTAGCCCAATGCAGGGCTCGATCCTCGCACCATGAGATCATGACTTGAGCCAAAGTCAAAGGTTGGACATTTAAGTGACTGAGCCACCCAGGTGCCCCTGGAACACTACACATTTAAAAAGAGAAAAGAGGGGTGCCAAGGTGACTCCGTAAGTTAAGTGTCTGACTTTGGCTTAGGTCATGATCTCATAATTCATGAGTGAAAGCCCTGCACCAGGCACTCTGTTATCAGTGCAGAGCCTGCTTCAGACCCTGTATCACCTTCTTTCTCTCTGGCCCTTCTCCCCTCTTACAATAAATAAACAATTAAACATAAAAATAAAAATAGGAAAGAGGGGGTGCCTAGCTGGCTCAGTGGGTAGAGCACGCAGCTCTTGATCTTGGGATTGGCAGTTCAAGCCCCACGTTGGGAGTAGTGCTTACTTAAGAAATAAAATAGGGTGCCTGGGTGGCTCATTTGTTTAAGTGTCTGACTCTAGGGGCGCCTGGGTGGCTCAGTCGGTTAAATGGCTGGTTTTGGCTCAGGTCATGATCTCACTGTTCATGGATTTGAGCCCTGCATCGGGCTCTGTGCTGACAGCTAGCTCAGAGCCTGGAGCCTGCTTCAGATTCTGTGTCTCCCTCTCTCTCTGACCCTCCCCTGCTGGCATTGTCTCTCTCTGTCTCTCAAAAATAAATAAAAAACATTAAAAATAAATAAATTTAAGCATCTGACTTTTGATTTTGACTCAGGTCATGACCTCACAGTCATGAGATCAAGCCCCACATCAGGCTTCACCATGGGCATGGAGTCTGCTTAGGATTTTCTCCCTCTCTCTCTGTCCCTCCTCCACTCACTCTCTCAAAATTAATTAATTAATTAATTAATTATAAATAAAAAGATGAATGAGGACTCTGTACTGATATGGAAAGATCTCAAAAAATATTTTAAGGGTGAAAAGAAAAAAATCCACCAAGGTGCAGAAAAGTGTACATAAAAGGGGATCCCACGAATCTATATTTGTGTTCACTTGGAAAAGTGGGGGACAGGAATAGGAGGGAGATATTTCATATGCCTTTTGATTTTTGAACCATGTTACATATTACCTTAAATTTTTTTTTTTATATTTCCATCCTGATGAATGGATAAAGAAGATGTGGTTCATATATACAATGGAATAGTACTTGGCAATGAGAAAGAATGAAATCCTGTCATTTGCAGCAATGTGGATGGAACTGGGGGTATTATGCTAAGTGAAGTAAGTCAGTCAGAGAAAGACAGATACCATATGTTTTCACTCATATGTGGATCCTGAGAAACTTAACAGAAGACCATAGGGGGAGGGAAGGGGGAAAAATTTATAAACAGAGAGGTAGGGAGGCAAACCATAAGAGACTCTCAAATACAGAGAGCAAACTGAGGGTGGATGGGGGTGGAGAGAGGGGAAAGTGGGTGATGGGCATTGAGGAGGGCTCTTGTTGGGATGAGCACTGGATATTGTATGGAAACCAATTTAACAATAAATTGTGTTCTAAAAAAACAGAAAAAAATAAATTTTTTTATGTTTATTTATTTTTGAGAGAGACAGAGCACAAGCCAGGGACGGGCAGAAGAAGAGGGAGACACAGAATCGGAAGCAAGCTACAGGCACTGAACTGTCAGCACAGAGCCCCACACAGGGTTCAGATCCACAAATTGTGAGATCATGACCTGAGCCAAAAGCAGACGCTTAACTGACTGAGCCACCCAGGTGCCTCACATCTTACCTTTTTAAAAACAAAACAACAAAACAAAGGAAAGCCAGGAGCACTATGCAAATCCCACAAAACATCTAGAAAGAGCTGCTGAATTGCAGCCTTGAACTCTGAATTATACAGTGGTAGTAGAGATGGAAAGGGATAGATTTGAAAAATATTTTTTATAAAGTTTATTTATTTTTGAAAGAGAGAGAAAGAGAGAGGGAGAGAGAGAATGAGAATGAGAATGAGAATGAGAATGAGAATGGGAATGGGAGGGGCAGAGAGAAAGGGAGTCAGATAATTCCAAGCAGGCTCCACACTATCAGGAAAGAGCCTGACATGGAGCTTAAATTCACAAACCATGAGATCATGGCCTGAGTGAAATTAAGAGTTGGACGCCCAACAGATCAAGCCATCCAAGCACCCTGATTTGAGTAATGTTTTTTAGCAGTAGAATCCCCCTGGTTGGGTGTGGGAGTGAGAGCAGAAGCAGAATCCAAGGTGGCCCCCAGATGGGGGTAGCTAGTGGGAGGTGGCATTGTTCTAAGATGAGAAGACTAGAGAGCAGCATGTTGGGGGAAGCAAGGAGGTTTGGAGTATCCTTTCCCCTCTGACTCAGACACTCAGTTCCTGGGACCCTTCCTTATCCCATTTCTCCATCCATCCACAGGCCATATGTCTGGCACCAGATTTCTAGTTTGCTGGTGATGCTCCCGCCTACCAGACACAGGGTATGAGTCCCGAGATAGGGTGGGGTCTGTAGGCAGCTCTGGGCAACATCCTGAGCATGAAGTCTTCCAGGGAGAAGAGGCTAATGTCTGGAGCACTAGGGAGGAGGCCCAGTGAGTGGGCATGGCAGCAGACACCCCGCATTCCCCGCTGGGTCAGTGTGTCCTAGAGAAAGGGCAGATCTCTGTGTTCTGTTTCCCATCTCCGTTCTAATTCTTTTTGGCTCACCATCTGCTGCTGGAGAGGACTCTGGGGCTATGAGCCTGGCACTAGGGCATCCCAGGAGACAACGGCCTGTTCTCCCAGGATTAATGTCTCCCCATGGGCGCCGTGGCAGGGATGGCAGTGGGAGAAGTTGAATGCAGAGGAAGGGAACTCTAGGCAACATGAACGTGCTTGATGCGACATTCACGTGAGGAGTGCAGTGGGATGGGATGTGTTTGGGGTGTCTCCACCCATTTGCTGACAACAGCAGTCCGCTCAGCTGTGGGTCCTCCTGCAAGCCCGTCTGTGGAGTTTGGGGCCAGAATGAAAAACGGACTGAATAGCTAAATGGCAGCCACGCTGTTTGGTGTTAGAGGCATTATGAGCTGGTATGTGAAATATGGCCACGCTCTTGGTTTTAGTTGGAGCTGGAAAGGATTAGGAGACAATTAATAAATCATTTAGTGCCCCGAGTTTAAGTAACTTATTATTATGGGCTGCATATATTTATTACGCTTCACTGAGCAACATTGGCAAATTTCCTTCAAATGTCACACAATTTGTATGCAATTTGTTTCAGAAGGTTTTTTTTTTAATGCGTATATAAATTATTAACCTGAATTCTTCAGGACAGATTGTCAGAATCCTAGCCCCTCCCCCACCATCCCTTATGAGTCTCATAAAGACTTTCTTTCCCCAAAATGATGACAGTGCCCTGTCCCCCCAGCCCAGCAGCTGAAGGGCTGGGAGCAGAGACCTAAATCCTGCCTTCCAAAGCTTTGGAGAAAAAGAGAGAAATCAGGCTGGCAGAGTGGGTCTGTCCTTCAGTAAAACCAGGGTGCTATTCCAGAGCTGGAAACATCCAACACTGGTGGTTCCACACTGTTCATTTCGTCACTGGACTGGACAATCTGGTCCACACTTTTTCAGGCCTGATTCTGTGATGTCTTTGTATTTTTCTCGGTGGAGCAGTTTAAAGTTTTGGTACGATGATATTTTTCATGGACTCCTGAAGGGTTCCAGCCACTCCCCCAAAGGTCTCCCGTGAGTCGCTAGGGATTGGGTCAAGGGACCGTCTGACTGGCTTGCCCTTCCTCATTCCAGGTGCCTTTTCTAATATCTGTACAATGTGTATCTATTGAGCACCTCGTGTGCAATAAATAGATGCTTCTGATGTGCATGAGTGCATGTGTGTGTTATTATCAAACAAGGTCCCTACCTTCCTCTTGCTTGACTCCCCGGCGTCCACAGGAGTCCCTGCCTTTTGAGCAAATGAATGCGCACAGGCAGCTTCTGAACAAGCCTCAAAACAACATCCAAACTCGCGAGTTTGCCACTCGGTGCTCTCCTCGGTCAACCCTCCGTTCCCTCCGTGCTCCTCCTCTTTTATTGCTTCCTGGCCTGAGCCTCAGATGCCAGATAACTGGCCCTGTTAGGAGCTTGTGTGGAATCCGTCAGAAGCAGCTCGAAGTAAGAGTCGGGAGTTTCCCTTGCGTGGAAGGTTCATAAACTTTAGTGGGAAGATTTTGTGACACGTACTTCGATGCCTCAGAGACTTTTTTAAAAGTTGTTTTCTTTCCAGTACTTTTATTCCATGTTGGATTTATGAGGTTACTGACTAGCGCACTCACAGGCTGGTAAGGGAGGCCTTTTTGTCCGAGAAACTGTGGCCTGTCTGCTAGGACGCTGAGAAGACAGTGGCGAGGTGGGTCAAAGCATTTGATTTACTGGTTTGCTTTCAAGAGGGTCACAGGGAAAGTTCTCTGACTCCGGTACTTTAAGCCACCAGAAGGCAACTGAACTATAAGAGGGGCCTCTGGTTTACTGGGGATGTCGCCCGTCACTCTTGAGAAAGCATCTGCCGTGGCCTGCCTCACCAGCTCCGAGGTCCCCTTGGCCCTTGGAGGTCTTCACTCTGCCAGAACACTGCTGCTGTCGTGGCTTCTGCCGAGGGGTGGCCCGGCCCACCTTCCTGCAGCCCCACTTGCCGACTCTGAGCAAGCCCCGCCTGGAGAAGGCCCCCATGGTCCCCTCCACGCTTGCGGACGCTTGCCTACTCCAGCCTCTGCCACCCGTCAGCTCTTCGGCTGGCAGGTGCCAGGTGGAGAGTCAGCTGCTCAGGAGAGAGATTGTTCTGGGTAGTTACTGCTAGCAAGGGATCCCATTTTATCTCCCCGCCGTCAGAGTAATCTGTCCTCTGCTGGAGGCACCTCGGAGGAGCAATGAGCAGGTGAGGCACGGCAGATGGCAGTGCGGGCCGGGTGACTCGGGGCTGGAGAGGGAAGCGGCCAGCCCTGGCTCCAGGGGGCCGCCGGGCAGGTGCAGTGAACTCAGGAACTCAGGAATTCTCCCCCCCTCCTCCACTGTTGATGGTGAAATTTGGCTCCTTTAGGAAAGGCACAGTTTTCCTACTCCGTTTGTTCTCAGATTGGTGTTACACCCTGGAGCCAAATTAGTGGCTGGGAACAATTGGAAACAAATGCTCTCTCAGCATCCCCGCTGTGATCCGGGGATCCAGGTGGGGACACCAGCCACAGACTGGTTGCCTTCTCCACTGAGCCACTGGTCCACAGAGAATCAGCATCCCAGAACCATTCAGCGCAGCCAAATTCCCTCGTCATCAGCCTGTGCTGTGCACATCTGCCTAACCTCAGTCCAACAAGCTGGAGCCCTGTTCAGTTATTTATGAAACAATATTCAGGACCAGCCCCCCCAGGGCGAATTAGGAAACAATGACTGAAGCACTGTTTGGAGAGGCCTGCTCGCCAGGGCCGGTGGCCGGCTGCTGGAGTGCATGGCTTCCTCTCCCTGGGAGAGACACAGAGTCTCCTCTGATGGCTGCTGTGGTGGGCGCTCTTCTCTGAGATGTAGGTGGTTGTTGGCTTGGCTTGGACTCTAGAGTGACTATTTCCACTGCCTCCAGGATGGGTCTGAGGGGGAAGAGGCTGACCTTCCAGTTTGCCCTTGTCTCGATGTGCCTGCCTGAAGTGGGGCAGACCACCCTCTGTGGCCACCTACTTAACATGCGGGATGAGAAAGGAACAAGGGGCTTTTCCTAACCCCTCAAGCAACTGTTGTCTGTTTCTCTCTTTAGACTTTGGACTCCTTCAGGGGAGAGGGCTAGATTGGTTGTTCGATATTGATATCCAACCTCGCAAAGGTGTCTGACACTCAAAACACATTTTGTAAATGAATGAAGGGAGCGACTGTCAGCTTCCAATCCTGGACTGGGGTGGATACATTTCATCCCTCTCTCAATCCGTTTCTGCAGACATGAAGTCAGGAGGATGGGATGGATGATCTCTAAGGTTCCATCCAGGTCCTACCAGGCATGGTTCTGACACTGGGCTCTCCTACTGCCTCTGGGCCAGCTCCTTCTGCCTAGGCACCCCCCGTTGTGGCTAAGGTCCACTCTGCCCTGGTGACCCTGGCTTAGTCATTCCGCAGGTTTCCAGTCTGCGTCTTGCTCTCTGGTGACCAGATAGTGCTCTGCCTGTGATGTTTTCCCCGGACACATCCCCTGCCTGTCACTTTCTCAGGCACCAGTGGAAACTTCTCTCCTTCCTTCCCTCCTTCCGTACACGTCACATCCCTTTATCAAGCCCCCTTTATGCACAACCATGCTTTCTTTCTGAAGAACACCAACAGTAACGATCATCATAGTTACTTGCACAAGAGAAATAATTTTAACTTTTCAGAGCATACTATTATTTCGCTTTGTTTTTACAATATCTGTGTTGTAGGCAGAGCAGGAATAAACATCTTGATTTACTTGAGGCCTAAATATTTACTGGTGTCTAGTTCAAGAATTCTTGGAAGCTTAGAACTTTCTAGCTTAATGTGAGCTTAGTGAATATCTCTTCCACTGATTCTTAACCTCTCTGGGGACATGGACAGCCTTGAAATCTTGGCAGAAATGTATAAATCCCTCCGTAGAAAAATGTACACACAAATACCATTCTGTATATAATCTCAAGGGGGTTATGGACCCCTAAAAACCTAAGATTCTTCTTGCCCTGATCCAGACACTCAGTTCAATAGATGAAGAAACTGAGAACCAGACAGGGTCAAAGACCCCATGAGGTCAAAGGGCCACAAAGACGGGACTGTCTCCTGAATCCTAAGACACTTTCCCATACACCACGCTGCTCATGGCTGCATCCGGGGAAGGGCCCAGAACCCCTCATCGTGTTCTCCCTCTTTATTCCCTTTCCCTTTGGGATCTCCTGCCATGGATCCGTGGGGCTGTCTTTCATTACAAGCCAGAGAGTGGCCCAACTCTCTACCAGTTGCCTCCTACTTCCCATGTTTAAAAACACTTTTTTGTCTTTTTTTTTTTTTTTTACCCTAAATTGTGTCTCATTTGTCCGGTATCAGCACTCTGGAAACACCCCAGCTCAGATGTTTCCACAAGAACGTTGCCGTTCTTGTCAGCAGACTGGCCTGGAAGCCTCTGTCCTTTTCTGCCTGGCAGCCTCCCCTTTGTGCACTCTCCGCTGGGCTTCAGAGACTTGGGGTTCCCTGCTCTCTTTGTCTGCCCTGGGCTCCCTTAGCCTCACCTGGGCTGTCAGCTGCCCCTCTTCCTGCTCTTTAACATCCCAGGCTTTTTTTTTTTTTTTCCTGAAACTGAGAGAAGTTAGTGGTGGCATACATTTTTCAAAATTGTGATAGGAGCGCCTGGGTTGCTCAGTCAGTTAAGCGCCTGACTTCGGCTCAGGTCATGATCTTAGGATTCTCTCTCTCCCTCTCTGTCTGTCCCTTCCCCCATCGTCTCCCTCAAAATAAATAAACAAACTAAACAAATAACACAAAATGAAAACAAGTAAGTGGTTGTATGGCAATACAGGGGCTCTGAGTGTGTAACGGGAGCCCTGGCTGCGGCTCTCAGACGCCCTGCAGAGGTGGCCCAGGAAGTAGCTCCGTGGACTAGGCAGATTTTTCCCTCAACGTTGATAGAAAGGCCCCAATTACTGAGCAGCTATAAACTCGTTTTCCCACCAGTCTCTCCACCATCTCATGACACGATATGCTTATCTGGGCAAAGAAATCAAGATGGAGTGAGATTAGGGAACTTGCCAAAGCCCTGAAGCTAGTGAGTGAGGCAGGTCTGGAGTCTGACTTTTTTGGTTTTTTTTTCTGTCAAATATTTGTCTCTTCCTTTATTACGTTTCTTTGCAAAAATTACAGAAGTGGTGGTGCTCCCTGTACTGGAAACAAGGCTATGATGTGCTAAAAACGCCGTGCCTTCATCCTGATATTTCCAGTGCTCCGTCAGCATCAGTGTGAACACCCTGGGCCGCCCTTTCCATGCTGCCCCCGTGCTCACACAAACACATGCAAAGGGATCAACTCATTCTACAGTTTTCCTTGTTTTTGTAAACATGGAATCACTCCACATACATCCTCTGCTACTTACTTTTCTTATGTTGAACATTATGGCCATCTGGTCTGGCAAACGAGGTCCATCAAACTCATTCTTTTTTCTTTTTTTTAATTTTGTTAACATTTATTTATTTATTTATTTTCTAATGTTTTGTTTTTGAGAGAGAGAGAGAGAGAGAGAGAGAGAGAGAGGGACTGTGTGAGCAAGAGAGGGGCAGAGAGAGAGGGAGACACAGAATCCAAAGCAGGCTCCAGGCTCTGAGCTGTCAGCCCAGAGCTTGATGTGGGGTTCGAACCCATAGACTGTGAGATCATGATCTGAGCTGAAGTTGGATGCTTAACTGACTGAGCCCCCCAGGTGCCCCCTGAACTCATTCTTTTCAATACCCTCATGTATTCACAGTGTGGGTGTACTGAGAGTTATCCAACATCTCAGTTGCTTCAGACTTTTCCCCAGAATAGATGCCGCCACATTATCCTTGTGCACTGCTGCTTCTTCCCTGTAGGATACATTCTCAAACTGGGGCTGATTAGTCAGTCAATGTGTATTCTCAATGACAATAGATACCGTATACTATTTTCCCAAGAGATAGTAGCGTCCCAATGTCATGCTTTTAACCGGTACATTTTCTAGGTCCGACTGTCTCCACCCTTTTTCTCTTCCTGCTTTTCCTCGGAGCCCAGTACCTTCAGACTCATCCCAGCCTCTTCCAGCCTGGCCCAGCACGCTCCTCCTCTCTCCCCTGTGACCGCACTCAGGCCTAGGCATTGCTCCGTCCTCTCCTTTGGCCACTGGAGACTGGCGCTCAGGAAACCTGGATTGTAGTTCTAATTCTGTTTGACCTTCGGCCAGCCACTTAACTTTCCTGTGCATTGGTTTCTTCGTTCATACATTGAAGGAGGTGGGGCTAGATAGTGTGTAAGTCCTTTCTCTGTCCAGATGACCTCCCCAGTTGGAGACACCCCCAGCGCTGGCTCTCCCAAGTGGAACACTGGGGTCTGTCTGCTCTCTGGGGCGGCAGGGAGTGGGTGGGGGCTGAAGACAACACAGAAGAGCCTTTTGACTGCTAACTTCCCTCAAAAGACTTTCCTGCCGCTTTGACTTCTGGCTCTGCCAGCAAGTAGTGCATAGGCTGGGGATTCTGGAGCCAGACCGAGATAGAGCAAGGTTAGAACCCCATCAGCTGTATTTCAGCTGCATGACCTCGGGCAGCTTACCTCACCTCTCTGCGCCTTGACTTCCGAATCTGTGAAATAAGCAACGTAAAATGACCTCAGTATTCTAGAGCAGCTCTGTCTCCTGCAACATTCTGCGATGATGGACTCCATGTGAACCCTCCAGACGACAGCCACCAGACACGTGTGGCTGCCGAGCCCGTGAAATATGGCTGGTGAGGCTGAAGCCTGAATTTTACATTCTATTTGATTTTAATTAATTAGAATTTGAATTTAAAAAGCCACACGTGGCCAGCAGCTACCTTGTGAGACGTCGCAGCCAGCAATAGAAGATGAAAAGACAGCAATACAGTATCTGCAAAGTGCGTAGCTGGCCCTGTATCTAGCACATAGTAAGCACTCAATAAATGTTTGCTATTATTAGGTATTATGTGTCTTGCTTTCTGGCCCACCACACTTCATGGCTCTCAATGACACCCCATTCTGGCTGTCCCAGAGTCACCTGGGGGAAGGAGGGAGAGAGGGAAGGTGTCGCTGCGGTGGTGCATGGCCGTAATGAGCCTTGCACTAAATATTTCTGGTCTGCTACTTTCCCTGGAGGGTCATGTGAGCCAGAGTGGTATGTGGCCTGCTTTGCAAGTGATTAACATGGTGTAAGCAATCTGCATAGAGAGAAAAAAAACCCTCCGTTGGTATTCCATTATTCTATTAGAGTTTCAGAGCCGGGATTAAGTGGACATGATTTCTTCCTATGGGCCATTAATTTTGTTTTATTGCTGGTCTGATGGCCATTACCCTTTTTTGCCAATGCATTCCCCCATTAGGTTTGTACAATTAACAAAATATGTGCTGTTAGGGCTTTGATAGGAACAGTGGGATGGAAATAAAGGGAGGGGGTACAGCCGCTCCTGAGCTGGGGTGGGGAGAGGCTGGACCCAGGGGTGGGGCCTAAGGAATAAAGTGGGGTGGGGCTTCTTCAGCACCTGCCTCCTAGCCTTCGGCATTCCTGGAAGACCCGCCCCAGGACCTTTGCTGGCTCTCTCCAGGCCAGGAGTGGAGCCACCCAGGTGAGAGGGAAGGACACTAGGCGAGCCTGCCTGGCAGTACTGGTATTTTCCTGAATCCTGCCGTCCACCCTCTGGCTGGCACAGCACAGCCGAGAACATAATGAGCCACCCACCCCTGTGCTGTCACCTTGAACCCGAAATGCTTCAGCAGGCAGAGTAAGTCAGCCTCTAGGTGTCTGGTCCTGTCATGGGAGAGACTCCCAGGGTGGCATCTACCTTCTCTCAGGGGAAACAGGAGGACCTGCGTGTGATTATAAGGGGGTGACTGAGGGACGCCTGGGTGGCTCAGTCGGTTAAGCAACCGATTCTTGACTTCAGCCCAGGTCATGATCTCACTGTTGATGAGTTTGAGCCCCATGTCAGGCTCTGCGCTGACAGCCCGGAGCCAGCTTGAGATTCTCCCTCCCTCTCTCTGCCCTTCCCTTGCTCTCACTCTGTCTTTCTCGAAACTAAATAATAAATAAAAAACTATAAAAGGAGGTGGCCAAGACTCAGCATCATCCAGTGACTGCCATGTGGAAATGCAGGATTAGCATTGTTAGGTCACCCAATATTTGGAGAAAAGTTAGAAATACAGATTGCTAAAATGTGAGATTTCGCACTTTTTAGATGTTGGCAGAATGTATAAGAATGCCAGGCAGGCAAGAGTCAATGTAAGGGCTGCCAGTTGGCAATGTCTGTCAGACAATGAGGCATCATTGAAGGGTTTTAAGGAGGAGTGGCCATGATCAAATCTATGTTCCGGAAAGATGCCAGGCCGAGTGGTGGTGGTATACAGGCAAAAATGGGGCGAGGCTAGAGGCCAGGAGACCAATTAGGGTCCTGGAAGACAGAGAAAGCCTGAGGCAGGTCAATCACGATACCATGGGGAGACAGGCGGTGATACTCCTGATGGAGAATCAGCGATCCTCAGAGGATGTCCCCGGGGCCGGGAGGCTGCCCTGCGCGCAGGTCCTATAGCTCCCGTCCTGTCCGTTTGCCTCTGCAGAGGGCCCCGAGGCCCTGGGAGCCTACACCTCACTCCCATCTCATGTAGACAGCTCACGAGTGCCTCCTGTTCCTTCCCTATGGACAAGTCATTAGGATTAGCCCACCAGTGCTGGCCTTCCTTAGAGGGCTTTATATGCCCGTACTTACAGGTACGGGCCCAAGATTAGAGGCCCAGGGAGTGTGACCAAGGCAGCTTTTCCATTTCCTCTGCACCCAGGTGACCAGAACTCCCTGTGGCCCAGGGGACCGAAGACAGGTGTGGAATTAGCACTGGCTCTTCCAGGCTTCAAGAAAGGCTGTGCAGGACCCTCAGTGCTAGGGGCGGGGGTGGGGAGGTATGCATCTCAGAGCCAAGTATTTAGTGCCAGGTAATTTTATCACTTCTCAGCCACCTCATTATCATGTAGTTTAGAGCCTGGTGGTCAGGGCCTACAGGCCATCAATGACAACCTCATTCAACAAATGGAAATAATTGTAAGCTCTTGTCAAGTGATGAGTGGAGCACGGGTAGAACAAGAGGATGATGGGGGGAGCATTGGTGGAACAGAGAGGATGATGGGGGAGCACGGGTGGAACTGAGAGGATGATGGGGGAACACAGGTGGAACAGAGGACAATGGGGGGAGGACGGGTGGAACAGAGAGGAAGATGGAGGGAGTATGGGTGGAACAGAGAGGACGATGGGGGAGCAAGGGTGGAACAGCGAGGATGATGGGGAGCATGGGTGGAACAGAGAGGAGCCTTGGCAATGAAGCGGGGAGACACAGGACACAGCATCTGGATGGATGGGTAGTCCTTCAGGGCCTTACCTTCTGGAATGGTCTCTTCATGTTTTGTCTTTCTTGGAAGTTTTGCTCATCTGCTTTCAGAGAAGAACACCCAGGGAGACTCTTGGTGCCCCAGAATGGGTTCTCATAATCTGTCCTAATCCCAAAGGTCTGGCTGGGGCAAGAACAGAAAAGCTTGTCACGGGCAGTGGGATGAATGCAGAAGTCCTCAACCTTCTTGACTGGCCTCTCGTTCTCCTTTTCCATTCAGGTGCTGCCTGCCCTTACCTCAGAACACTTAAAAAGAACAATGGCCCTCATTTATTATTAGTAGTGTGTTCCAAGCATTGCACAAAAATGCTCTAAATGCATCATCTCATTTAATGATACTACTACTGGGGCACCTGAGTGGCTCAGTTGGTTGAGCAGCCGACTTAGGCTCAGGTCATGATCTCATGTTCGTGGGTTTGACAACTGGGAGCCTGAAACCTGCTTTGGATTCTGTGTCTCCCTCTCTCTCTGCCTTATCCCTACTTGCATGCAGTCTCTCTCAAAAACTAAATAAACATTAAAAAAACTTTTTAAAAAAAAAGATTTTACTATTAACCCCCCCTCTCACCTTTTAAACATGAGAACATCGAGGTGTGTAGAGATTAAAGTTAGGTTAATGATGGACCCAGGTTTGAACCCAGAACTATCTGACTCCCACATCTTTACTCTTAACCAGAGTGATATACTGAAGTACCTTAGCACGAGACTTAGAGCCCTCCCTAGAGGGTTAGTTTGGGCAACCTCAGAGGCATATGGATGTCAGATGGAATTTTGGTTTAAGGATTATCTAGTAGTCTAACCCCTATGGGGAAACTGAGGCATGGAGGGGGTGAAATTTCTTGTCCAAGATTGCGCAGTAAGTCAATGACATAGTGAGGGCATGAACCCAGGTCTGGTGAACACCCCGGGCCTGGTGTGCTCTGTGTTAGACTCACGCCATTGCTAAGCCCCAAGTTCATCTCTCTCCAGCCTTTCAGCCTTCCAGCTTTCCCAGGCGTGCTCTCTGGGAGCCGCTCAGCTCTCCTGGAGCACCTGCTACCTCCTGTAGGAAGCTTTGTCCTGTCCCTCTCCCTGCCTCCTTCCCAGACAAACATCCAACAATTCCTTTTTCATTGACCATTTTGCAAGTTTCCTCGTATTTATAGACATAAGTGGTCAATCTCATTTATAGTTCCATTTTATTTTCATGGTGAACAAGACAGGTCTGAGTTTAAATACCAGTTCTGTTATTGCACGGCTTCTTGTTTGAAGGCTTTTGACATGACCACTCACCTGCCAGGACCACAACTGCTGGTTCTGGAAGGCCCTAAAATCCATGGCATATAGATGGTTGTCCAGCACGTGTCTGTGGATGAGTGCCAGTTAAAGCCGACTTTTCCACTGGTCATGAGTGAAAACTAAGGACAGCATGGAGAGGTCACATGTTTACATGTGTGTGCACACATGTGTGCATGTGCATGTGTGTGTGTGTGAGAGAGAGAGAAGAGCAAAGAGATAGAGGCAAAAAGAGAGGGAGAGTGGGAATGCATTCCATGGTGCTTCTATTTATTCAATTCAAAGAATGGTCCTGTTACTCTCCTTACTTTGGGATTGAATTACTTTATGAAATGATAAATGAAGACAATATTAATGTTTCATCAATATATAGGTTTGGGGCACCTGGGTGGCTCAGTCGTTTAAGTGTCCAATTTCAGCTCAGGTCATGATCTCACAGTTTGTGAGTTCGAGCCCCATGTCGGGCTCTGTGCTAACAGCTCCGAGCCTAGAGTCTGCTTCGGATCTGTATCTCCTTCTCTCTCTGCCCCTCCCCTGCTTATGCTCTCTTTCTGTCTCTCAAAAATAAATAAATGTTAAAAAATTTATATATGTAAGTTTGTCAACCCTGTCAGTCTCCTAATGTCTTTTTAACCTTTCATAGATGGGTAAAGCCAAGTGTGGGAGACCATGCTGTGGAGTCTTACCCAGTGCAGATTCTCCTTCCAGAACTGGGGAGCTCACTACCTTCTGAGGAAGCCTAGCTCATTTTTGGATGGTTCTCCTTGCTAGAGCCTTCTTTCTTATATTGAACTGAAGGTTGACTTCCTCTAACGTAGAGCAAACTCCTGTCTAAAGTAACACAGTCCTTTCATATAGTTTCTTCAAATATTTGGGGGACCGCCACGTGGGAGAAGGATTGGTAGGTAATCTTAGGGACAAATGAAGGCACGTCTCCGGTTTCCTCCCTCATATCTTCTATCTCACAGCCTCCTAGGAGTGAAAACAGCAACAACAAAATAGCAACAACAATAACTAACATTCAGGGAGTGCTCATTCTGTATGAGCCACTGTCCCAAGCATTTTGCAGGATATGAAATCACTCAGTCCTCACACTAACCTCAGAGGTAGAGCCCTTCTTAGCCCCATTTTATGGATGGAAAACTGAGGCACAGAGAAGTTAAGTAACCTGTCCATGCACTAGTAAGTGGTGGCGCTGGGACAGAAAACTGTGCAGGCTGGTTCCAGAGCTTGAGCCACTGGTCGTCTTTGCTCACCTCCCATCTTCACTGTCAAAGGTATTAAAACAGGGGGCGCCTGGGTGGCTCAGTCAGTTAAGGGTCAGACTTCAGCTCAGGTCATGATCTCACGTTTTGTGAGTTCAAGCCCCGCATCGGGCTCTGTGCTGACAGCTCGGAGCCTGGAGCCTGCTTTGGATTCTGTGTCTCCCTCTCTCTCTGCCCCTCCCCTGCTTGCACTCTGCCTCTCTCTCTCTCTCTCTCAAAACTAAGCATTAAAAACTTTTTAAAAATTAAAAAAGGTATTAAATGAAATGTCAAAACTGCATCTTAAATTAATATGGATTGCTAAGTCCAAAGTGAGGGGATGGTTCACCCCTCGGTTGGACACCATATGGCTAGTAATGGAACCTAGGTTTACAGGTAATGGTTTTGGCAGCAATACCACACTCGGATCATCCTGAACCTATGTTAAATTCAAATAACCCACATCTTTGGTTTTTGGGTTTTTTTTAAAAGCCAGGTTACCCTGTTTGGTGTTTCTGCAATTGATTTTTGAATATGAGAGTGGTATTGGTGACTATATCCTTGTCAATCTTTTTCTGCAATTCTGTAAAAAATAAAAATGGATTTGCAGGTGGACGTAGGATGTAACAATTTCATGGGTCAGGTGAGGGGATGGTGGGCAATATTTCTTTATCTTCAGTCATACTTCACTTATGGCTGTTGCGCTGTTAATGGTGTGAGAAACAAAACCTGGTAGAGGAAAACTTGGACTTTTTAGTTTTGGCCCATTCATTCTGCTTGTTAAAAGGTTTCTAACACTTCTGAGTCCATTTCTCCAGTAGAGGCTCTCTTTCCCCGCTTTTTGGAATAAACAGGGTCCGCTAATGAATATTTCAACAGACATGCCCAGAGAACTATGGCTGGTGGGCACTCGGCAAGGTTCTGGAGCCATAAAGATGCATAAGACGCGGTCCTTGTCTCAGAGGTGCCTCCTCGAGCCACTCATCTTTGTCGTGCAGATGTCAGTAGACAGCCCCAGAGGACTCGCAAAGGTCATCCTGAACCGGAGGGACATTTTCTTTCCATGAGCACATCACGCTATGGCCCACGCCCGGGTCTTCTATCTGAAATTCCACCTCTTCCAAGAAGCCTCTCTGTCTTAATTAAAGGGAACATATTAAAGTGGTCTGGGCAGGGTGGTTCCTCTTCCTCACGTCATTTCCTTGTTGAACAACGTTCAGGGACTCTCTACCAGCTCCTAGCGCAAGCCTGCCTCTCTGCCTGACACTCAGAGCCTTACGTGCTTTGGCCCTCTCTGGCTTACTCAGCATTGGTCTCTCCTTGGTCACTCTCAGGCAAATCCAGTTCTGCCTTGTCCCAGGGCACTCCATGCTGTCCCCTTCCCATCCATTCTCAGATTGCTCCCCTTTCCTTGAACACCCTCTCTCTCCCTTCTGCCTGCCAAATCTTGCCAAACTCCAAGACCCCATGAGGGTTCTCCCTACCCGCAATACCTCCTTGAGTGCCTCAGCTCTCGCCACCTTTATTTCTCTGTGGGGAGACAGAAAGACCGTCCCTATCACACAGTCCAGCTGTACTGCACACATATGGTCATGTCTTATCTGATGATAAGACATCTTATTGCCCCAATGACGGCGCAGCACTTTTATAGCAGGACCCACCCGTGGATTTTACTCCTGCCGCACCTATCCAGCGTCAGTCACAGAGCAGACACCTCATCAGCATGTGCTGGGTTTTTCTTGTTGTTGCTCTATTTCCAGAAAGAGAATTAAAAGCAGTCACATTTTTAATTTTTCCAGTCCTGCCCTCATCATTTGTCTCCATCTAACCCAACTGGACTCTTCACCTTTCCTTGAAATTTCTCTCCTCCATCAGGACCTTCCATAATCCTACAACAGCCTGGGCTTTGTGGCTTGCTAGTTTTCCTCAGCCTTCCCCATGTAGGTTGCAGACTTCCACAAGGGCCGTTCAGCTCTGTCCCTCTGCATGGGGTCTCCCATCAGACAGGAGGCATCAGTAAATGATTATTGCCTTGGTCAGCTCAGGGCTCTCAACAGCCATGAGCCTGTTTTTCTCCGGGATTCCTATAGGGAAGGGAATGAAACTCACAAGAAATGGAGGCACCAAGCAGGTAAGGAGGGAGTGATCCTCTCTCTCTGTCCTGGTTAGCTGTCTAAACAATGATCGTTTTGCACCAAGAGTCCCTGGCTCAGAAAGGTTTCCCACTCAGCACTGTGGGAAGAGAGCTGTAGTCCTGCCCTGCTCCTGCACCAGACCGACTCGAGTTTACCTTTGACCCACATTGGCTCTCACTCCCAGCCAATCATACACATCTATAAAAAACGTTTTCTTTTATTGGCAGGTGAAGTCTGGAGCAGGATTCTGAGGCTTTCTGTCCTCCATGCCGCTCACCAGAAAAGGGACTGTGAACTGTAAGTAACTTTGATTGGTGTTTCCAGGCTGACTCGATAAGGTTATGGGTTAAAGACCGGCCCTGAACTTCATCTTTAACAGTCATGCAATTGTGCAAGAGAAATCCTCAACAATGAGCTCGTCAGAACGTAAAATACAGTGGACTTCTAATTAGATTAGGTCTGAATGTGACAAAGAAGCCCTGTAATATGACATCCTATTTAATTAGACTTTATTGATTGTGCATTAAGGTGGACCCGATGTGTTATGTGTGTCATGACTGTGTTGGAGAGGGAAACTCTTGAGTTTGCAAGGCCAACCCAGACCCCGGCCACCATCATCCGTGGGCTAAGCTGGCGAGGCAGTGAGAGCCCCCACTTGCTTTGACACCTGGTTGATGTCTAGGGAGGCGTGGGGGAGGGGAAGGGAGACGCAGCTGGCGGCAGTGATAGCACCGCTTATGCTTGCGGGTTCATTTTGGCTCTCCCACTTGGCCAAAGTCTACCTGCCTGCAGGACCCAGCCTCAGTCCAGGCTGCTCCACAAACCTTCCTTTAGTCAGTCCAGCTAGAAGTGATTTCTCCCTCTCCTGAAGCTCTGCTGCGCTCACATGCCAACCTCCCCTCTGACCTGCGTCTCCCTGCGCGCCCCTCAGCGACTCTGTAAGCTTCTGGAGGGGCAGCCTGGGATGCCTGTGTCTCCGTGTCCCCATTGCACCCTCAACCTGGTCTCGGCTTCTGCAGTTCTCAGCCGGAAGGCTGGGATGCCCCGGGCTCTGCCGCTTCCCCACCCTGCTCCTGGGGCTACCGGAGGCTGGGCTGCTGCCGGGCCTTTGATAGTACATTGGCTTCCAACCAGTCCATGGAATTATAAATGATTAACCGTTATCAGCACACATCTTCACCTCTGTGTAAAAATAGATTGACTGTAATGAGTATTTGAATAAATCATAAGAATGGCCGCCTTGCGATCGTCTAACATCCTGCCGATGGCTGCCCGGTGAGTGAGCAGGGCGCCGGCCCTCCCGCCTAATGGCCTGCGATTCAGTGCTGGTCGCCTCAGTGATTGACGGGCTGCGGCTCCCAGGGCACCTCCTCCACAGCCCAGGCTCTGGAGTGGTCGGATCCCCTGGCCCCGGGTTGGGGGTGTGCAGGGAAGGGTGCCTCCCTCCATCCTCTTCCGGGAAAGCCAAGTAGGAGAAGCAGCAGCCAGGGGCTAGGGGAACCAGAGAAGATAGACCTCGGTGAGACTCTTGTCTCCTCGCTCGGGAGATTAAGGGGGCCTCATAAGTCAAGTCATGTAGGAGAGAAGCAAGCTGAGCGTGAACCTTAATGAGAGCGGAGAGTGTGGGGGAAATAGGTGTGCACATTCCCTCCCTGTGTCTGAGGGCACTTACTCCCCATCGCCTCCCAGACACATCCAGGGGAAGCCCCCTGGCAGGGACAGGCTCCTGGACCTGCTCTGAGGAACAAGGAAGAGCAGGAGGAAGGAAGAGAAGGGGCAGGCTCAGAGGGACTGGGGCCAGCTGAGGAGTCTGAGTGAAGACCAGGGAAGGCTGGATTTGAGAGGGAAACAGCAGCTATTCTGTTTCATTCTGGTGGTGTTCCAGTTACTACGGCAGTGGAACAAGTCACCCCAAAACTTAGTGTCCGAACAGTGTTTTTTATGCACATATTCTGTGAGTCAGGAATTCAGACAGGGCACAATAGGGACCTGTCTCTATTCTGCTGGGGCTGGGAGCTCAGCTGAGGCAGGTGAAAAGCTGGGTGCTGGGTTCATCTGAAGGCTCATCCACTTATAATTCGGGGGGCCAATACTAGCGGTTGGCTGAGATGTTAGCCGGGCCTGCCAGCCGGGCCTATGTGACTGCTCCAGGTGGCTTGGGCTCCTTCTCAGCATGGTGGCCGGACGCCAGGAAGGGAACATCCTGAAAGGGAACAAGAGGCAGGTAAGCTCCATTATTTCCACCGTGTTCTCCTTATTGGAGCAGTCACAAAGGCCTACCTCAGATCAAAGAAGGGAACATGGACAGCCCAGCGATCATGACTCAAAGGATGAGTGTCAACAGCACATGAAGAGAGGATATAGGGATGGGACAGATGCTGTTGCAACCATCTTTGGAGAGTACAGTCTACCACGACTGGTATTTGGCAAGTCTGACAGAGGACAGCCCCATAATTTCCAAAGACAGGTTGAAGAAACCCTTCATCGTTGGTCATTAAACTGTCCCTTATGTCACAGAATGTCTGGGTTGAAAGCCCCTCCCCGCAAGAGGCCAGGCTAGGCTTTCCCCAAAGCGGGACTCCCCAAGGATATCCTGGAGTTCAGAGTTCCTGCAGTTGGGGGAAGCTTCCACATTAGTGTCCATTTCTGCAAAAGTTGTCCAGTTTGCAACTCACAGCTTGAGGTGCCCAGTCTGGTGGGACACTTAGAGCTGTGACCAAGGATCCCTCAAGCCTAGAGCCCTCATTCCCATCCAAGGCTCCCCACACCCCCAACTCCATGACCTTCCAAGCTTGGGGAGGTTTCAGCCAAAGATCAGGACTTAAGAGGCTACTGGGGCTCTGCAGGGGATTGGGGAAATCTGGGCAGCCTTTTCCTAACTGACCGCCATGTTCTCTTTTTTCCTGTCCTTCTGCCACACACTGTAACCTGTGCCATGAAGGGACCAGTCTCCTTTATCGTTGTCATTTTACTGACACAGATGCAGCTGAATTTTGGGATAGAATCTGAGTGCCTGGATGCCTTGTTGTGACTTAGAAGGATAGAAACAAACCTCAGGCAACAAAAGAGTGGAAACAGAACCAATTCATTTCCCCAAAGGGCTAGGACCTGAGAATGGCTAATGCCGAAAGGGAGGGAGCAGGGAAGAGAGGGATAAGGGAGCTTGCTTTTGATAAAAAGGTGCTAGAGTTGGGAAATGTAGGTCAGGAAACTAAAGTTTAATTTGGACCAATGAAGGAAATGATAAAAACGTAAAGATCATTTGTATTTTCGAGGCTTTAACTGGGATGGAGGTTGGGGGATGGTGGAATTGGATCTGAAGCCCAGAAATGAGTTTAGATCCCAACTTAGCACCTTTGTAATCCAGGTGTATCTGCTTGGGCTTCAGAGCCCTCATGTCCAGAATGGAGATGGGATTGTGTACCCTTCCCAGGTCTGCTGTGAGGACTGGAGGGAAGCCAGCACGCGAAAGTATAAAGCCATGCTTGGCACACAATAGCTACTCAAAAAACGGTTCAGTCATTCATCCACCCAGTAAATAAATAAAAAGTGGAGTTGGAAAGATTGTTCCTCTCCATTGCTCCTGACAGGGATGGTCAAGAATCATTCCTTTAACTGTATCCTCCATAAAAGTTCACTCATAAACTATTGATATTTTAATAATACACATTAGCATCTTGCCCTTTGACAAATGAATATTGAATGAGCAATAAAGAGGCAAGAGTTACCAGGTTTAGGGCTGGCTGCGGGGAACCTGGATCTTACGTAGTTGTCAGAGGGAATGCCTCTTTCCAGGCACCTTGTGAGTCACCTCTATCCCCAGTGACCCCTAGGAAACAGCTTTTTAAAGAGCGTCCAGATTCCAGCTCAGCCTAGCGTGAGCAGGATTTCTCCTACCATTTCTCTCACTTGGCTGGAGGGGACTTGGGAGAAGAGAGAAAAAGTCATTAAAGAGCTGCTAAAGGCATGGATGTTTTGCCCATGTGCAAAACACCTTAGATCTCCCCATTGCCTCTGCTAATGGTGCAGACTTCTTCCTGATACGCAGCCTCCCACTCCACAAATTGAAAGTCCAAAGACAGACAGTATGCCCACCCCAAATCAGGTGATGAGCTTAAGAAATGCAGCTGGGACACAGGGGTGCCAGAGTACCTGGTGTGGGGTACTCTGGCTTTCAGCCATTCACCGCTGACAAAATCCAAAGGCAGGGAGAAGAGCGGTGGTGAGATAAGAAAGGAATTTATTTCAGTGAGGCCAACACCAGAAGACAGTGGCCCAGCATCCCTAAGACGGGCTCCAAAGTGCTGAAAATAAGAACGTAAGGAAAATGTGGGACAAAAGTTGGTGGGTACACGCAGGTGGGCGGTAAAGGTCAGGTCCATCACTGTCTTGGGGTCAATCACAGGGGTCTTGCTGGCGTCAGGGCAGTTGTTCTTGCTTGAGGGAGGAGTTTCTGCTCCCATCACGGGATGCTTTGCACACAGGGTCCTTTGAGTTAAAAGATAAGCTGGAAAGAACTTAATCAGGAAGTGCAGACTGAGGCTGCAATGGAGGGAGCTGAAGTCCTCTTTCAGAAATAACTCAGACTAGTTATACCCACCTCTTGCCCTTTCTCCTCCAAATCTCTCTCTCTCTCTTTTTTTTTTTAAACATTTACTTATTGTCAAGACACACAGCGACAGAGAGAGAGCAGTGGAGGGCAGAGAGAGACACACACACAGAATCCGAAAAGGCTCCAGGCTCTGAGCTATCAGCACAGAACCTGACGTGGGGCTTGAACCCAAGGGGCTTGAATCCATGAACCATGAGATCATGACCTGAGCAAAGTAGGACGCTAAACTGACTGAGCCACCCAGGCACCCCCTCCTCCAAATCTTGATTGGGGCAGTTACAAAGGCCTATGGTCGGGGTGCGTGTTAAGGTTTATAAGACAGAATTCCCTGCCCCTTGCAGCTCCTGTGCCCAGCTCCACGGCCTCCCGTTTCTCGTGGCCTCCATCTGGGCTGGAAGTCCTTGAGTGTGCAGAGAACAGTGACAGGGGCTCTTCTTTGGTCCAGCTTAATTGGTGTGATTTAATGGTGTTTCTGGCGGATTCAGATTTATACGGCTTTCTGAGCTGCAAATCTGCTTTCTAAATGTAGAATTTTTGTGCAGTGGTAAAAAATAATGGCTGTTCTGTGATTCCTGCCTCCCAAGCTAGGAGATTGCAATTTACATTATGCAAATAGACATTATGCAATCAAGGCACTTTAGCAGGAATCTGGCTGCAGAGCGCCACTGATGAGATGCCGAGGTCTGCAGCCCCAACTGGAGGGGCTCCGCAAGAGCAGAGCTGAAGTGGGGAGCGGGTGGGGCTGGCGGGGAGGAGGCAGAGTCTGTTCCGATGGCCCAAGGAGGCAAAGTGGGGCCTGCCCAGAGATGAATGCATCCAGGGAGCTGCCAAAGCGACTCTCTCAATTAATGGCTTTGTTTAATCATACCCCCTGTCCAGAGGAGTATTGTCTTACGGATAATTTCGTTTGCCTAACGAGATTTTGCTAATTAAATCTCCTTTCAGTTGGTGTGACTATGCCTGCAGGAGAGGGGGCTATTTGGAGGCTTCTCCATAAACCTTTCTGGAGAGGAGCTGAATAGGAGGGGAGGGAAGAGAGGGAGGGGAAAGAAGAGGAAGAAGGGGAGAGAGAAACTTGCCTACTGTGAGCAGGACTGGAGAAGCTTTGAGGGTTCGGGAACCACCTTGTGAGGTGGCTGCCACCGCCCAGCAGGCCTTTCTGTCCAGTTCACTAGAAATGCAGACTCATAAATCTTGGTTCAGCCTAAAGGATTTCCCCCTTTCCTTCTTCCTCTCTGGCTCCTGTCACCTCCACTTTCTCCCTTGTCAAGTTCTTCTCAAATCCCTGGGAGATTCTGAAGGATTTCCAAGCACTGCTCCCAGCAGCGCTGGGCTGGCCGTGGTGACAGTGGCCATGGTGGAGAGATGGTGGCCATGTGGGAACTCTCCCCTTGCTCTTGCTGTTAGCCAGCCAGTCTGGCTCTTCAGAGAGGAGAAACTGCTCCCAAATTGGCCATTTCTCCAGGGATAATTGTGTGAATCAAAGAGGAGAATACCTCATCAAATTCATTTATCATCAGCGTCGGCCAAGGACAGCTTCCTATACATGGAGGAGCCTAGTGCTCTGCCCAAATTGTGGGAGCCTAATTAATACTGTTGTATCGGACCAGTCATGCCTGTGCCCCACAATCCCCAGGGGTGCTTTGCTGACTATAGCCTACTTGGTCTGATTTACCATGGGCTTCACAGCTCAACCCTGTCTATTCTTCCAGTTTCACCTCCTACCCCCCATGCTGTTCCTTCCTCCTAGTACACCTAGTTGCTCAGTTCCCCCCAGTTATTCTGTATAACTTCATACCTTTGCACTTGCCATTTCCTCTCTCTGGAATCTCCTTGATCTGGTAACCCCTGTTCCTCTTAAAATACCCAGCTCACATATCTCTTCTATGACTACCTCCTTACAGAGCCTCCCCAGCTTTTGTGAAACAGTTGCTGCACTCCTTCTTTTCCTCTATATCATTATAGGACCTTAAAATATAGTTACTTGTCTGTCTATCCAAGTTAAGGACTGAATCTTATTCTTCTATTCCTAGTACCTAGAATAAGGCCTGACCATAACAAGCACCCTACAAGGTTGGCTGAGTGAAAAAAGGAATAAATGCACCTAGGAGAAGAGGGTGGGGTGATGGAGAGGTATTCCCTGGTAACATCTTGAAGCCCCAGGATGGACAATGGTGGTGGGAGGTCAGGAGACTGATGTCTGTTGAGACTCTGCAGAGATGCCTGTCCATTACCTTTCCTTCCTGGGTGGGAAGGCACTACCTCTGGGGCCCAGCTCATACACTACATGTTTCAGCACCGCCTGTCACACATTCTCACGTAGATCCTGTGAGGTGGGTATTGGTTTTGCTGAGGGAACTGAGGCTCATTTATCCACATCAGAAAGCAAAGCAGTGTTTAGCTGTCATTGGGCCCACTGGCAGGGCCCCAACAGGACCTACCTCTAGGCAGGTGAAAGCTCCTATGCTTTCTGGTGTCCCTCCCCATCCCATCCCATCCATCCATCCACTCATCCATTTATCCATTTATCCATCCATCCATCCATCCACCCATCCATTTATCCATCCATTCATCCACCCATCCATTTATCCATCTATCCATCCACCCATCCATCCACCCATCCATTTATCCATCCATCCATCTATCCATTTATCCATCCATCCATCCATCCATCCATCCATCCATCCATCCATCCACCCATCCATTTATCCATCCATCCATCCATCCATTTATCCATCCATCCATCCATCCATCCATTTATCCATCCATCCATCCATCCATCCATCCACTTATCCATCCATCCACCCATCCATTTATCCATCCATTCATCCACCCATCCATTTATCCATTCTTCTATCCATCCATCCATCCATCCATCCATCCATCCATCCATCCATCCATTTATCCATCCACCCATCCTAGAAGTGTATCACACCTTGGCTGCCCATAACACCAGGGCTCACACAGAGCTGGAACACCTGTGTGTCTGTGTGTGTGTGCTATAGGGTGGGGAGAAACTCAGGCCCCACAGGGTGGCCTCTGGATGCTGGATCTGGACTGTTGCCCAACTAGTGATGGGGATGTCAGGTGTGGAGGAGTCTGCATTCCGTGCTGGGGAGCGTGGAGACAGCCCAGGAGAAATGGCTCCCATTTTCATGTGTGATAAGGAATGTGAATGTCACATGTGCATGTGCAGGCTGAAGGGTGTGTGCTTATGAGTGAGTGAGGCAGTGTTTGTAGAGACTGGTTTTGTGTTTTTCTTGGTTCTTGAGTTTCGGTGCTTTGCTTTTGCCCTGGTGCTTTCCTATTGGTCCAGATATACCTGTCAGTGTGCTTCTCTGCAGCTAGGTTTTTTTTCATCTAACTATGCTCACCATGCTGTCGATGCTCTGAGTCTGAAGTATTTCTTGGTACATAATAGGTCTTCAACCAGTGCTCTGGGATGCACTGAATGGTTGAATGACTGAATGATTGAATGAGTACACAATCATGCACTTCCGTGTTAGTCAGATCTGACTTTGAGCCCTAGTACTGTTATTTATGTTACTGAGACCTTGGGATCAATTTTCTCATCAAGAAAGCAAGAATATGGAAACTACCTATTCTATCTTTCTCAAAGGTCTGTTGGTAGAGGATTGTAGGTCTGTGAAAGTGGCTTATAAACTATGGAGTACTATGCGCGTCTAAGAGGTTATTATTATAATGGTTATTACACTTGAAGTGATCATTGTGTCTGAAAATTAGGGACTCTGTTTTCAGGAATATAAAATCATTCTGGCCTGATCTGATCTCTGAGATTTACAGAGCAATCATTATCTGAACTGATTCCAGGTTTGCCCAACTGTGGGGACTCTCAAGGGGTTGGGGTGGGAAGCAGGGGTTGGTGAAAATGGTCCATCTTCACTATGTGCCACCCATCTCCCAAGTGGACCCACACGAAGGTCTCTCCTGAGCCTCTGAAATTGCCTAGACTTCTATGCCTTATTATCTTTGCAAATGCTGTTCTCTCTGCCAGGAATGCTTGTCCCCTTACCTCCACTCTCTTCCAATCATCTCATGCCCCCAAGTTGCTGCACTGTCCCTGGTGTTCCAGGTTACCAAGTCTGCCTTCCTGAAGGCAGTTATCACAGTGTCCCTGGGACTGTTAATGTCTGCCTTCCTGGCCTCAGCACACACTTACAGGGCAGAGGAGGGCTCCTTCCCTGCAGCCCCAGGACTAAGGGGATGGCTGGCTGGATGGTGCAAGGTGAAGGGAAGGGTTGGGGCTTGGTAGATGCACAGGATTTGAGCTTTTTTTTTTTTTTTTAATTTTTAGAGGGAGGGAGAGTGTAAGCAGAAGAGACAGGCAGAGGAGAGAGAGAGGAGAATTTTACCCAGGCTTCATGTTCAGTGTAGAGCCTGATGCAGGGCTTGATCCCATGACCCTGGGATCATGACCTGAGCCTAAATCAAGAGTCAGACACTTAATCCGACTGAGCTGCCCTGGGCTTTTGGAGCCCCAAGTCTGTAGGGGAAGGCGAGGAAGAAGCATCAGAGAAATTAGCACTGCCTTACAAATAACCCCCAAATTTCCAAGAGATAGTTTCCACTCACTTTCAAGTCCCGAATGTCAAACAGGCCAGTGTCCCATGGGGTTGCTGGGCCTGGGGACCTCAGTCCTGTTCAGGTGTGTGCCTGGCCCTCAGCCAGGTGGGTAGTGAGGCGTCCAGGTTGGAGCTGAGTCCTCGGGACAGAAAGGCACCTGCCTGTTGCTGACCCCTACAGGTGAGCAGTTACCCACATGGGAAGGCAGGTGCTGCCTATCTCCTTCCTCAACCCTTCCAGATTCTTTCTCTTGGTGGAGTCAGCCCCAGCTGGTGGAAAATCTGTTGGAAGCCCTCCTAGGAACTGGCTCCCTTGCCTTTCTCCCTGTGTTTGGAGGAGTCTGGTCTCCACCCTGCTCTGGGCCTCGCCCCCGCACTCTCCCACTCTCAGCCACTCTCCTGGAGCCCCAGGCAGCCTCAGCCAAGTGCCGGGGGGCTGGGAGCTTTTTCATTACTGAATGCACTGAACCTATTTGTGAGTGTTTTGCAAAGTGTTTAATCCAAGGTGTTCCCTCAATTAAATTAGTGCAAACATCTGTGTCCCACATCCACCCCCATTTGCATTCTGTGCCATTTATTACAGCGGGAAATTGGAATGCACCTTAGGAATACTTAGGACTGAATTAGGCTAGGTTGGGGTGGGCGTCTGGAGGTGGATATCTGAGGGTGCCTGGGAGCTTGGTCCACAGGGTGGATCCTTCTCTAGGCTGGGGCTTACAGGCAGAGGAGCCCTTTCTGGTGCAGGAGACCACACGGACTAAAGCATCAAAGGGCTCAAGACCACTGGTCTTGTGGGGGAGGTTGAGTGAGTTTAATTAATGCCCCTGATCCCCACCTGGGCCCAAGTACCTGTGGAGGCAGGAGGAGTTCACTGCTGTTGTTTTATAACTTTAAACCCAATTTAAAAAAAAAGTGTATCACATTCAAGTGACCCACCTGGGTCTCTCCCTGGGGGAGCCTTTTCCTGCTGGAAGGGTTTTTTTGTTTTGTTTTGTTTTGTTTTTTTATCATGAAACTGCTCAGCCTTGGTGACTGGCTGAGTGTGGGTGGCAGCTCTCTTCTCTATGCTGTGTGATTCCCACGACTGTCAAGTACTTTGGGAGTCCTACTGTTCTAACTAATGTCGGGGGCATTGAAGAAGAATAGTTTCCGCTGTGTGACAGGCGCTGCATCGTGCTTCTCACGCACTATCTGTTGTAACCCTCCCACCAACCCTCAGAGACAAGTCCTCTGATAACAGAACAAATCAGGGAGCCGGGCATGATCAGAGAGGTAACGTGACACACGGCTGTCCCACAGCTAGAAAGGGGAGCAGTGAACTCACGTCTGCGTGACTCTCAAGACCATGTTTCCTGTCGTACTCAGACATCTCTCTCAGACGAAGCAGCTGGGATTGGCTTTGAATCAGGGACCTTGTCACCTTCTCAGGTCTGGCAGCCAGCACACCCTGGCCAGGCTGTACAGAACACTGGTTTTCCCCACCTACCCCAGGTTTCTAGCCCTCCCTTATGGGATGGCATCTCTTGTGGCTCCCGGGGGCCTGTGATGGGTTGCTCAGCCTGTAGGTGACTCACCTGAAGCAAGACTTTTGTGGGGGTGGGGCAGGGAGCAAAAGGGGAAGCCTCAGGAGTGAGGAAGAGGCTCACGGGATGCTTCGGGACCTTAGAGACAAGGGTGTTTCTTAGTTACTGAGTGGGGAAACTGAGGCTCAAAAGGAGCTGACAACTTACCTCAGGCCATGAGGGTTTGGTGGTAGAGGCTGGAATGGAACCCTGGGATCCAAGCTCCTGGGAGGGGTACTATGTCAGGGCCTAGAGAGCTCCCGGGGATTTCGTAGGACAGAACCTGGCTTTCTGGATATGCAATGTAGGTCATGGCTGGAGCAAGGGACCAGGGTGAGAAGGGGATGGGAGGCTGCTGTGGCTATAGCCCTTAAAAGAGAATCTTCCAGGTCCTAGAGGGTTGCTGGCCATCTACAACCTGGGGCAGCTTCTCACCCAACTTGTAGGGATTCACCTGGGGACATCCAGGGGCCAGCAGGACCCACGCTGAAGACCACCAGCTGGTGTCCTCTCTGTCTTCCCTTTGCCTTACCCGCTCTGTGGTCGGGAAGCATCTGGAAGAATAGGGTCCAACTGATTTGAGCCTCCACTTCCTCTGCCACCCATGTTTTACTCAGTTTCCCCATCTGTTAGAGAGTAATAAAAACCCCATCTTACAGCATCATTGGGATAACTGCAGGAAATCATAGGCATGCTCGACCCTGCTTCAGAACTTAGAACATGATTGCTAGTTTTCCTTTCTTTTCCATGGCTTCTGTCTCCTTTCCCCTCTGAGACCCTGAGCCTGCTCCTGGATGTGGAGGGGGGCGGGCTGGGGGTGGGGGCTCTGTCAAGATGATGACAGGCAGCCTCTGTCCCAGCCCTTCCTCCTCCCTTTTTACTTCCCTCCCTTGCTCATCAAAAGACTTTAATAAATGCATCTCAGCATGTGGTCCTGCCTGGGGCTTTATAAGAATGAATTGCTTATCTCAGCCCTTACTCCCTAAAGATGACAATTTACCATCTACATACATTTATTAAGCACCTACTGTGTGTGGTACCCAGCTCTAGGCACAGCAGGGTCAGCCCAAGAATGATCCCAGGGCTTCTCCTCGCCTCCCAGGGCCCCAGCAGTTCCTGCTCTTGTTGGATTGGCTGGATCCTGTGACCATCTGCCTCTACCAGCAGGATTCGGAGTTTCTGTGCTCTCTTGTGCTTCTCGGCTTCTACACACGAGATTCTCTTTGCATAAAATGCTCTCTGTCTCCCTTGCTTACCTGGTTCGAGTACAGTTTCTTGGTGATCAGTATGTCTGTGACCACATTCCAGCTAGGTCTTATCATTCTTAAGCTCCTGGTGCACATGGGGCACCTTTCTGTGACTACTTAATCACACCATACTTTAGTTACAGAGATGCCTTACTTTATAGAGATGCTGCACTCTCCAGGGGCTAAGAGTCCAAAGTGTGGCATCCCAGGGCTAGCGTGGGCCTCGGGAGTCCTGTTCCACCTCACCTGTAGGCAGCTCGTGCTCAGTTCATCCCTCACAGAAGAGAATGCCCACCGCTAGAGTGGCTTTCTCTCCCACTAGCCTTTGGCACTCAATAAATGCTTGTTCTGTTGGACGAACCACTAGCATGTTTGAAGGGAGGCTGGCATGGCAGCAGCCCTCATGATCTAGTTTCCAGAGCAGGCTCCTGTCTCTTTTATTTGCAATTCTGGTAAGCATTCTCTTTCCCACCTGGCCTTGGGATATGAGATCTCCATATGGAACTGAGGAGAGGCAAGGAAGAAGGACCCCTTTAATTCATTGCCCCTGTGAATTTGTCACAGACATTTCCTTTTCCGGAAAAGTCTGTCTTCTCTTTCCACATGGCCAAACCCAGGCCGTCTTCCCGGGTCCCGTGCCGCCTCTCCCACAAGTCTTAGATCCTTGGCCCGCATCTCCTGACACTGATCAGTGTCTGCTTGCATCCCAAGTATTTCTGCATCTGTCCTTCTCCATGAATGTGGGTCAGTACAGGGTTCATGGCTGGTACTCTGTAGCCCACATTCCACCTGGCATGGTGCCTGGCACATTCTGAATTTATAATAAGTGTTTGCCAAATGAATGACTACTCCTGGTTCCTCTCAGCTGGGGGTGTTGGGGTTCTTCCCCCATCCTTTGCTTTGACTTTTCTGTCCCCAGGTTCTAAGAGACCCAGAGGCACATTTGTCACCAGTTAGTAGAAACTGGATGCGATGGCCAGCAAGAGGAAAGCAGGTGTTAAATTCTGCCTGGTTTACTGAGCAGACTGGAATTACTTCTCTATGGCAGGCCTGTCGAGGCCCAGGACACTGATATTCCACACGTAAAGTCTCCAAAACAGAATAGGCAAAATAGCCATCGGAATAAGAGAATAAAGTACTGCAACTTTTTTTATTGGTATTTTTTAGCCCATCCTGTTTTGATTTTCATATTTGAATGTATTCCATAAGCATGTCGTATATTGGTGGAGCAGTAGGTCTAATACACACACACACACACACACACACACACACACACACACATTTTGATATATATCCGTACTGAAGTTGTATTAAAAGTTTTTACAGATGGGGGGGCCTCAGTGTCTCAGTCAGTTAAGCGTCCGACTTCAGCTCAGGTCATGATCTCATGGTTCAGAGTGTTGAGCCCCACGTCGAGCCCTGAGCTGACAGCACAGGGCCTGCTTCGGATTCCAGTCTCTCTCTCTCTCTCTCTCTCTCTGCCCCTCCCCCCTCAAAAATAAATAAACATTCAAAAACATTTTTACCCATAAACATGTAAACTCGTTTAAGGACTATGACCTGTGCCACTGTCCCACTGTCTAGGAGGTGAGACTAATACATATTTGCTAATGTCCCTGACAAATGTCCCACTCCCTAGCCTGGCCTCACGTTTGCAGCTTGAATCTCACTAGATGGCAAATTCCTTAGGGAAAGTAACTTGGGGATCCTATTCCCCTATGGATGTCTAGGGCCCGGCACATCACAGACATATTGTAGACTTTCAGTAAATTAAATGCAGCTTGAATTATATTTATTTGAATTGATTGAGACTATGGGAGAATCTTTCAAAGTTTTAAATTCTGATTTCAATTTAATGCTCAGCGGTCTACTCCCAGCAGCACATTGAACGTATTTACTAGAGACCCATGATACTACAAGAGAATAAGTATGTGCCTACTGTGTACCAGGGCCTGAGCTAGGTACCAGGTGACCGATCTGAGGACCCTGACTTCAAGTTACTTATGTTTCTTTTTTCAGAAACAGCCAAATAAGAAGTCATAATGTAAATCGGCACTTCCCTGTTCGCTGGGGTTATTTTGAAACAAATCCCAGGCCTCGTACCATTTCCTCTGCAAATGCCCCAGAGAGTGCTCTCAGCCTTTGAGGAAGAAATGGAGCTATCAGCAAATACAGTAGTGTTCCAGGAGTTGTGCTGGACCCAACGGCCAGGACCGGTGCCCAGCGGGCAGGATGTGGCCACTGACCCCCGGGGCCAAGCAGCATGGGGTCAGGAATGATTTTTATATAAAGGATGCTTAGCCTGACTCTCTAAGCTTGACTTCTAGGCTCCCGTGTTGAAATTTCAGAACCAGAGAGGGGGGCCTATCAAATAAGGAATGAACCTGAGAGGAAGACACACCTATAGAGGGAGACAGCCTTCACGGAAGACAGGCAGAACGCTTAGGGATCTTATAGTTTGCCTCCCTGGAGTTACAATGAGAAAAGCGAGGCCCAGAAAGCAGAGACAGAACCAGGGATTGGCATCAACTGAGTCCAGGCTCAAGTCGTGCTCCCCCTTGGCCTCCCTCGCCCTCCTCTCCCCCGTAGAGGACCCGGCCCCACTGGGCTGGGCCTGCCTTATCCACACACACGGGTTTCTGTGGCCGGGAGCAGCACCCTGACGGCTCTGGGCCGCGGGCACCCCTCTGCCCTCCAGCAGCTTCCGGAGGGGCCAGCGGCCCTCAGCCCGGAATCATCTAGGGCTGCATGTGACTTCCTTTCTTCCTGTACAAGTTGAGCACTTGCCACCCTGCTGTCTGTTTTTCCTTGCTAAGGTTCAGTTCTAATTATGTTGATTTTCTTCATCCCACCCCCTCCTGGAAGCTTATTAGGTTGAATATTTTTATTTATTATCATTTCGCCCAACTCCTGCCAGCATTTCCAATTACTCTCCCTGCTTCCTTGTAATTGTCTTTCTGTAATGGCTTTGAAACAATTGCGCTAAATGAGGTGTCTCCTGGAAGATGAGAGTCTCACTTCATTAAAGGCTAATGTATTCTCAGCTCCAGCTCTGTGGGGCTAGCTTGGAAGGAAGACATTTAAACAGCTTCTTTTATTTTATAGGGAGCAACTTTCCAGCGACGAAGATGTCTGTGGGGTATATGTGTATGTGTGTGCGTTGCCTGATTTTAATTTAAAGGAAGTTTATGAAACAGCGTAAGTCTCCTTATTGGTGAAACTCTGTTCTCAGATAGCCGAGATTTACGCAGCTGGGGTGCACGCTCCCGGATGGGAAGGGGCAGCTCATTCAGACGTCCTCCCTGCCTTTCTGCGAGGGCCCCTCCCTGCTTCTCGTGCTCCTCGCCTGCTGGGTCAGCCCCCCCCCCCCCCCCCCGCCAGCCCTTCATGCCTCCATCCTGTATCTCTGCCTCCCGAGTTACATGCTCAGCTTCCTTGGTGGGGATGACCTCCTGTTATGTTATTTTTTCCAACTTATGTGTATTAAGTCATTCATTCATTCATTCATTTGTTTGTTGTTTATTCATTTATTTCTTCATTTCTTCTTCATTGAACTAATGGTTATTGCCCGCTATATTCAGGGAGTATTCGGAATAGTCTTTTGGAACTTAGTGCACAGCGCAAGAATAGAGACTATGACAGGTAAGCAGGTACGTGGAGTTCGCTGTGTTAAGTGCTGTGATCAGGCAGGGGCAGACCACTCTGAGAGCCCCAAGGAGGGCACCTAATAAAATCTTGTGGGGTCAAGGAAGGTTCCTCGAGGGAGGAGGGTGTCTGTGTTGGTACCTGAAGGATGAGGAGTTAGCCAAGAATCAAGGGAGTGGCTGGAGATTCTAGGGAGGGCTTTACTGGGTGGGAGAAATGCAGGCTTTCCCATCTGACAGGAGCACTGTGTGGGTCAGAGGCTGCCGTGAGAGGTGGGGCTGGAGACCACGGGAGGCCTTGAGTGCCAGGCTACCGAGGGATCTGTGGTACTCGGGAGAGGTTTTTTTTTTTTTAATACATGTTTTTGTTTGTTCATCTGTTTTTTCTTTTTTTTCTTTTATAGTTTATTGTCAAGTTGGTTTCCATATAACACCCAGTGCTCATTTCAGCAAGTGCCCTCCTCCATGCCCATCACCCTCCTTCCCCTCTCCCCCACCCTCATCAGGCCTCAGTTTATTCTCAGTATTCAAGAGTCTCTAATGATTTGCCTCCCTCTCTCCCCCCAACTATTTCCCCCCCTTTCCCCTCCCCCATGGTCCTCTGTTAAGTTTCTCCTGTTCCACTTATAAGTGAAAACATATGGTATCTGTCCTTCTCTGCCTGACTTATTTCACTTAGCATAACACCCTTGAGTTCCATCCACGTTGCTATGAATTGCCAAATTTCAGTCTTCCTCATTGCCGTGTAGTACTCCATTGTATGTATATACCACATCTTCTTGATCCATTCATCAGGTGATGGACATTTAGGCTCTTTCCATGCTTTGGCTATTGTAGAAAGGGCCGCTCTGAACATTGGGGTACATGTGCTCCTACGCATCAGCACTTCTGTGTCCTTTGGGTAAATTCCTAGCAGTGCTATTGGTGGGTCAGAGGGGACATCTATTGTTAATTTTTTGAGGAACCTCCACACTTTACCAGAATGGCTGCACCAGTTTACAATTCCACCAACAGTGGAGGATGGTGCCCATTTCTCCACATCCTCGCCAGCATCTGTAGTTTCTTGATTTGTTCATTTTAGTCACTCTGACTGTCATGAGGTAGTATCTCAGTGTGGTTTTGATTTGTATTACGCAGAAGAGTTTTTTAAGCAGGGGATGGATTTGGCCAGATCTGTGTCTTGAGAAGATCACTCCTGCTTCAGCATGTAGAACGAATTGGAGAAAGGCAGGAGAGAGAAAAAAAAAGAGCAAGGAGACCTTTCAGGAAGCTGTTGCAAGAGACGGTGATGCCACCCATGCAGGAAGTGACTGTGGACAAAGAGAATGCTGTATAAACTTGTGACGTGTTACAGGTGGAGAAAGGACAGGCTCGCAGTGGGGGTCAGGGTGAGGTCCCCTTTCCTGGGGTGGGCAGTTGGGTAAATGTGTGTGGTGGTCCTGGAATCCAGGGGGAGACACTGCACTCCATGAGAAGTCTGTGCAGTTACCCTGGATGCAGGGCCACCAGGCCCCAATCCCAGCAGATGCCAGCAGCTTCGTCACTGTCCCCAGCGACAGCAGTGGAGCCCTGCACCTTCACCAGCAGAACCTGTCGGTTGCGTGTGGGGTCAGCCCACTCCTTTAAGGGGTCCTACACAGTTGCCTCTGTAGATCCCTTTCACGTACCTGTGCGAACAGAGCTTTGAGCTAAGTGGGTCACCCATTGGCTCTGACTTCTGTCCCAGGCAATAGAACCTCGACGAGGCCTTTGAGTATTGCCCAGGCAGCTCCCATGATAAAAAGCTGCCTCTTTTAATGTGTTTTTCATTTCATCATCAAGAAAGAGTAGGAAGGCCCTTCCTGGTATGTTTGGGTTGGAAGTGAAGAATTTAATCTTTCACCATGTGGAGAATCAAGCATAGCCAGAAGTGTTTTTTGTGCCTCTAAGACATTTTTTTAGGTCCCTGGCAGCCTGCCAGCAGCAACAGTAGTGGTAATAGTAACAAAAGCAGTAATAATGATTCCTGCATTTATCAAGGCCCACTACGTCCGTCTGTCCGAGGCATTCAGTATCTCATGTACTCCCCGCAACAGCCCAATCAGGTTATTGTTGGCTCTGTTCCAAAGAGAAGGGAGTGGAGGCTGAAAGAGGTTAGGTCGGCAGGCTACCAGGGCCCCCCAGCCTGTAGTTTCCCTTTCTGAGTCTGGACAGAGCCAGTCTGGGGGTAAGCCAGCGCCAGGAGAAGTGGCTTGGTTCAGTCCTCCACATGCTGCCTTCCCTACTGCTTTTCACACCTCCTGTTATGTATTTACTTTTTTCAGTTTATATATCCCATCTCATTCATTTATTCACTCATTCACTCATTCACTCCTACATGTCCTTCAAAGACCTGTGCAAATGCCACGGACTCCTGGGCAGGGCCAGCACTTCCTTCTACCCTGCTTCCCAGAATACATACATTTCTCAATTATAGCTGTCGATTTGTAGTTCTTTCTTTACGCGTCTGTCACCTCAGCTCTACTTTGGTTTTTCCCTAGGAAGGGATCTAGGCTTACTCCTATTTATATTCTTGGTACCCAACACAGGGCTTGGCATGCAGTAGGTTTTCTTTGAATAAATAAATGCTACCGGGGATGCCAAAATGCTTAGGAGGGAGCCTGGGGTGAGAATAAAGGAGATCCCCCGTCCTCTGTCCATTACAGGAGGGATGAGATGCCTAGAGATGCTCCAGATTGAGCTTGACTTCTCAGGACGCCCCCTGGTAATAAGGGGGCAGCTGTCAGGAACAAAACTCTCGCTCTGCACTCTGGGAGACTGTGGGGCTTGAGGTAAGCACTCCTCCTCAGTGTCTAGCTGGATGTTTATTCTGATGAGGTGCTTATGTAACACCAGGCTTCCTGGGGCTCCTGGGACTGAAGAGAGCACACCCCAAGGAAACAAACAAACGGAGGCAGCAACCACTTGTGCTATTAGGCAACTGAAGTGAAAAGGTGGACGCATCTGACATCTGCAAAAATTTAGCACCAGGGCGATTGCCAAGCAGCTTTTTACAAAAAATAACGTGCCTTAAATATTCAAGTGCAAAAAGTCACCAATAGTTTTCTGTCTTCCCAAACCTCGCTCTGATTGTCTTTCTTAGGAGATTCTGCCCTCGTGCAAGGAGGCGAGGGGCCACCTTTTCAGCAGCTCTCTCCTCGGCCAGAGGAATCAGGGCTGTGGTCTGAGGGCAGTGAGGGCAGCACAGGAGGAAAACAGAGGAAGCCAGGAGTCTTGGTTGCTACACAGCTGCGTGGCTTTGGGCAAGTGGCTTACCCTTTCTGAGCCTAAGTTTCTGCATCTGTAAGATAAGGAGAACCATCAACTCTGCCCTGCCTAGCATGCAGGTTCATCTGAGTATCTGTACTGTGGATGGGATCACGATCATGATCACTTTGTGATGCTACCTCTCATCGAAGTTGGCAGACTCCTCTGCCGGCTCTCTCTTCCTCTAGCTCCAGAGTTGCGTTGGGCATTCCTGCGTCCGTTTCACTGAGGACACAGATCTAGGTGAATTCCAAGTCTAAGGTCCCCTGGGGCTTTTGGAAACAATAGACAAGGCCTCCTGAGTCCAAGGGAAATGAGAAACTGACCTGTGTGCCGCAGAACAATGGACAATCTAGGATCCTAGAACTGTGCCAGACAGAACATTATTTTGTTCACTTCATAGACATTTATTGAGGACCTACCATGTGCCAGGCATGGCTCCAGATCATGATGCTGATACACAGCCTCCGTCCTTTCAGGATTTACAGGCTAGCACGTATTTCTAGATAAGTGCCCAGTCTTCTTCATTTTATAGATGGCTGAGAAAATAAGGTCCAGAAGAGAAGTAACTATCCCGAGGTCACACAGCCAGTTAGCGGACTCAGCAGAATCAACACCCACATTGTGAAGGTGAAATGAACAAATCCATAGTGAGGACTCAGAGCTGTGCCTGGTGCCTACCCCATGAGTGCTCCATGTGTGTTCCCATTAAGTTCCCATTTCCCTTTGTCCCACAGCCCCTCATGGGCCAAGCTCCAGCCTCACTCATTCTTGAGGCCCCGTGTCTTAGATGAGACCAGGCCACCCCTGAGGTGAGATTGACAAAGAGAAGATGAGGATGACAGTGAACCTAGGCTGTTGGCCCTAGAGACCTTGCCGTGTGCCCGGCCCTTCCACTATGTTGCTGAACAACAAGAATACTCTCCCTACCCTGAAGGAATTGATATTTTAGTGAGGATGGGGGTTGGGCAATGAACCCCACATAAACTAGATATTTTCAGAATGAGATAGGGGTTGCGGACATCACATTCAAGGTGGCAGCCTACAGATTAACCAGTTGGCTTGTTGGGGGGCAGTGAAGGTAGGGGTGAGAACTGGGGGGCAGGTTCTGTTCATTTCTGGAAACTGCCCTGTCAGGGGCCAGATTTTGGTGAGTCTGCACATCTCTAACGTGTCAGAATCTTTAAAGCTCAACATTCCAAATAAATGTCTCAACACTGAGATTGCCTCTCCCTCCCAGTCCCAAGCCCCTGGGGGGAGGTAATGCATCCAGTCTAGGCCCCTCCATTTTCTGAAGTTCCCCTTGTCGGTCCATTATAACTTGGAATCCACCATCTGTGAAATGGGGGAACTTGGCCTGCCAAGGAACCGATTTCCAGAATGACAGGAGTGAAATGCAGTCCCAAGGCCACAGAATATACTTCGTTCCAGAGCAGCGGCCACTGCTGGGGGGGCCACGCCAGCACCCCCATTTCCCATGTAGAAAGAAACTACCTCTTCCTTCTCCCCAGGCCCTTCGGCAATCTGGGCACCTGTTTGCCTGATTGTTTGGTTTAGGGATTAAAGACATTGGATTTATGTGACCTTTTGTCCAGTCATCAAGGGAGGCCTTGAGTGGGTGTCCCCAAGACTGGCACCCTAGGACCCCATGACCAATGGGCAGGGACCTCCCAGACCATCTCATGATTAGGGATTAACAAGA
>NC_043710.1:88682034-88906024 GCF_006229205.1 Suricata suricatta | reverse complement strand
CCCCCCCCCTTGTCTCTACTCTAGGCAAGACTGCACTTAACCAATCAACCAACCAAACAGATGACAATTAGGAATCACCATTCACAAAGAGTAGACGGGAGCTCCAAAGAGGAAGGAAATGGATTAGTGGCTGAGGTGCCGTGTTCTTAGGCAAGTTCAAGGAAGCCTAGACTTGAAGTCTTGGGGCTGGGCTTCAGGATGTGGGAATCCACTGAATCCATCTCTTCAGATGCCCATCAGAAGCATCTTTAAAGGCGCCTGGGTGGCTCAGTCAGTTAAGGGTCTGGCTTTGGCTCAGGTCATACTTGCAGTTCATGAGTTCGAGCCCTGCATCAAGCTCTGGGCTGACAACTCAGAGCCTGGAGCCTACTTCAGATTCTGTGTCCTTCTCTTCCTCCGCCTCTCCCCTGCTCATTCTCTGTCTCTCTCTGTCTTTCAAAAACTGAATAAACTTTAGAAAAAAAATTTTTTAATAATAAAAAAAGAAGCATCTTTAAAAGAGACATCTGACTCAGAATGAAGTGTCCTCCTTCCTCTGGGTCTCTTCCCCCACTGCCCTGAACCCTAGCTTTTCACCTTAGGGCCAAACCCAGGAACAGCAAAGACATTCTCAACCAGGTGGTCCTCGCTGTGTGTGTGTGTGTGTGTGTGTGTGTGTGTGTGTGTGTGTGTGTGTGTTTGGGGTAGGGGAGAGGGGGGCAGGCCAGATTTCATTCGGGAAGTACCTCGGTGCTCCCTAAGCCACTCCTGGGGCTGACAGACCCCAGGCTCCCCAAAGGGCCTGTCTTGTCCTCTTAGCTCTGAAGTTGCTTGTCCGCTGAGCCTCCCCTACCGGCATCCTGATCGTTGTGCCCAGTCCTCAGAGCCCCCTTTTTGTCCACCAGTCCCCTGGAGAGATGCTTCCTTCCCAGGTGGTTGGCCACTTCCTGGCTTCTCAGCAGATAAAGCCCGCTGCTCTTCTCGGGCTCAGCTGCCGGAGTGGTAGCAGATTTCCTGGTAATGATCTTCCTTCAGGAGCAGGGGAGACAGAGGAGTTGTGCTGCTGCCGCTGCCAACATCAAAGCTTTCCATGTGGCTTTGGTAGAATGTTAAGAATTGCGAGATAATTAAGTTGCATTTCTGTGCATTGTTTACTGTTGCTCTCAACCAATCGCTATTCCATAGGGGCTAATCTGTGTAAGGTTTTTTTTTTCCTTTCCAGTGCCTGTTTGTACCACATTCTTCATTATGCTTCAGTTACAATTTTAATTTTACTATTATTAAATCTTCCCCAAAGCTGTATTACTCTGCGCCTCTGAGCTGGAATTCCTGATTTGGGGACTGTTTGCATCTGGGCCTGTTCACAAATGATTGTTCTTGTTTACAAAAGAACATACATTAAAGCTCAGCACCGGAGGAATCCTGGCTCCCTTCCCACCTCCCTGCCCTGACTCACCTGCTTGTAGGAGGTGGGGGAGAGGGGAGACAGGGAGCAGAAGGGAGCTGGCAATTTCTGAGATTTTGCTGCTGAAAGAGCATCTCCATGTCCCCTGGCGGCCGGAGGACTAGGTAGGAAGTTGAGTGCAGGGGACCAGGCAGTGAGCCGGAGTCTTTGTTTCTGTGGCCCGGAGGACACCAGTAGTACAGGGCTCCATATTTATTGTGGCCAGACAGTGTGGGCTGATGGCTAGGAGCCTGGATACTGGAATCAGTTCTGGGTTAGAAAGCCAATTTCTTCACTTACTAGGCATATGGCATGGGGCAGTTAGGTAACATCTCTTGGTCTCAGTATTCTTGCTTTAAAAAAGAGGAAGAAGAAGATGATGTTGCTGCCCCAAGGTAAGGATGAAGACAGGTAATGTTTAAGAATGGTGGGCTCTGGATAGCAAGGACTTAGTAAAGGGTGGGTGAAGTAGTGTTATTATCGTGATGATCATCCGCTCATCCTGACTCCTGTCCTCTTTGCTCCCTGCCACCCATCTGAAGCTTGCTTGCTCATTCAGCTTTGCCTTCGTCTGCCTCCGGGGTCTGTCACTCCCAAGCCAGTGGAGTAGGATGGGTGGCACTTTGCACATATTCCCCATGACTGGGGAATGGTAGCAATTAGTTACCTGCCTTCCCAAGAAGGAAAGAGTGGCAGCCTCTCGGGCGTCTGAGCTTGCGGGTAGAATGAGACCTTGCCCCAGATGATGGTGGCCCGCCTTAGGGCTTCCAGAGCTCGGAGCCAGTGCCCCCTCCCACAGCCCGAGCTGGATGGCTGGTCACCATGCAAGCCACGAAGCCAGGCTCCCCAGCCCTCGCGTCCACACCCACCCCTGCATCCCTGCAGTCTCGACTTCCCCCCGGAGGTCCCCGGCTTTTCTCCTCCTCTGTCACCCCAGTCCCCCATGCCGCCACGCACACACTAAAACCATAACTTTTTTCCCCGTTCCCATTATCTCTAACCCATATACTCCAGGAAGTTTAATTTGTTCTCGGTAGTAATCACCATTAACTAGAAATTGTCTTTCTCTGTGTAAACACGTCATTAGTGAAGCTGGTTTTCTGCAGGGTCCAGATTTCATTTTTATTAAAATGAAACACTTTCAGGCGCCTCACTGTGTCCAAGGAGAGAGAGTATAATTTTAACCCATTGGGTTGGCCACAGATAATTGGGCTGGCATTTGATTGGACGATTAGGGAAATATCTCCTTTGCATGCAGTATAATTTGCATTTTTTCCCCACTTATATGAAGCTAAGTCATGCTTTCGTACACAGGCAGTTTTAATGAGCATTATAAATCCTAATGAATATATTTTCATGTTCATTTTATTGGCTTGTTTTTATTACTAGAGGTCTGAAAAACAGGGCCAGTGAGGGAGCCGCGGAGGAAATGGCAAGGAGAGGAGCCCCCTGGCAGCCTTGTACCCCCTCCCTTCTGCCTTCCCAGGCTGTCAGTGGATGGAGGGCTCCAGCGGAGGCGGGAGGGGACCCGGAGGGGTCATCCAGGTTCTCTTCAACCCAAAGCAGAAGTTGCTTGGGCCCCCAGGGGATGCTGGGGACTTGTCCCTCGCCCCAGGGCCAGCCCACCTCCTGCTGCAGCCTGGCCCCCCTCTGTAGCATCAGCCGCATTGTCAGCGGCAACGCTGTCAGAGCACTAAACCCTACTTCTTCGTGGTCTGGAAGGGAAAGGACAGCAAAGTACTTCTGCACAGTGTCTGTCACATGCTGGGACCTCCACACAGGTAGATGGAACAGAATCGGGCTGACTTCTCATTCACAAGGAGTTACCGCAATCAGAGCACCGGGTTTTCAAACAATGCCCCTAAAAGGCAGTTAACGGTGCAAGGGGCACAGTTTTCTCCCAGATGATTCGGAAGGTACGTCCTGTATCTCGGACCTTCAGAACATCATCATGAATATCAGAGGTTTTGGAATTCTGCTGCTCTCTCCATTCATTCATGCGTCCACACATTGACTAAACATGGGGGAGGGGGGACGACGCGCCCTACTGTGTTCTAGGCCCTGAGCCAAGACACCTATAAAGTGGTCGCTAATATCTCCACCAACTCCCAACATTTAAAAAATTTCGGTAATAAGTGACCAGTGAGGTAACCTTTTTGTTCCAGCCTGTGGCTCTGCTTCTGGGTCATTGTGTGTCCACCAGGAGTTTGATCCCTCTCCATTGGGCACCCGAAGACCTGCTGTTGTGCCCGGGGCCCTCATTCCCAGGTGCAACGGTGCTTGCAGCTGCCTGAACAGACGAGGACTTTTGTCACTGTTTCCACACTGAGCCAGGCCCTGGGGATTCCCCTGTGTGACCCGTTGCCTTTTATTCCAGCTGAAGGGCAGCCTTGCAATCTCTTCCTCTTAGGACCCTGGGGAGAACCCACCTTCCCTTGCTTCAGAGGACTCAGTGGCACCTGGCCTTGGACCCTGCTGTGGGGAGCCTGGCTGGAGGCCTGTCCAGTGTCATGCATTGTCTACCCACTGACCTCCTTCTGCTTTTTACCATTCAGCCTGCTCTCTGCTGATGGCTCCAAGCCACTCCTCATCCCCGCCCCTTTCACTTTTTAAAAATTTTACTTTATTTTATTAATGTTTATTCATTTTTTGAGAGAGAGAGAGAGAGGGAGAGACACAGTGTGAGTGGGGGAGGGGCAGAGAGAGAGGGAGACACAAAATCTGGAGCAGGCTCCAGGCTCTGTCAGCACAGAGCCCTATGTTGGGTTCGAACTCATAAACTGTGAGATCACGCACGACCTAAGCTGAAGTTGGACACATAACCGACTGAGCCACCCACACACCCCTTGTTGTTTTTTTTTACTCGGAAAGATGTTTGCTGTTGACAGAGGTTGGGAACTTTAAGAATGTTTTAGAAGTTAATTCAACTTAAAACTAGTCCAGCGTCCTTTTGCACCATCTTTTCAAAATGGCAGCTGCGTCCTTGGGGTGACTCTCCATGGAAGTGGGCACTCACGTGGGCTTTTGCTGCTTCCTCTGTCACCCCCACTGTCACACACACACACAGTTGAACATGTCTTGCTGTGGCCTTGAGGGCAACTTGCACAACTTTATGCTGTTCTGCTATTCAAGAGATGTTTACTGACCAACTACCAAGTGCCCACTTCTGTAAGAAGTGGAAACTAACAGAGCAGCCTTGTGGCTTAGTGGGTAGGGTGCTGGCCACAACAGAAAGCCTTGGTTGATTCTGGCTTTGTTGCTTTCAAACGCGTGACTTCAGGCCAGCATCTCACTTCCCTGGGCTTCTTTTTCTTCATCTGTAACATGGGAATAATAATCTTCACCCATGTCACAGGAGGTAGGGGGGAGTTAAATGAGATAGCGAGTGTGGAAACTGTAAATGCTCATTAGTGTCCAGGTCGAATGTGAGCAAGTCCTAGAGCGAGTCAGACCTTGGGTCCTGGATCATGGCCCATTTCTCATCTTGGATGGGCTGGCGAGAGGGGAAGAGATGCTTGCCGTCAGGATGGGACGTTGGGTATTTGTGTGTCTGCCTTTCCCAAAAAGGAGATAGAAGGAAGCTCTGGCTGGAGTTTCACCATTGGCAAGGTTTCATAGGCCTGATTCTATCCTCCTGTGTGCTCATAGACCCGTCGCTGCCAAGCAAGTGCCTGCACTTGGCCTCAAGAAATGGATAGGACTCTCCCGTGGACATCTCTTCCCCTGGAGAGTGCAGTGCCTCAAGTACTATGGCATCTGCATGCGGGGTGCTCTCTTGCTGAGCACTGATGTGTCTCTGTTTCACATGGTAGGTCAGCCTTGTCTTCCATTAAGACTACAAACTTCTTCCGAACATGGGCCCTTGTCCAAGACTTTTTCCACATGCCCCCTCCTTATTACCACACCCACAGGACTAGGCATTTGGTCAACTGCTCAATAAAGGCTTTTTTTTTTTTTAATATTTGAATTAGTGAATATACAGTGTAGTTTTGGCTTCAGGAGTAGAACACAGTCATTCATCTCTGACATATAACATGCAGTGCTCATCCCAACAGGTGCCCTCCTTAATGCCCATACATGTTTAGCCTCAATAAATGCTTTTTGATGACCTCTCTGGCTGGGACAGGCTCCAGGCACCTCTTGGCCAGTTCATCTTACCCCCAAGTCCAGGCTAACTTCCTGGACTTTTTTCTCTTCATCTATAACATGGGAATAATAATCCTCACCCATAGGGGCCAGTGGGTCTTGCTCAGAAGGTAGAGAGGTGGGCCCAAGGACCAGGACATTAGCCTCAATGCTGTTCTTATTGGATCTGCAAAGCCAATAGAAATCACTCACCTGGGGTACCAGATTGCCTTTAGAAAAGGGGGTAAGTGCCAAAGCAAGCTGCTGGCCCACTGCAGACTGAGGTCTTCAGTTAAGGAGTGTAATGATATTGGCTCATTCCTCAGCACTGCCCGGCGGAGACTTGTGTCTGTGGAGCAAAGCCTTTGTAAAGAGAGCAACTTGCCCACAGCTCAAGAGAGCGAGAGGATCCAGAGCGGCCCTCCTGTCGCCTGCAACCAATGATTTCAGGGAAATAGCTGGTTTCCCTCAAAACCAACCTTTCAAAAGGGTGTTCATTCATTAGGAGCAGCCAGATGTGGTTCTAGAGAGAAGAGGGCCACCTGCTCATGAGGCATTGACTTGGGCCGCAGTTCTAGACAAGGAAGGGCAGCAAAGGAGTGGGCAGGCCCAGATCCCCTTTGAGAGGTGGGGCTAAGGGTCAGAGCAAGCCCCATATGAGACCAGCTGCACTGGGAACATGGAAGGCAGCTGGTGTTCTGGCCGCTGTGAGGGATGGCTGGCTGATTTCAGGGCCACCCCAGAGAGAGCCAGCTCCCTCTCTGGCTGGGGGGTATTTGTTTAGAGTCCTTGGTGCAGATTAGCCTGGCCTGAGTCTTGCAGCTTCACACTGCAGAGGGGAAGCAGGTTGGTGTGTTTGTTTTAGGCCACTCGAGGGGAGCTTAAAGTATTATGGGATGGCAGGAGATGCCCCCCTGAAACTTATTTTAACGAGGGGGGACTCCACCAATGTCTTATAGTTCTGTTCTGGGTTCCTCCTCGCCTCTCTTTCTCCTTTGGCTTTTGCTGCCTGTCCTCTCTCTGGCTCCCTTTCCTGCCGGTCCCCATTGCTCCCAAACCCCTCTCCTTTTCTTCTTCACTTTCTGTGGTTAGTTTTTGGGTGCGCCTTTTGTTCAGTGATGTCCCCTGACCCTCTATGTTTCTGTCCAGACGCGATGTTGGGTTAGAGGCTTCCTTTCTGCTCCAAGCCCAGGACTCTACAGTGAGTGCTCAGTTGGTACAGGAAGAGCCCAAAGCAAAGCTCTGTCATGCCCTGGCTGTGTGACTGGGCACCAGTTCCTCCTCTTCTCAGAGCCTCAGTTTCCCCAGACGTGCAATGGGGGAGGATGTGCCCTGCTTCATAAAAGACCTCTCTCTGGAGTCAGCACTGCTCCTCCCCCCCACCCCCCTTGCGCCTGAGCAGACTCAGCCGCTCCCTTCCTGGCTAGAGCAGAGGGAAGGCTGGGAGAGGACTGGGGGGGGGGGGCAAATGGAGGGACGCTGCTGCCGGGACTAGTTCAGGCAAACAGCGGGGACCGCTGAGGAGGCTCCAGCCCCCACTTACGCTGTAACAGCTGCAGTCCAGCTGCTGGCATCCCTGCTGGGGGAGCGTGCTAAACCTCTCCGGGGTCAGCACTGTGGTATGTCGGTTTCCATAGCAACCAGCCAACGGGCCACTTTCTCAGAACAATTCCCCTACTCAGCCGGGTTCTGGACTTAGCTCAGCCCAAGGGCATGTGGCTGAGGAGCAAAACAGGAGGGGGAGAGGCTGCCCGAGGGCCAGACTGGGCCCCACAGAAGTGGCTATCTTGAGTCTTAGCACAAAGGGCATGGACCAGAGGACAAGACGGCGCAGACTGTCTTCCTGTCCTGGCTCTCCCTTGCCCCCTCTCTCTCTGCTCCCCACTCCCCCACCCCCTGCCCAACCAGAGACCGCCCAGCTCGTCCTGGTTGGAAGAAGTATCAGGTCTTTGTTTGGATCTGGACAACAGCTGCTTTGGCTGGGCTCAGAGCTGGGAGGAGAAAGTCCCAGAATGATGTGTAAGTGGTGGGGGAAGGGGCCTCCCTCTCTGCACCCTCCATCCAACTCTTCCAGGCCCATTGGAATCCCATTCGCCCCATTCCCGGTGACCTCAGCAAAAGTGAGGGTTATGATAAGTCCTCTCCCCATTTTTAGAGGGCGGGAAAAGTCACCTTTCTCAAGCCCCTTAGGAATCAGCTCCCTGAACCTGAACAGGTTGGTGCCACGCCTGACATTTTCCAAAAGAGAGACCCATTAGAGGAGAAAATGCAGAGTAGGAGCTATCAGGGGACCTTGATGGGGTTTTCTGGATGGTGGGGGAGGGTTGTCTGGGGCCGGGGACTGAGTGGGGGCGTCAATCCCCGGCCTCTCTCCTCTCCCTGCTTGAGCTCCCTGTTCTGCTGCAAAAACTGTCATGGGTGCCAGCTCTTTGGAATGCAGCTCAGGCCACTGTGGACTCGGGGCCCAGGGGACTTTGTCACCAGACAGGAGTTCATTTCCAGAAAGGAGCCATTAACAAATGGGGAAACTGAGGTTAAAGATAGTGTTTCTGAGTGGGCCTAATAACTGTGGGGTTAGGCATTGGGGCTGGGACTTGGCACCCTGGGGGGTCCCTGCCAAGACTTGGGAGGCATAGTGTGTGCTCAGGGTGACCTGTCTAGCCGCCTTGCTCCTCTACTCTGTCAAAGGGTTCTTCACTTTCCCAGGGCCTCATTCTTCATTCCCCTCCCCTCACCCTGTTTACCCCCCTGCCCAGCTTTAAAAGGAGGGACAGATGTCCTTTCTTCCATGTACCACAGCTGCAGCCAGACAGGACACATTTTCCCTAATCCCTGGAAACAGGTGTGGAGCGATTCTTGGCCCCCTAGGGATGAGGGGCATTCAGGAAGGTGGCCAATTTTAGAAGCTGCGTAGATTCTCATCCTCCTCTGGCCCCATCTGTGAAATGGGAGCATGGCCTTAGATTAGCAACCTCCCAAAGTGGACTCTGCAGCACGGAGGCCTCTGTGGGGGAAAATGAGTTCCAAAGCCAAGCAAGTGTGGGTACAGCTGCATGAACACCCCCTTTTAAAGAGTCACAGGACTCATTACAGTTTTAAAGATTTTAAGAAGTCCAACACTAGGGGCGCCTGGGTGGCTCAGTTGGCTAAGCTTCCCACTTCCAGATAAGGTCATGATCTCACAGTTGGTGGATTTAAGCCCCACCTTGTCAGGCTCTGTGCTGACAGCTCAGAGCTTGGAGCCTGCTTTGGATTCTGTCTCTCCCTCTCTCTCTGCCCTGCCCCAATTTGTGCACTTGTGCTTGCTGGAGCATGTTCTCTCTTGCTCTCTCTCTCAAAAATAAATAAATAAACTTAAAAAAAAAAAAGTCCAGCACTGAAGAAAACTCAGTTTAACCCACAGCTTCCTCAACATCTGTGGCCATAACACCCTCGTTTCAAATCCTAGAAACAAACCCGCCCTGGCAAACACCAACCTCTGCAAGAAGTTCCAAGGTTTTTCTCTAAGTTCCTCACGAGCACCCCAGCACCGCAGATGGCCCACTAACGAGCTTCCCTTCGTTTCCCTGCTCCTGTAGGGAGGGACCCCCAACACTGGTTCCAGCCCCCCTGCCCTCTTCCACCACCTCATTCTGCCTGGCCGCTGGGCCTTGCTCAGATAATCTCCATTCCAGATGGAGACACCAGTGTCTGGGGCAGGGAGAGACCTTGCCCTCAACCTTCAAAGAGTCGGGGCAGAGGGGGAGAGGCAGTACATGGTTGTCTCAAGTTTCTCCAGGAAGGGAAGCCCCCACAGCCTCACCACCCTCCACCCCACCTGCCCCCTGGATGTCTATGGGTCATCTGTGGTTGTCCTGCTTCAAAAAGCGAGGCCGAGCTTCTAACAAAGGGAGGAGAAAATTCTCGCTGCTAAGTATTTACAAAGAAGACCCTGAATGGGGAAGCTTAAAAAAAGAAAAGCGCCCCTCTCCTCCCCACGATCCAAATGGTCAGAAATAACACCTCGCATTCTCCAGCCTTTAAACTTTCCAAAGGCCTTGCGTGCACATGACCTCAGCTACCCATCAGGAGACAGCTGTGGTGCAGCGGAGCGCGTGTGGGCTCCAGAGCGGAACTCCAGGGCTCCAGCCCAGCTCCATAAGTGGCAGGTCACTGTGGTCGTCTGCCCCACTGTCCCCTGTGTCAGGAGGGAGGAACAGTTACTTTCTCACGGGGCTCTTGTGAGAGTTGAGTAACGTTATGAGTGTGGTAAAGGCTGGCATCACCAGAGGCTCAGTGAACACTAGCTTAGGAGAATGAAACCTAAGATTTTTCTTATTTTGTGAAGGAGAAAACTGTGGCTCAAATAAGTGACTTGTCCAAGGTCACATGGCTGGCCGGTTCCCTGACCCACTGTTCTTCACTTTCCCACTTGACCTCATGTCGGAAAAATGCCTCTCAGGTGGGCACATGTCTCACTGATTTTTGTGGGCTTTTGGCAACTGTGATTCCCTTTGCCCTTGCCCTTGCCCTTTTTCCCAAGCAAGTAGGATACTGGCCAGAGAGAGAAGGCCAGGGAGGCCTGCCTTTTAGAGGGATTGGGTGAGAGATGGAGAGGTGGGAGGTGTTATTAGTTCCTTAGAAAACAGCGCTTTTTTAAAGTTTATTATTTTTTAATGTTTATTTTTGAGAGAGAGAGAGAGAGAGAGAGAGAGAATGTGAGTGGGGAGGGGCCAAAAGAGAGGGAGACGCAGAATCTGAAGCAGGGTCCAGGCTCTGAACTGTCAGCAGAGAGCCCGACACAGGGCTTGAGCCCACGCACTGTGAGTTCATGACCTGAGATAAAGTCAGATGCTTAACCGACTGAGCCACCCAGGTGCCCCAAAACAGCTTTTAAAAAATAAATGTAGTTTTGGGGCACCTGGGTGGCTCAGTGGGTTGAGCGTCTCTTGATCTCCGTTCAGGTCATGACCTCACGGTTCGTGAGATCGAACCCCACCATTTGCCTCTAAGCTAACAGCACAGAGCCTGCTTGGGATTCTCTCCGCCCCCACCCTGCCTCTCTCTCTCTCTTTCTTAAAATAAATACATACATTTTAAGAAATAAAATAAAAGTAGCTTTATGAATTAAGATGATCTCAGTTTTTGCCCAGAGCTCCTCCCCTTAGGAAAGAAAGAGCTTTCCCTCTTCCTTGCTCTGTCCTGGCCGCCCAGACCCTAGACTCTGCCATCAGGTGCCTTTCATCCCCTCCCTCTCCTTACAGCAGCAAAACAATCTACACACAGGATCTAGGGATCAGGAGAGGCCTCTGTGCTTTTTTCCTAATCTTGACCCAGGTTTTAAATCATTTTATTTAGCGTAAGAAAATAAGGGTAGAATAGGGGGAAACAAGAAAAACAAGAATGCCTATAATGTGCTACGCACTGCACTAGGATCTTAGGAGTGATCCTCTTGCAAACATCAGATCTCTCTTTTGATTTTTATTAGGTGAGAGAAAGGCTGGTGAGAGCCCTTGGAAGAAAGGGGTTCATTCCTGCAAGGTGTCCGCACTGTGACTGCCATCGCTGTGCCTGTTACTGTCATCAGCCACAGCAAGGACCCTGATCAGCATATTCATTTGGCTCAGTCACCTTCTTTCCTTCTATCTCCATCTCCCCCTCTATCACAGGGAAATTGCACAACCAGGGAAATGGGGAAGGATGGGTAGATATGTTGATGAAGCTCCAACAACTGGTCTACCAGAGACCATGCTTATGCGCATGCTCCTGTCGCCACACGGCTCTAACTCTGAGCCTGAATAGCGCTCTCTGCGAGCAAACAGGAGGATGTGCTTGCCCTGGAGGCTCAGTGGGAGAGCGGCTATCTCTGAAGCTGGTCGTTGTGAGCTCATCCAGTCATGCCCTCTACCTGGCCCAGGGGCCTCAATTTCCTTGCCCATTCAGGAGGAGGTGGTGTGAATTATGGGAGAGAAAGAGAGAGAGAGAGGAAGAAGGAATTGCTCAGAGGGAGTCTGCTCTCCAGACATTAAGCTGGGATGATTTCTAGCTCTGCTCATCTCATTTGAAGGGCTGGCCCTGCTCCAGCAGGTATCTGGGAGTAAAAACAACAAACAACCCCAAACATCTCTGAGCGCCAAATATCCACCACAGGCGCGATTTCCTGCTCAGCTTTCTGATGGTGGGAGCGTGTGTGCATGCGTGCATGCGTGTGTGTGTGTGTGTGTGTGTGTGTGTTTTCTCTGCTGATTTACAGGCGCTTTGTGGATCAGTAGATGCAAGAGGAGCAGTGGGGCTGGGGGCAGGGAATTGTCTCTAAGCAGAGGCCTGATTAGAACAAGGAGCTAATCAGCATTATTTATGAAGGTATTTTGTACAGGAATCTGTGGTAAGTGATGGAAGGAGGGGCAGCCTGCTAGGAAAGAAGAAGAGAGAAGACCCCACTTTCGTGTCTGACAGTCGAAAGCCCAGAGGGTTGGAGGAGTGCTGAGACTCTGAGGCAACTTTATCAACAACTTTCCTCTGAGGGTCTCCAGCCTGACGGTCACAGAGAGTCTCAGAAGGAAAACAGGAGCAAGGACACGGCAGACCTGCCAACTGAGCAGAGGTCGTTCCCCCACATTGCTCTCAATCTGAAAATATAAGCCCACCAGGCAGACGGGCCACTCTGAAATCAGGGAAGAGCACTAAAAAGCATCTCTCAGCCCAGTTTCCATTCTCCTTCTATGTCCTGTGTTTGGGGACCATGTACTGGAGAAGTTGCATCGTTAATAGTGGGAAGAATTTTAATTTAGACCAGGGAGACCTTGGACTTGTCACATGACCTTTCAGAACCTGGGTTTCCTGTGTATAAAATGAAGGTTGATAACAGCACTTTGGCATGGAGTAGACCAGTAGGATCCACTGTGATGTGGGAAAGTGCTTTTTAAAGGAATGCAGATGGATATCTGGTTCCTATCATGACAGGAGTTTGCTCCCATTAAATGCTAGGTTTGGGAGCGGGGCTAAAGCTTGGAAGTTATGTTATAGCGTTACTGTCTCAACTTTGGTCTCCAAGAAGTTTTTTCTTCCTTGCATCCAAATTAATTCTGGTTTGCAGAGTTGAAAATTGCATTATTTAAAGGGTATAAAGCTGATGCGTTAGGACTTTGACTAAAAGCTCCTGGAGGGCAGGGGGACCCGGAATTTCGTGTGACGAAAATCTCTTGTTTCGAGGAGAAATCAGTCCAGCAGTAATATCTGTTTTATGCCCACAAGGTCTGGACTTGTGCAAACACTTTAAACCCACAGCCAGATACATAATCTCTTCAAATTCTGTGGCCCTCCTAGGGCCAGCCCAGAGGGCCAGGAAGTGGCTTTGGTCCCATCAGTCATGCTGGCACTAGAAACCCAACAACAGTGGCTTCCTGGAGTGGAGTTGGAGGAGACATCAGGTGGGGGAGAAGGGCCACCACAGTGGGGGAATGGGTGTCACTCTTCTCATGCCCTGTTTGCCCCGCAGGCTGCCAGAGGTGGTCCCTGGAACAGTGACCATAAAGTGCCTCGCGGGAGAAGAAGGATGAAAGAGATGGGGATTCTTGTAAATTTTTAATCTGAAAAATAAAGAAAGTGTGAATTAGAATTAATGCAGGTATTAAATATTTAAACTTTCTGTACTCACTTTCATTTTTAACATATTCCACCCTCAAAAGCCTCGATAACGTTTGTCAGATTTGTTCTCAAGATGTCGCTCTCTCTCCACCTCCCCCCAGCCCCAGCCCCAAAGTTAGAGCTCAGGTATTCATCATCCTGATGGAAATTTTCATTTTATTTTTCCTACAGGAACTGTCTGATCTCCCTCTTTATATTTATGCTTTCTCTATACGGCAGTGTAAATAATTAATGCCTTTATAAACACATCCTATGGAAAATATTTATTAGAAAAAATAACTCTTTAATTTGGCATGTCATTTAATTCCATTTTGTAATCATAGCACATGGGCTACAATTAACGCCAGAGCCGGGAAACCCAGCCTGTCTGCTCACACTTGCAGAGGGGTGGCCAAGTCCCCAGAACAAAGCCCGCTCGGCCTCGTGGCCACTTGCGACTTGTGTGCATTTGGATGATGGACACAGGTGATGTCCACCCTCCAGTGTGGTGCTGGGAGTGAGTCTGGAAATGAGAGGAATGGCAGGTCGGGGTATTCTAGGTCTTTTCAAGTGCCTTTGGTAGCATGCATTCAAAAGGATGCTGGGACCTTAGATGTAGGCCATTTTTACATTTTGCAGTGTGTGTGGGTGGGGGTGGGGAAGGACGGTGGTGTTCCTTGGAGTTTGGGTGAGTTCCCACATAGGACTGGCTTGGGGGAGAGTAGTAAATAGTTCCTAGAGATTGGGCTTCATGCATGGTTTCGTTTAACAAATATTTATTGAGTGCTTCATGTGTGCTGGGTATCCTTGCTGGCACTAGAGACACAGGTAAACAAGACAGGCAGTAGGGATGAGAAAGGTAACCATTCCTGAAGATTCTGCCATTGCCTCTGCTCACTCCCTGTCCCCTACTAAACAATCATTCTGGCTATCTTAAGGAATATGTCTACCAGAGAAGAGCTTCTCCCAGGGTTCAAGGACTCATGGCTAGTATTTGAATAACTCAGTGTTCCTGGGTTTATCGATTCCTGTGGGTTTATGTATCACTGCTTTGCAAATAAGACTGTAGAGAGCACCGACCTGCCCTCCCTGGGATTCTGAGAGCCAAACACATGACCTAGCCATTCTCTTATTCTGGACTCCAGTTGTGGCTCCCCCTCTGCAGTTAGGCGAGGGGCTCTCTTTGGACACTCCTGACACGCCCATGACATACTTCTCCATGCATGATGTCAAGGGCCCAGACTTTGGGCTGAAGCTCTGGAGCTTTTAATTTCATTTTTTATGTGGCATTTGTTAGCCTTTTCCCCTATTGACTGTCTATTCTAATTGTCCCCATGCCTGGCATTGTTCTGTGTGTGCGTCCCCAAACTATCAGAGCTCTTCTGATCCTCTCTGTATTTCGTGTCTTCCAAGCTAGGATAATAGGAAGAAGCATGGAAATCATAACCCACCCCACTCTTCTACCCACACATGCACCCCTAGAAGTGGGTCTATGACAGGACTGGGCTATTTAGGAAGGGTGACATCTGGCTTCAGAGGCCCTGTGTGAGGGGTTCTCCAGGCTGCCAGGGGCTCTTGCTTGGCCAAGAGCAAACAGGCTGAATCTCAGTTGCCTTGGGGATGAAACAGAAGGTTCTACAGGGATGACCCCTGGTGATTTTATTTCTATGTTCTTTACAGGGAGCTCATGATCTTGTTAGGGATTTGGAAGAAGGAAGCTTGAATGACTTCATTTTTCTATCATTCTCTTCTTTCTCATGGCAGGGGCCTCAGACTGGGTCCTAACAGGGTCTATGATATATTCTGATTTTCTTTAGGGGGAATATTTTAAGGGGCTCTGGGTTAGTTCTGTAAGTCCAACTTGGCCCTTTGTCCCACTTTTAGAAAATGGGCTTTTATGTCCCATGTAAGAGACTCTTGGGCTCTGATACTGAATGCTGCCTAGATGTGTGTTCCGTGTTCTGCCTGGAATTGACCTTCTCTCATCTGCACTGGGGTAACTTCCCAGCCCTTCCACCACCCCCTGCCAGAACACATACATGGTTCAGCTTCACCCCCACTTCTATATCCATGCATTTATTCATGCATGCATGCATGCATGCATTCATTCAATATTCACCAGGCATTCTATCTCAGGGCACTTTGCTGAGCACTTGGTTTTCAGAGGAGGTTCAGTTCCTGCCCCCGAGAAGGTTCTGGCTTCAGTTCTACTTAGTCCTTCGATGTCTATCCTCTCATGAAAACAGCAATAAGCAACTTGATGACTTATTCAAGAAAAAAAAAAAACCCTGCACAGCCCATACAGAAGCATCTCCTCTGTGGGCCCTGCTCCAGTTTGTGGTCCAGAGCCTGTTTCTGGCTCCATTCAGCCCATGGAGTCCAAAATGAGGTGACTCTGACAGGAGCCATGGAGGGGCCGCCATGCTGATGAGGAAGCCATTGCTGTCCATGTCCCACGCAAATGCACCACCAGGTTTCTCAGTCCTGTTAATAAATCCTGTTCTTGTTTTACCGGTGTCTGTTGCCTGGAGTGGCAATACCACGGGCCATAAGCACGACAGTGACAAACCTAGAGAACACAACAAGCCCAGAGCCACGCAATGGCTTTTATTAAACCTGACACATATCCAATAACCCAGGCCTCTTGCCTAGTGTCCTAGAACATTTGGAACAAATTCCATGGAGGCTTGGAGAGAAAGAGGGGATGAAGGCCAGCGGCGGTGGTGCTGCTGGGTCTCAAAGAGCACGGGAGTGTGAGAAAAGTAGGCCAGGTGTTGTTCCATAGGTCTGTCTCAAAGTGCCTGATTCTGGATCCTTCATGATTGATCCACTGATAGAGTGACTGTGGGGGCACCTGGGTGGCTCCATCAGTTAAGCATCCAACTTCAGCTCAGGCCTTGACCTCATGGTTCCTGGGTTCAAGCCCCATGTTGGGATCTGTGCTAACAGCTCAGAGCCTGGAGCCTGCTTCGGATTTGGTGTCTCCCTCTCTCTCTCTCTCCCCCACCTACCACTTGTGTTTGCTCTTCCTCTCTCTCTCCCTCTCAAAAATAAATAAGTAGACTTAAAAAGAAAGTTGGACTCTGGATGAAGAATAACTGGCATTTGCAAAGACCATCACCACGTCCGGAGCCCTTGATCACACACTACCTCCTGTAGTGTTCACATTAGCCTCGAGACACATTCTGTTGTCCTGGTTTTGCACTTGAGATGGCAGAGACAGGAGGTTCGAGTGACTTGCCACAGTCATGTGACTACTATATGGTCTCAATCGATATGGTCTGATTTCATACCCATGTTCCTTCGATGGCCCGTGCCCTTCTGTTCCGTCCCCTCCAGCATGGAGAGGATTCAGGCCTTGCTCTGCTCTGGGCCTGAGGTCAGGGTTGAAGAGGTGCCTCTCAGGAGTCGACCTTGTCCAGTAAATGGGTCATGAGGACAACTCTCCAGCTGCCTCCTATAGGAGGAAGCTTCTTGTTTATGCCATCCTCCCTTCTTTGTTGTTCCACAGCCCTGGCATTGGGTCCTGGTGTGTCTGGAATGACAGCAGTGAAGCAATGCTCTCCTGAAGCTGTTTGCCAGAGGTGACTTCTGCACCTGCCTCGTGCTCCTTGCTTCTGCGGGAGGCAGTGGGGGGTGGGGTGGGGATGAAAGCACCTCTGAGATGTTCTCTCTGGCCTGGCTACAGTGCGGGGAGGGAGTCCTGGAAGGGGGAGGCAGGGCCCAGAGCCCTACAAGTCATGAGGCCATCACTCAAGAGCCTGATGCGAGCCAGCCTGATGCATCACTCATGGATTTGAGGGAACTTGTGGCCTGAAAGCGGGCCCCACTCCCCGAAGCCCAGGATGAGAGGCCAAGCGCCAGGCCAGGAGACAGTGGCTGTGCTAGTCAGGAAGGCAGCGATAAGATGAACAAATTCCCCAGGTGAGGCTCAGAGGTCACGGATGCGTATTTGCCTTTGCAGCCCACATTGCTTCCCACCACTTGAAATTCTCCTAAAAACCCAGAGGAGCCGCTGAAAATATCCCAGGTAATATGAAAATGAATAACAGCTCAGCAAACAGAGCCCAGCTTCTGAGCAAACAGCAGAGAAGGCAGGCAGCCTGGGCAAAATGAGAAAAAGAGAGAATGCAAAAGGAGGGTGGGCAAATAAGGGACAGAGAGGGAAGGGGGGAGTGGGGGCAGGAGGAAGCCAGTTCAGAGTCTCGGCCATTACTTTTCTGGGCACTCAGTTGCCATCTGCCCTAGAGACTCCCTTTGGGCCACTCTCCATCCAAAGGTCCAAAGGGAAAAACGATGCAAAGACATTTCTCAGCTTTGGCTGAGATGAAGAGATGTTCTGGTGTAAAATGCCTCACAGTCTGTGTCTTATCCAGTCTTTTCTCTGTGCGGAAGGGACTTGGGGAATGAGGATGGGTAGGCAGTGTGCCTTCCTGAGTTAAGAGGCCTGAGTTCCAGATCCAGCTGTCACCTTGAGACCTTATGGGCTTTTGTGGGCTACAGTTTCCTGATTAGCAAAATGAGAAGGGAGGGGCATCCTTTTAGCTCTAACATTCTATGGGGTTTTTCCCTCCATAACCACAAAGATTTGAATAAGTGCTTAGCTGCTTGTTGAGGTGTATATTCAAGACTGTGTGGGTGTGGCTAACCCTCAAGGAATGTATCCTCAAAGACACCCAATGCGACATGGACAGTCATGTGAGCAGGAAGCACCAGATTAAGAATCATCTTGGATATTCTGAGTAAGATTGGGGACTAGCCAGATGAGAAGGAGCATTGTGCTGGCCCTGGGGCCAGAGAGTGGAACTGGAAGACCTCATATCTCTGACAGTTCTCACGTATTGAAAGCATACTCCATGTCCAGAGCTGCACCGGACACTTTGCATTTGCTATCTCATTTACCTTTATACTAATCCTTTGAGCTAAGTGTTATTATTATCCTCACTTTACGGATGAGAGTAACAGAACCAGTTACTTGTTCGTGGTCGCATAATCCAGGTCTCAACCCAGTCTGAATGATGCAGGGTCCACACTCTTAAACCACTCAGCCACATTGCCTTTCATGGCTTGGGCTAGGCATCCTGGCTCCAAATGGGGTCATATTCTCTCACAGGAGCACAGAAGCCATGCCATGTGGGGCTCTGTCACCTCTGCCGTGCTGGCCCCATGCACTGGAGACCCACCAGTTCATGTAGGAGAGCTGTTTGTCAAATTGTAGCTTTTTTTTTTTAACCTAATAAACTACAAAAGAAGCTGTGAAGCAACCACAGCACCAAGAGCACAGACAAGGATGTGCAAACAAGGCGTGTGATGGGAATAAAAAAGGAGTCAGCAATGAGGAAGATTGGCCTGGCCCAGGCTAGGCTCTATGGGCACTGACCTCAGGCTCCTCTCTCAGGGGCTAGGCTTCCTCCCTAAACATCCTAGGATCCTGGAAGGCTGAAGGATCGCCTACCAGGGATGTAAGAATAAACAGAAAATCTTGGTTTAGGTGGAGGGTTAATCCAGGGTGCTGAGAGAATGCCCCCCTCCAAGATGCTGTGCATCCCACGTATTTATTACCTACCGGCTCTGAGCCAGGCGTGGCTGCCAGGTACGGTCCTGGAGGTTTTCATGGAGCGCCTGTCTTATTCTTATTCCCTCACCACCTCCGTGCTGGGTCTCAGAGTTCCCCCTGCCCCTCGTGTCTAGCCACAAAATGCTTCTTTCAGGCAGTCTCAGAGAACATTAAGTCCCTGCTGTGTGCAAAGCCTTATTGTAAGTGCAAGGAATAGTGCTGAACAAGACAGAGTCCCTGTGATTAGGTAGTTCCAGTTCTAAGAGGGAAGAGAGAGAGTGAAGAAACAAGGAAGTGCATATGGAAATAAGAAAATGTTAGGTGTGATGAATGCTGTAAGATAAGGTAGGTGCTGTTGGAGAGTGCCTTGACTGGTGTTGGGGAAAGCTCTCTGAGGATGGGAGATTTGTTTGTTTTTTAATGTTAATTTATTTATTTTGAGAGAGAGCGAGAGTAAGCAGGAAAGGGGTGGAGAGAGATTGAGAAAATGAGGATGGGAGATTTGTATCAAAACTTGGTGGCCGAGTAGGTGGCAACCTCATTTGGATGGGAGGGAAGAACTTCTCCCTTGGAAGGAAAAGTAAGAGCAGAGTCACCAATGGGCCTGAACCCATGCACCTGGGAATTCGTACAGAAGAGAGGGCGCAGAGAGAAAAGAGATTAGGGAGGCAGATAGGGGCCATTCGAAGGATCAGGAGGCCATGCACAGGCACTTAGATCTTACTCCATATGCAGTGGAGAGCCGCTGGAAGGCTGTCCATGGGGGGTGATGTCTGGCTGCTATGTGGGGTCAGGGAGACTTGGTCTTGGTTATAGAGATAGAGGACAGGGAATAGTGGCTGGAGTCAAGTGGCCCTAATCCCATGTGCTTTGGGAGCTGGGCCATAAAGGCTTCCCGGTGAACCAGAAGTAGGGGAGGAGAGATTGGAAGGAATCAAGACTGGACGCCTGGATTTTCAGCAAGTGAGTGGAGAGTACACTTTTACTTAGATGGGGAAGGCTTGGCAGGAGGGGAGGAGTGGATTTGAGGAGGGAAAGATTCATTTTGAATATGCTAAGTCTAGGATGTCTTTTGGACACTGAAATAGTCCCCCAGACACAGGTGTCTGGGGGTCTGGTAGAATATGCAGCTGGAGATGACAATCCAAGAGACCTGAGTGTAAAGAAAGTACCTAAAGCTACAAGACTAGGTAAGGTCACATAGAGACAGAGCATGCTAGAAGGAAAGAGTGCTGAAGACACTCCAGTGTTTGTAGGAAATGCCCACAGAGGAGACTGAGAAGGCGTGCCAAGGAGATATGAGAAACACCAGGTGAGTGAGGTATCACAGAACCAGGAGAAGAAAGCTTTTTGAGAAGGAATAATTGGCTAACTGTGCTGAATGCAGATGAGGACAGAGAATTGACCATCCATTTCAGCAGGATGGAGTCATTGGTAACATTGCCAATTGGTCGTCAGTGGAGGTGCCCTTTGGAGTGGGCTTTATTTGATGAAAAGATAATAGAGGTGAGGAAGTGGAGACAGTGCATATGACTCCCTTGAACAGATGTGCTGTGAAGGGGAGCTCAAAAAAAGGAAGAAATTGGAGGAGGGAGTGGGGTCAAGCGAGAGTTTATTTAAGAGATATGTTTGGGTATCAATGAAAATGACCTATAAAGAGGGATAGAATGGTAATGTAAGTAGGGAAAGAAGAGTTGCAACAACAACAACAACAAAAAGGTGGGGGAAGAGAATGGGTTCAGAACCCAGGGAAAGTCCTAGCTTGGATAGGACTCTTTCTCCACTGCACTTGGGGTGGGGTAGGCAGAGTATTTTGGTTCTGATGCAAATACAATGAAGGACTTGTTGATGGGAAGATGAGGTAGTTCTCATCTTACATAGAAATCTGTTTTCTTTGTGAAATATACAGCAAGGTCAACAGCTGAGAATGGGCTAGGGAAAGGAGTGTTGGGAATTTGAGGAGAGAGAAGGAAGTAGGATAGTTTCCCCAGAGACTGGGAAATTGAATTTTCTAAGGAAGTACAGTAGGTTTCTCTGACAGTGTCAAGTGAGATTTGTGGTCATGTTTGTACCGAGTCTAGTCAGCAAATTTGTGTAGTTTTTTTTTCAGCTGCTGTGGTGCAGGCTCCAATAAATGGATAGAATACCAGGGCTGGAGTTCTGTTAGACCGGTACAGAAGGAGGAGAGCTGCCAGACATTCAGGGTATTGGCAAAGGAGTTGTTCAAGTGTTGGATTGTGGAATCAGAGCTGGGTAAGAAAGGAAGTGGACATGCGGGGAGTGATAGCAATGGATAACAACAAAAAAAAAGTGGATTTTAATGAAATGAAGGTCTTGATGAAGTTGGAGAATTGATGGGGTGGAGTGTCAGGATAAGCTAGCTCTAAAGAGGGTGGTGATAGTCAGAAAGTGGGATGTTAAAAACATACATTTCGTAGGTGATTAATCGATTGGTATGATTAGAACAAAAGCTCATTGGGCCCAGAAGGTCAAAGAACTAAGAGACCAGGGGATTGGTTGGACCGTCTTCATGGATATCGGAGTCTCCAACAATGATTGTAAAAGTAGTAGTGAAGGAGTCAGAAATCCAGATGCTGAAGTCATCCATGAGTGCTGGGAAATGACCAGGAAATTGGTAGAAAGATAGAATTATGTATGTAGTAGGGGTCAAGAGATCTGATGATAAGCTCTTCAAATAAACTTCGGTTTTTGAAGGAAGAAAGAGACAGTTTAGGTGAGGAACAAAGTAGGCAAATCCTCACCTCCTGTTCTGAAGTACATTAGATGTGGGAGCCAGACCTGCCTCTGTTGGAAGGGCTTCTAAGGAAATGTGTCCTCAGGGGGAAGCTGGGTTTCACTTAAAGCAAGAACATGAAGGAGACAGTCAGGGAGGACCAAGATTTCCAGAGAGCACAATCAGAGGATGGGAAGGAGGAGTGAGGGAGAGGTTGGAGGATGGGGTGGACACAGTATCATGGAGTTGGGTGTCTGTACAGTGACGCATGATCAGGTAAGTTTAAGCTTCTGATGGTAACTCAGGTCAATGGGAAACTGAAGCATGATGGGATTAGTCCTGAGCGTCATAGCCCTCTGCAGAGGAGGACATAGACATGGCTAAGCTTGCTCACAATAGAGATGTTGGGGCTCCAGTCGAAGACTTGGGGAGAGGCGCTGACTTACTGGAGTTGGTATGATGTAGTGGTTAATTTGTCCCTCTAATCTAAATTTTTGTAATGTTTATTTATTTTTGAGAGATAGAGAGACAGAGCATGAGCAGGGAAGGGGCAGAGAGAGAGGGAGACACAGAATCCGAAACAGACTCCAGGCTCTGAGCTGTCAGCACAGAGTCCTGTGCGGGGCTTGAACCCATGAACCATGAGATCATGACCTGAGCCAAAGTCGGCCACTTAACTGACTGAGCCAACCAGGCGCCCCTGACCCTCTAATCTAGCTGTTCACATACAGAAGTGGAAGAGTAGAAGCATATCCCCCAGAATATCAGAGTATCAGAGTAGGAAATCATATCCCCCAGAATATCAGAGTAGGAAAAGCATTTTAGATATTCCCAATCAACTCTTCCACTTTTCAGATAAATTATTTGTTCAGGGTCATCAAACTATTAAGTGGAATTAGAGCTTGCTGGGAATAGAGGTATGTGTATAGTTTGTATGGGCCGCATGTCTAAGGCTGAGGCCGAAGGAGCAGGAGCACCCTGGCCATCTCTGGGACAGCACTTTGTCCTGCTGTGCTGTTCTTGTCTTGGGGTCACCATGTTTGCCCCAAACAGGAACACGTACCTGGCTTACCAGGATCACTGGAAACCAGAGAGCTTGGACCAGGGGCTCCCTCCTCGTCTCTATCCGTGGCCTCTTGGTCAGTTGCTCTGACTTACCCTACTTCAGGATCTCCATCTGTGACTGTATGTGGCAAAAAGCAGTTGGAGTGGCCTGTGAACTGTGGTGAGCAAGACGGTACCCAGACCTCTCAGGCCTGGGCTCTGGTATGTCCTGGCATTGGCTCCTGTCTGAGCAAATGAGTGAGACATTTACTGAGTGTCTATCTTGTGCCCAGCATGACTTCCCTGAAGCTCAAAGTCAGCTTCAGGAGACCAGACTTGCACACGGGAACTTGTAGGCTTAGTGCTAAAAAGACACCTGAGTGGCCTTTGAATTCAGTTGCCTCCTATTTCTGATGAGGAAATGCCACGGGAGCCAGGCCTCTTCACGTTTTGACCCAAAGCTCTGTCACCGATGTGCACCACATTTTCATTCAACGTGCAGGGTCTGCCCTGTGGCCCAGCCTTTGAGGGACTGACTGGTAGGCCCTGTCCATCTCTTACCTGTAGGCCACCCTCAGAGTCCTGTTTCCCTCCCCCCAAGTCAGGCAGGTACCAAGAGGGTTGTGGTGTCTGGGGGTCCATTTGCCCTCAGGATAGGGTGCTGTGAACGGCCCTGATGAGCTGACTGCTGGCTTTCAGCCCCTCTCTCCTTTCAGCCTGCGCAAGTGTTAAATACGGCATCAAATTAAGCAAAATTAAATACATTTCCATGCAGCATTTTTCTCTTGACTGAATCAAACAATGCGGTTGCCATAGGAACAGCCTTTTCTGAAAAGGTCACCTGCAAGAAACTGTGTTTTAGGTACAACTCAAGGAGATTACGGGGGATTAACTCATTTTATACATATATATTAAATATATATTTTTTTTCTTTAAAGGGGCTGTTATGAAGGAATAATATCCAACTGAGCTGGAAGATACCCACAGAAAAAATTTTTAAGTCCCTGATAAAGGGGTTTTTTTCCTTCCTTTTTTTTTTTAACCAGCATGCAGTGGGGGCGATATCTGAAATGGCGACTCTGTGTTTTTACTTGGCTTTAATTAAACCTCAGTCGGAGCTGAGAAATGTGGTGAAGCGAGATAATTGCACTATTCCCAGTACAGTTTTTAAACTCCGGCTTTGATATGCACCTCGTGACAGCCTGAACCTGCACCCAGGCTCCTGGGGCTGCTTGAAGCTCAGCTTATAACCACCCCTCTTAACCTGCAGGCATCTGGGGACCGGCATTCCGGATCTTGAATGGGAAATTAGGGCTGGGGGAGGAGGGGCAGACCATCGCAGAGGCAACGAGAGGCCGCATCTCCCCGAAAAAGTTCCTGTCTGGCATTCTGGAGGTCCCTGTCAGACGTTAGTGTCCTGAATGTCAGGGGACGACAGGCATGAGCCACCCTAACTCAGAAAGAGAACACGATGGGTCTTCTGTAGCTTTGCCCATAATTTAGAGATTAACTGAACTATCCCGAGGAAATCCTAACTGGATGGGAGTTAAAACAACTGACTGGTAGAGCTCTTTGTGAGTGTCCCAGGCGATATAAGGGGCAGTACGTGTTTCTCTTCAGTCCTCTTTCTCAGGGGCTGCCTGGGGCTCTTCTAAGGTGGAGGCTCCATGTCTAATATACTTACACAGTCCCCCAGCACCCCTGTGGGCCCCACGTGGGCCACCCAGCCCATTCATGATGGCCCAGGCATGGCAAGCTTCTGGCCGTCCCTGGTGCCAGGGAGATGGACATTCTCCATTCCAAGAGGTGTAAGGATGGTGCCTGGCTCTTTCCCTCCTGCCCACTGAGTCCTGCTAGCTTCCCAGGAAGGCAGAGTGTGGGCCATCATCTTAGGCCAGGAGGCAGAGCATCCCGAGCAGAGGGTTAAGATGGGAAAACCGGACACTGGAGATCTGAGTGACTGCACTGGCTTCCTGGGCACCAGCTAGACAGCTTTTTCTGGAACCTGGGGCTCCTCACACTCTAGAGATCATTCAGAACTAGCTGGTCCAGCAGACAAGCCCAGCTCTAGCGTCAAGGTCACATGCAGGCTCAGTGTCCTCTGGAGCTTGGGCTCCCTGCTGGGGCCATGTCTCCCCGAGGGCCTGTGAGAGTTGGTGACCAGTACCAGCTTAGAACTACCTCAGGAGGAAAGGGATCAAAAGCATGGGGTTATATGCATGTGATATGGTCAGGTACGACCCTAGCAATGTAGAGCACAAGCCCATGTTCCTCAAATCCTCTTGGAAAACATTCCTTTGAAGCCTTCCTGATGGCTGGCCTGCCTTCCATCACACAGACCCTCTTTCCCTGTCTCTATTTGTCGGGCTGCTGTGCCTGAGATTTTCTTGTATTTGTCCCCAGTCCGTTCTCTTAATTTACCCCAGTGCCAGACACGGTGGGCTTGAGTGAAACCTTGCAAAAGTAAGTAAGAGTAAGAAAAAGTAAGCATGAGAACTTGCAAAATAGGCACATCCGGGTTTTAATTCTAACCAGTCACTTACCCTTTGAATGCCTCTCTTTCCTTATCTGTCAAATGGGAAAATAATAGCCTCTGTCTTAGATAATAGGTCCTTATAGGGTTTTGCAGAAGATTACATGAGTTGGCCTGAGGGAAAGTATCTGGATGACATAGGTGCTCAATGGATGTTTGTTGAATATTTTAGGAACATGACTTTTGTACAAAACAAACCATGTGTCTCCTTTCCTGTGAAATCTGACTTACCAGCCTAGGGATGACTGCAGAGATGAAGGAAGGAACAGCAATTTCTCACTCTGATCCCCTAATACAATCACTGGTGGTTTTCTTGAACTCTTAAGAAAAGCGTATCTACACTTATCCAGGGAAGAAGTTTATTTTTAGAGCAATTCAGCCCTCTGAACTCACACGTACCCCTAAGACAAGTTTCCTGAGTGCCTGGCCAATCTGGAAAGAACCAGAAAAAGACCACTGCCCTGAGTAGTGGGTTACCCAAATCCACCTCATTTCCCCATTGAGGACAAAGTGGAGCTAACAACAGTTAGCAGAACCGTTCTGCTACTGCAGCCACTCCATGGATGGTTTGGCCTCATTCTTTTTCTCATCTTGGGTCCTACTGTTCAGCTTCTCAGATGAGCACAGTCTCCCAAGTATCTTCAGAAACAGTTGGCAAAGAGGACCTTCCCCACCAGGGGCTGTTAGTGCACAGGCCTGAGAGTCAGACCAAATTGGGCTTGAAAGCCGCCTCTGCCAATCTTGAAGCCGTGTGACCTTGGGCCAGTTACTTCCTACTCAGCACCTCCATTCCTTATCTGTAAGTACACCGGGATACACTGTTTATCTTGCAGTGTTGATGCCAGGGTTAAGTGAGATGGTACTTGTGAAGTGCTCACGGCGCGGCCAGCACGCAGAAGCCTGTCAGCCTGTGGCGTACAAGTGTATGGTGAGCACCAGCATCCCCGGGAGGGCTTCTTAAAGCACAGATTGCCGGGCCTGTCTCCAGAGTCTCTGAGATGGGGCCTGAGGATTTCCATTGCTGACTCATTCCCAGATAATGCTGCTTGGTGGGGACCACACTTTGAAGAGCACTGGTCTATCCAAACCAAAGCGGGGGCCGTATTTCACCATAATCCATTAAATCTACACCTTAGTAGGTATCCAACCTAGTTTACAAAGGCTTCCAAGGGGGTTTGGAAGACCAAATTATCTAGAATGGTGCTGTCCCTTAGAACTTTCTGCAGTGAGGGAAATGTTCTGTGTCGGTAGCCACCAGCCACGTGAACACTTATAATGTGGCTCATAAAAGTGAAGGACTGCATTTTACATTTAAATTTAAATAACTTGTGGCTCACGACTACCACATTGGATAGTGCAGATTAGAGCCTCTTAGAGTTTAGTGAAGGCATGTCTGTCAATCAGGAAAATACATGGCTAGGTGGATGACATGTCAAGAACTGGGACTGGGCTCGGGGCGCCTGGGTGGCTCAGCTGGTTAAGCACCTGACTTCGGCTCAGGTCATAGTCTCCCCAGTTCATGAGTTCACGCTCCATGTCAGGCTCTCCACTATCAATGTAGAGTCTGCTTCTGGTCCTCTGTCTCCGTCTCTCTCTGCCCTCCCTCTACGCTTGCTCCCTCTGTCTCTCTCCCTCTCTTTCTAAAATAAATAAACATTATGGGGCACCTGGGTGGCTCATTTGGTTAAGCATCTGGCTTCGGCTCAGGTCATGATCTCACGGTTCGTGGGTTCGAGCCCTGCTTCAGGCTCTGTGCTGACAGCTCGCTCAGAGCCTAGAGCCTGCTTCAGATTCTGTGTCTCCCTCTCTCTCGGAGCCTCCCCTCTCTCTGTCTCTCTCTGTCTCTCAAAAATAAAAAATTAATTTAAAAACATTAAAAAAATAAAATAAACATTAAAAATGTTTTTAAACTGAGACAAGGCTTAAGACACAACATTACAGTCACCTGCTGCTTCAGTGAGTTCCGTCTACCTAAAGACCTTCTTGTAGACTTTAGGAAGCTTCCCCCTTCCCTCACATACCTGAACATCTAGGTATACTGCTCTCTGGAGGAAGTAGGAACAATCGAAATACACAAAGCGTAGGGTTTGAACATCCAAGTAGAATAAATACAATGGACCTCTCAGGGACAGGGGCGAAGCAACTATGTGCCAGGGCCATGACCTGTATGTTTTGGGGATAGAAAACAGTAAAGACATTTTCTGGAAGGAAGTAGGACTCAGAAGGCAGTATGATTTGTTTCTGGTTAGAAGGCGGGAAAACAGGAGGGTCAGTTTAAAAGGAAAACCTTCTGTGAGCCACGGTCTGCCACCTAGTAGCAGCATGCAAGCGTGGACCTGCTCGTGGTGATGGGAGAGTGGGAAAGAAGATGGTGACGTTTGTGGCTTAGGATGACAAGCTGCTGCTTGGAGCCAGTTCTGTGAGTGGGAAAGTAAGAAAGTGTTACTATTCAAAGGTCACTTTGTCAAAGTTTGCCCTAAAATCTCTCATCTCCTGCTGTGTCTACTCTGCCTGGGATGGTACTATCACATGGCATTGAAGATGGGTTCTGAGTCTCAAAGATCTGATTCAGAACTCGCTCTGTCACTTACAAACCGTAGGCAAATTACATAACTTGTCTCAGCCTCGGTGTCTCCATCTGTAAATGAAAATAACAATGGCACACACCTATAGGGTTGTTTTGAGAATTGAATGAGATCATGGATATCAGGTGCTATGCACGGTGCCTGGCACAGGGCGGGTGCATTTGAGGTGGCAGCTTTTATGATGTTACAGGCACCACTGACATCGCTTCTAGTCTCGGCAGTGAGTTGCCCTGTGGGCTGTCCCATAAGGGCAGGATGTGGGGCAGAATCTGGCAGTCCTTCCCTGAGTGTGTCGATGAGGGAGGGAGTGCTTTCGCCTGGATTTCTTCCCTGGGTAGAGGTGACCTCTCAGCCTGCAGCCCCCCGGGGGTGATCCTTCGCTCTACAACAACAACCATGATGGATTGTGCTGTGTGTCAGCTCCAAGACACAAGCAATAGCATCACCCGAAAACCAACTTAAGCCTGGCCTGATTTAGTACAGAGAAAATGACAGCTGCTGTGCTCGGCTGGCTTCCACCCAGCAGAAGGCTATTTTTTGCAAATAAAATGGTAAGTTGCTAATCAGAAAGATAAATTAAGAAGCATTAAGATAATGATGGTCTAATCACCGTCCACACAGAGAATTGCTAGAGTGAATATCCAGGCTACCGAGTGCTTGAGCACATTTGGTGATTATTTGTATTATGAAGGGGATGATGGATTCCAGGCCTGGAATCAATCTAGCTCAGGAAACCCACAAGACCAGTTTCCTTGGGGAGAGGCCACCAGGGACTTCTGGAGGTCATCTGATCCTCTTCCCACCCCCACCCCCAGATCTGAACAGCCTCCCCAAAATCATTCTTCATTTATAGCTGTTTCACTGCTGAGGTCCTTTAGCTTCTGAGGTCCTTGGTCCATCTTTTCAGGGCTGGACTTCTCCTGCCTTCCCAGGCTAGTGTGCAGAAATGTCCCACATCATACTAGAGTCTGGAGCAATTAAGACCATAGAGACCGTTGCTCCCCTCATTCTTCAGCTGGGGACCCCAAGGCCAAGGGAAGGTGATTTGTTTAATATCTCAGAGGCAAAGCCAAAGATAGAACTCAGGCGTCAAGGGGCTTCTATAGCCCTCTTGCCTTGGAAAGGACCTTATGCTAGAATCAGAAGTTTTAAATACCTATCCCAGATCCCCTGGGGATAAGGACATTGAGTGGTGTTGAGAAGTGAAACTGTATAAAGAAGTCCCAGCTCATAGTCTCGACAGGCCGTGGACTTTAGACGTGATGAGTCTCTGAACTTCTCATAAGCTTCAGAGCAGCCTCACCCGGATCCTTGTCTGTAAAGTGGGGATAATAAATGACCTAACTTATAGGTTTGCCATGAGGCTTACATGAAAGGCTGCAGTTAAAATGCTATGCTTGACGTCATTATTATCACCGTGAGTAAATGCAGCGATGGCTAGTTTCTAGACAGTGTTGTGCTGGGGCTAGCTTGTACCAGTTTGCAAACGCTGTTTATTACATTTTCAGGGATTTTTCAAGCCACTGGCAAAACATAGCCATGATTAAAATTAAATGATGTAAACTTAAGCTTAGTAAATTATATTTTAAAGCCAAAGTATGGGGAGTTCTTGTTTAATGGGGGCAGAGATTTTGTCTGGGATGATTTAAAAAATTCTGGAAATTAATAGTGGTGATGTTTATACCACAGTGTGAATGTACTTAATACCAGTGAATGGTACACTTAAAAGTTTTCTTTTTGGGGGGCGCCGGAGTGGCTCAGTTGGTTAAGCATGTGACTTCAGCTCAGGTCATGATCCCACAATTTGTGAGTTTGAGCCCCACATCAGGCTCTGTGCTGACAGCTCAGAACCAGGAGCCTGCTTCGGATTCTGTGTCTCCCTCTCTCTTTGCCCCTCCCCAGCTCACTCTCTGTCTCTCTATCTCTCAAAAATAAATGAACACTAAAAAAATTTTTTTAAGTTTTTTAAAATTGAGGTATAATTGACATATAACATTATATTAGCTCCAGGTATACAATATAATGATTCGATATTTGTATATATTTCGAAATGATCCCCACAATAGGTATAGTTAACATTCATCACCAGGCATAGTTACAAATTTTTTCTTATTATAAGAATTTTTAAGATTTACTCTCTTAGCAACTTTCAAATATGCAGTACAGTATTAATTAACTGTAGTTAACATGCTACATAGTACATCCCCTAAAAATGTTTGAAGTTGTAAATTTTGTGATGTATATTACCCTAAAATTAAAAGAAAGACCAAGGTAGTAAATACTCAAAACATCTGAGTTCCTAAGCATTTTACTACATTTTACTATTATCCACGCGCTTGAGGTTATTCCTGCCTGTTGTGGCTATGTGGTGGAAATACCATGTAATGACTACTCAGCCGCTCTTCTCTTGTTGTAACTTGGCATTGGCCATGGTGGGCATATTATTCCAGAGAGCAGATTGTTAACCATTTACCGGCACGCCGCTGGTCCTGGATGTGGGGCGAATGAGGGACGGGGCATGAAGAGGCTCTTGTGAAGATTAATGCGGGGCCACAAGACAAGCCCCCAGCTCAGGGCTGGCCACGTAGTACACACTCAGTTAATTCTGGATGCAACTGGGGGTACGTGGAACAGAGGGATGGTGAGGAACAGAACTGCGAACAGGACACCGTGTCTCACAGGTGGGTTAAAAAAAAATGTAGAATTGGTGCTCCAAAGAAATATTAGTGCTTCACAGATTTCAATTCCAGCAAATGGGCTTGTCCATTGAGTTTTTTAAAATCCAGTCATGGGGCGCCTGGGTGACTCAGTCAGTTAAGCGTCCGGCTTCCAACTTCGGCTAAGGTCATGATCTCACGGTTCATGGGTTTGAGCCTTGCATTGGGCTCTGTGCTGACAGGTAGCTCAGAGCCTGGAGCCGGCTTCAAATTCTGTGTCTCCCTCTCTCTCTGACCCTCCCCTGCTCATGCTGTCTCTCTCTGTCTCTCAAAAATAAATAAAAAACATTAAAAAAATAAATAAAATAAAATCCAGTCATATCCTAAAGGTGGTAGGAAGCTGCCACTAAAAAGGCCCATGGTAAATAATTTTGCACTGGAAGGAATCCTTTTGAAACATAAATAATTTCTTCCCCTACACTGAAATTTTGTGTAGAATGGATTTTTACTCAATTTCTTCAAAGTAAGCTTAACTAGACTTCATGAAAGTATTGTGTCTAACGTCCTGGTAGGTACTGACCTACTGTGCTGCCCCTTGTTACCAGCGGAGGTTCTAGTAGCGCCCCCCCCCTCCTCACTGCCCACTACCCGCCCCCCGACCCTGGCCCCTGGGCCTGGCCTTGTCAGTCTGCCTGGGGCCCAGCTGCGCCTCACAGCAGTGTGCCTGGCTGCCTCTGGCCGAGCACTAGGCCAGGGCAGACTTTCCCAGCATGCTCTCCTTCCTCCCTCCCCTCCACCCCCCACAGTTCCTTGTGAACCTAGCCCAAGCTCCCTCTGGGAGGGACATCCACAGGCGTGGCCCTTGGCTGGTTCCCATTCCAGAGGCTGGCGCTGCTCTTTGGTCAGAGTCTCCCAGGGCTGACTTGGCCAGAATGTGTGGGAAGGACAGCACGTGTCAGACAGAGCATGGCCTGTAGGTTCTTGTCCTTCCCTGAGACAGAGGGTGTTACTGATGGTTTCATCCTGGAAAGCATGTGCTGCACATGGAGCCCCACCCCCAGCTCCCTTGAGCCAGCAGCTCCGAGCTCCCTGCTGCCCGAGACCTTGCCAGCCTGGGAGACCCTCTTTGTCTCTGATCTTTCTGGCCCTCAGACTTTCACTATGAATAATCTCACCACGTTAATCTTCACCATCGCCCTATGAGGCACATATTTTATTGTCCCGTGTTGTAGCTGAGGAAACTGAGGCACACAGAGACTTGTTAGCTTGCCCGGGGTCTTAGAGCTCGTAAGTGGTGATAACGGGATGCAGCACTGACCCCAGAGCCATCTGACCCCAGAGCCCAGGCCAAACCAGAATGCTGTGCCGTTTCAGGGAGCAGCCAGTGGAAGAAGGAGAAGCAGATCCCTCTGGGGAGAATTCAGGTGGAGACTCAGCCCAGGCACTCCCCATGCAGGCTACCTACCCACCCCAGGTCCACCGACCCCACTTAGCCACCCTGGGACTGGTGGGGCAGCCCCAGTGCTCTCCCTCCCCCTCCCTCAGCTGCAGCCTGGGGAAGGAGGTGTGAGCAGCCAAATGCTCCAGGGTCCCTACTGAACCAGAGCCTGACTCTCCAGCCTTGTTGGCAAGACGGGAGGGTCCTGAGGGCCCCAGCAGATGGGGTAGTCACTCCCACTGCACTGTCTCCAAAGCCTAGGAATCTACAGGCAGACAGCAACATGTGGCTTTGGGCTAGTTCCCGGCTGAGTGGGTGAGGGAGGAAAAGGGCTGGAAATTCCTGAAGACTCCGTCTTCTGGGGGAACAAATGAATCTTCCTCCTCCCGGGTCTCCCCAGCAGCTGCTGAGAGCTGCAGAATTTATCGAAGCCCTTCACGCTTTGTGACAGACTGCTAATGAAAGGGAGGCCAAGCTTCTGCATCTGCCTTCTTTGGTTTCTAATTTGCCCGGGACTCTACCCCCAAGAGGGGGCAAGTGACTTGGAAACCAGGAGGGCCCCACAGAGCCCTGCAGCCTGTCAGCAGGGCTTGGCTTGAAAGGCCCCTGCCGAGGGCCACCCAGGGGGCTGCTCCCAGCTCCAAGTACCTGCCAGGGATGTGAAACATGCCCTGGGATTAATGGGAACCAGATGGGCAGGACAGCCCCTCCACCTGGCCTCCACGAGAGAAATGTTCACATTTCTGGCATTGTGGTGAAGCTTTTCTTAGGATTTCTCTAATACTGTGTGAGGGGTTTTTTGTTTTGTTTTGTTTTGTTTGCTCCAGGCTCCACTGCCCAGGAACAGAGGCTAGAGAGTTCCTTTTTATCCAAAAGGAAAGATGGAGGGAGCTGGGGGATGGGGGGGGGGGGTAGCCTTAAGGTCGTCTGGTGCAATGGTCTCAACCCAGGCTGCTCATTAGAATCACTGGGGCGGGGGGGCTTTTTAAAACTACCTGGGTCTTAGCCCCTACCCCAGACCACTACATAAACCTTCTCAGGAAGGAATCCAGGTGTTATTTGATTTTAAAAGCCGCCCAGATGTTCTCATGCACTGCTGGGGCTGGGAACCACAGAGCTCCTCCTTTAGACAGAGGAGGAGAGTGGAGCTCCACTTGAGGAAGTGACAAGCCCAAGGTCACCGTCAGGACCCATCACTCTGCCTCCAACTCCCAGCTGAGAGTTTGTTCTCCCAGGCCTCTTCCGGGTCCCCATGACCCATCAACCCACGGAGCTTCTGTTGAGATTGTGGTGTCCTTTTTTTTCTCCTGCTTTGCCTATTTCTATTGCTCTAGTCCTGCAGACCCCATATAAATGCAACTTCTGTGGAAAGCTCTGCCTTGAGCCCCTGGCTCCTCTGACTTGGCACGACATGGGCAATACAGAGCCTTGTGACTCAAAGGGGGTCTGAGGACCAGTAGCACCGGCAGCATCTAGAAGACTGTTAGAGATGCCTCAGCACGGGGGCGCCTGGGTGGCTCAGTTGGTTGAGCGTCTGACTTCAGCTAAGGTCGTGATCTCACAGTCTATGAGTTCAAGCCCTGCATCGCGTTCTGTGCTGACAGCTCAGAACCTGGAGTCTCCCTCAGATTCTGTATCTCCCTCTCTCCCTCACACTCTCTCAAAAATGAATAAATTTTGAAATTTTAAAATAATAATAATAATAATAATAAAAGAAATGCCCCAGCATGTCTCAGCTCCTGACCCATGCCTGCTGACTCCAAATTTCAGCAAGACCCTCAGACTTAATATTCATAAGCATACCAAAGGTGGGGAAGCATTCATATCTTGTTTGACACAGTCCCTCTCTCAGATCCCTTTGTGTAGGTTTTGTCACAATAATAAAATTGCCTTCTTCTTGAGAAAAGGGACCATGTCTTATGTCTGCACAACACAAGGTAGATAGTAGGTGTTCTCAAATTTTTTGTTGCCCAGAAACTCTCTCCCCGCAGTTTGGGGTGTGGACATCACGGAAGGGTGGACACGGAGTCAGGGAATGCTCAGTTCTTCGAGCTGAGTCCACAGCAGGCCAGCAGGGGCCCTGCTGACCAGAGGAAGGCATCTCAACTGCCGGGTCCCTCCCACAGTGGAGGGACTCCAGAAACAAGGAAGGAAGTGAGCACCTGCTCATCTCTGACTCTGTACCACTTCCCTCCTCAGGGAATGATCAGCGCATATCTGGGCAGAGAATGTAACTTTGTCCTCCAGCATCCTTTTCTCCAAAAGAGGAATGATGGCATCTACTCCACAACCCTTCTCTAGGGTCATCTCAAATTTGGCACACCCCATTTTTAAATATTTTTTAATGTTTATTTATTTTTTGGGAGACAGAGAGAGACAGAACGTGAGCGGGGGAGGGCCAGAGAGCAAGAGAGACACAGAATCTGAAGCAGGCTCCAGGCTCTGAGCTGTCAGCACACAGCCCGATGCGGGGCTCAGACCCACAAACCACAATATGATGACCTGAGCCGCAGTCGGGTGCTTAACCGACTGAGCCAACCAGGCACCCCTGGCACACCCAATTTTGAATGAGGATCAAGTAAGATAATGGCCGTGAACATGCTTTGATGCCTCCAGTCCCATTTACTCATGAGGCCAGTTTCTTATTCTTCCCATTCCCATTTTCTGGATGCGCAAGCTGAGAGAGTTCATTTTCAGCCCCATGCTTTCAGTTTCCAGGTCAGATTTAAGCAGAAACAGTAGCCCCTAGTGCTGTAGTTGGAGGCTTCGTGGAGAAGGCGGGGGTGGCTCATAAAGGAGCAGAACAAAGTACCCGGCCAGAGCATGGAGTTAGCCCACTCTGGTCCTAATGGGAGAGGAGATGAAAGTAGGATGGGAGCCTGGATCCTTAAAATCACTTTTTACAAAAGATTGCCGCTCACCACTAGCATGTCACCCGGTGCTCATTAAATGTGTAAGCACCTTCACCGGAGGCCTGTGCCGTCTGGATGCTTTATCCTTTGCCCAATAACCGTTAATCAGCCCGCAGCAGAAGCACAAGCCCTCTGAGGGCTGGGTCTTGCCTGGCAACCACAATCTGTTCCTATTTCATCTAAAAAATAAAATGGATAGGATGTTGTGTTTCTCCTCCACCCCCAGCATGAAAGAGTGAGGGATCAGAGCTCTCTCCCAACTCCCCTCCCCCCAACCCCTTGATGAAAAATTAACCAGCTGTGCAGAGTGAATGAATCCCTAAAGGGGAATAAGGTCTCTGATGTGAGCTGGGCTGGGGTCCGGGGGCTCCAAAAATCCTCCTGGTCGTTAATTCTCCAGCCCCTGGATCCTTGGAGTGGCCCCGGACAGGTGGGTCCGGGGGCTCCAAAAATCCTCCTGGTCGTTAATTCTCCAGCCCCTGGATCCTTGGAGTGGCCCCGGACAGGTGTGTGTGTGGCATGCTAATTGGCCACTCCTCCCGCAGCCCGCTGTGCCCAGCAACTGGTGGAGCCGAGAAGGTTCCCATCAGGTTTTGATGTGATGTGAGTCCCTGTGTGCTTTAGGGGAAATGGAGGCGCTCGAAGCATACTTCTTGTTTACTTGGGTCTCCATCTACTCTTCTGTGGGCTTCCTGATGACAGTCTTGAATCTGACTGAACCCTAGTACCTAGGAGGATTGAACACAGAGCAGTGATTATAATGAATGAATGAATACACGAGTAAGTGAGTGCATGAGGGGGTGAAGGCTTGACCATTAGCCAAGAGTCTACTCCACAAGCTCACTCAGCCCTTGCGATGCCATTCATCCATTTACTCATTCATTCGGTCATTTAATAAATATGAAGCAGCAAGGTTATAAAGAGCACATAGTTCATGCAATTCCTTTCATTCATTCATTCATTCATTCAGTCATTCACTCATTCATTCGATAAACACTTGGCCTGAGGATACACACATAGCATGCTCATTCTCTGCTCTCAAGATGCTAACCTTACAGTGGGGGAAACAGATGGTTAAGCTGAAAACAGCAAGTGTGTGAGAACAGCCTTGAAAGTGGATTCCTGAGGGAGCCCAGAGGAGGGCGCCTAACTCCACCGAGGGGATGGGGGCTTCCTTGGGGCAGGGGGTGGCAAGGTGACGCCTGAGCTGAGCCTAGAAGGGTGGACAGGAGTTAGCCAGGGGCAGCTGGTGGGAGAAGGGAGTTCCTGGCAGAGGATGCTGAGCCAGAAACAGGACTAAGCCTGGCACCAGTTTCACAACAGTGGGCAGAACTGCAGCATTAAGGGGTCTCTTCCTGCTCCACCCCAGACAGCCCCGTTTTGTCCAGACCTGGTTCGGGCAGGATGGTGCAGCAGAGTGAACAAGGGACAGGAGACTTGGATCAGGCGTTATCAGCTCTCTGGCCTTTACTTTCTCAAATGTAAAACAGAAGGCAGGTGGGGGCCAGGGGCATTAGGATTCCCTGCCCCCACATTGTGGGTTTACAGTGGGCTCTCTTCCAGGCCCTGGCTGGACACACTGGGGAGCAGCTTGGAGCACAGGCCAACTGGACCCCACTTTGCGACCCCTCCACTCTGGCTCTTTCTCCTTCTTTCCACTCCAGGCCAGGTCAGCCATGCCGGAGTGCGCCAGGTGGTCTACCAGGACCAACATATCCAGAGCCCCACCTCCTAGAGCTGGAACTGAGTCATCCTTTCCAGTCTTAGGCTAGCCCCTGCAAAAAACAGGATGACGGTCCTCAAAAAGCTAAACACGAGTTATCACATGGCCCAGCAATTACACCCCAAAGAGTTGAGTACAGAAACTCTAAAATATATTTGGAGTGCCTGGGTGGCTCAGTTGGTTAAGCATCAGACTTCTGCTCATGAGTTCGAGCCCTGCATCAGGCTCCTTGCTGACAGTTCAGAGCTTGGAGCCCGCTTCCTTCTCTCTCTGCCCCTCCCCCACTCACACTGTTTCTCTCTCTCAAAAATAAACAAACACTAAAAGAATTTTAATATATTTGTATAATGTGCACATAATCACAGAAGCCGAAAGGTGGAAACAACCAGTGTCCATCAACAGATGAATAAACAAGATGTGGCATATCCATAAAAAGGAAGTTCTATTACCTGCAACATCATGGATGAACCTTGAAAATGTTATGCTAAGTGAGAAAAGCTAGACACAAAAGGCCAGATATTGTATGAGTTCACTTATGTGAAGTATCTGGAATAGGCAGGTTCATAAAGACAGAAAGCAGATCAGAAGGTACCAGGGGTGGAGGGTTTCTGTTCGGGGTGACGGAAACAATTGGGAAAACATAGCAGTGACGGTTGCACAAAAGCATGAGTGTAATTAATGCCACTGAATTGTACACTTAAAATGGATAAAATGGCATATTTTATGTGATAATACGTGACCACAATTAAAAAAAAAAGAATCCTAAGCTAGCATTTATGGAAGACCAACCAATCAATACCTGATATGATAGACCCTTTCCAGCCGCCTCCCCACAGGCTATTATCCCCCTCAGGATTTCTCCCAGCATCGAGTTCTGCCAGGCTAGCGTGTTTCATTTTTGTTTTTATTTCCCGCATTTGCATCTGCTACCACCAGAATCTATTATTGCTCTCTGGGGCTCGTGCCCCTGACAGCGATTATTTGTACATGTAAATCAGAGAGCCCGGGACAAAGCTTTAATGACAGTCTCTTCGGTGGTGATGGCGGTGGCAGCCACAGGAGATGAGTGAGGGCCAGCCCCCTCATTTCCCGCTGGTTTCCCTTTGGTGGGGGCGCAGGGGTGGGGTGGGGTGGGGTGGGGTGGGGGGTGAGGGGCCTACCCCTAGCTGGTTCAGTGTTAAGGAACTCTTCTTACTCTTTCTGATGGTGATGCTGATTCTGGGGGCATTGCTGCCTTCCTCTGAAGGTAGGATTCATGTTTGAATCCTAGGCTCCTCCTACTAAGGCTGAGCACATGGCGGGCACTCACCTGAGGATGGTTGGCACTCAGCAGGTCTCCTTGTGCACGGGAAGGTGGCTCTTGTCCATGAGGTCAGCAACAGCAAGCCCCTCCTGTCTCTCATCCCTTTGCTGTCAGCAGTCTTGCAGTCCCAGAAAGCAGGCTGGGGTTCTCATTTGACAAGTGTGTGCCCTGGAAAAGAGGAAACACATCACTTCAAAACTGGGTATATTCATCTACACTTGATGTGTATGTGAAATGTGGAAGTGGGGAAAGAGGTCTGGTGTGAAAAAGAACCCGGCTTGTGTTGGGTGGGGGGCAGTCGCTATGGACCACCTAACTTACATATAGGCCAACACCAAGGGAAAAACAGGACGCAGACCAGCATTGTAGTGTTTGGTGCCATTTATGTGGGAAACATACCTGTCTGTGCACACAGTGTCTCCCTGGGAGATAGGTACAAACACTGTAACAGTGATTGCCCCTGGCGAGGGGAGTGGAGGAATGGGGGGTTTGGGGTCAGAAGTGTGAGAATAGCTTGCTTGCTTGCTTGTTTGCTTGCTTGCTTGCTTTCTTTCTTTTTGAGAGAGAGAGAGAAAATGAGAATGAGAGAGGGAGGCAGAGAGGGAGGGAGAGACAGACAGACAGACACACACACACACACACACACACAACACACAGAATCTTAAGCAGTCTCTTTGCCCAGTGTAGAATCTGACACAGGGCTCGATCTCACAACTGTGAGATCATGACCTGAGCTGAAATCAAGAGTCAGATGCTCAACCGCCTAAGCCATCCAAGTGCCCAAATGGCTTTTCATACACACACACACACACACACACACACACACATACATACATACATATCATTTTGTGCTGCTTCAATTCCTTACCTTCTTGGCCATATGCCTTTAATTGGCTAATCACAAAAACAAATTTTAATTTTTTTTAGGCCAGCACCATGTGTTGGAAATGAGCAGGTGTCTGACTAATGGGGCAAGTGAGGGAAATGTAGCTCCCTCTCCCTTTGCTCTCTCTAGTCAGTGAGTGTCTTCCAGGGGAAGAGGGGGAGCTATGGAGGGGAGCTCTGTCCCTAGGGAGCTCACTCAAGTGTTAGGTGTTACTTGAATTTCTTTCTCGGGAAGAGATCTTCATTTTTGAGTAGTTCATTTCCTTATTCTTTGGCCTCATGGACAAACATCTCTGGTCTTGTATCTGAAAGACTCCCTCCTTTAAAAAAATATTTTTTACACATTTATTTATTTTTGAGACAGAGAGAGACAGAGTGTGAGCGGGGGAGGGGCAGAGAGAGAGGGAGACAGAACCTGAAGCAGGCTCTAGGGTCCGAGTTGTCAGCACGGAGCCTAAATGGGGCTTGAACCTACAAATCGTGAGATCATGACTTGAGCTGAAGTTGGACACACAACCGACTGAGCCACCCAGGTGCCCCAAGAATCCCCCTTTTACTCTCAGATCTTTTGTGTTTTGTAAATCTTTATAAGCTTTGAGAAGATTCAGTCTTCATCAGTGACCAGCCTCATGTGACTTTAGTTGTTATTGGGGTAGTTACAACACACACTGAACACAACACACAACACACAATATACACCTACCACACACACACACACATACCACACACACAGACTGCACACACATATACCACACCTACCACACACACACACACACACACACACACACACACACACACCATACACACATATACCACACACACACTATATCCCTGGGGAAATTCAGTATCTTCTCCCTTTCCCCTCTTACCTCTTATTCAAATATCTTCAAATGGCTGTGAATATTACCTTTAATCTCATTTCCTCAGACAGTGATGGAGGGAGGGAAAAGAATCAGAATGTTACAGAATATTCTGAGCCATGGAAAACTGTGTGTCAAGGAAGGAAGTCGTCTCCTAAGCTGAACTCCCCGCCACTAGTGTTGTAATAATATTTTCTTAAATGACAACGCTTCCTAACATTACTATCCTACTTAACTTGTAATTTCAGACAATTATTTCTGCGTTAACTAGAGGAAATTAACACAATGAACTAAAATACAAATGGTCCTTGCTTGGAGTTGTTTTGAATGTTTCTGTTAAGGAACTAGTTGTTATCATGTTTTCATTTCCACAAGTATTTGTGGACTTCTCGTTTGGGGCCTAGCAGAGAGTGTGGGAAATGCAGGGTCTGAGACAGGCCCTGCTCTTACAGAGCTTGAGATCACAGAGGGCAACTTTCTCAAGGTCCGGAAAAGAACCGACTTAGGCACCAAGAAAGGAGAAATCCATGCCAAGTGGAGAAGGTGGGAGAATTGGGATCAGAGGAGAAGGAGACTCAGAGCTGGGCCATAAAGAAAATAGGGAGGTGGGGGAGGTGGGGGTGGGGAGGGAAGGGGGCGCACCTGGGTGGCTCAGTCTGTTAAGCATCGGACCTCGGCTCAGGTCATGATCTCACAGTTTATGAGTTCAAGACACGCATCTGGCTTGCTGCTGTCAGCTCAGAGCCTACTTTAGATCCTCTCTGACCCCACCCTGTCCCTCCCCCTCCCCCCCAACAAAAATAAATAAAACATTCTAAAATTTTTTTAAAAAAAGAGAATATAGGGAAGTGGTGTCGGAGGAAAGGGTGGGGCGGGAGGCCAAGTGGAGGGCATCGTGAGTGAGCAGATGAACATCAGCCATCTCTCCACGTGGAAAGGTTAACATGTGTAGGCCACGTGTGTAGGCCACGGCGTGGTATGATGGAAAGGGTGGGGGCTATGTGGTAGAAAAATCCTGAGTATCAGCCTGGGGTCTGCCACTCACTAGTTCTGGGACTTCCAGGGACACTCTCGGTGAGAGTCCATTTCTTCATCTGCAAAACGAATTCGGCACCGCCCACCTCGCAAAGACGAAGTGATTTCAGGAACCGGCACTAGTAGGGGCCCAACTATCACCAGCTCCCCCCTCCCCGTCGGCCCCAGGTAGAGTCCTGGGCCCAGTAAGAGCTGAAAGTGAGACGTGACATGGAGATGTAAAATGCCAGGCTGAGGAACAGGAGCTCTGTCTTGCTAGAAATGAGCACCTACTTGGAGTTTTCAAACTAGAACGTGGAATAGTAAGGAGTGTGCCGTAGTGACCTGCGGGGGTACTGGCCAGGCAGGGAGGCGGGAGGCAGGGCCACGGAGTTGCAGGAGATGGGTCAGGAGACCTACAACGCCCTGCCACTTGGCCTTCCACCCCCCCTTCCTCTGAGCCCAGCTCCCTAGAGCCTGTCCTAGGAAGGAGGGTCAAGGCTAGATGACTTCGTGGATAAAAGGATGGGGAACAAGCTGAAGATGAATCTGAGGCTTGGAGCTGGAGGGTGGGCACAGCCATGACACTGCTGACAGAAAGCGGCACGGCGGCATGAAAACCTGGACGGGGGGAAGTCCTGAGTGCAGCTTACGCACGCAGTGAAAACTGGACATCTAACATAAGTGTGCAGTTGAGAGGGAAGTCCTTGGACAGGTGATCAGCCCTAGAGATAAAGATCTGAGATTCATGCACTCTCACAGATCAAATCCGCGAGTGGCATGGGTGTGTGCACAAGTGTGTGTATGCACATGCACAGGTATGTGCGGGTATGTATGCACGGGTATGTGTACACCTGTGCATGTGTGTGTGTGTGCATGCATGTGTGTGTTTGCGTATGTGCATGCATGTGCACAGATGTGCATGAGTGCAGGTGTGTGCGTGCATGCATGTGCACGTATGTGCGGATGCGTGTGCATGGATGAGTGCGTGCATGTGCGTGCATAGACCACTCTCAGAACTGGAGAGCATTGCAAGGGCCTGGGTGGCCTTTGGAAGTGCCCGGGTTTGGAGGAGGAGCGCCCAGTGAGTTGGAGCAGTGGGGCAGGAGGGCAGCACAAGGAAGCTACGGCTGTGGGAGGGTTCTCACAGAGTCAGGTCTATCCTAGGGTCAGATGTGACAATGGATTAAAAGGAAACAAGGTCTGAGACAAAATCACTAGACTTGGCAAGAAGGTGACTTTCATAAAGCCTGCGCCAACACAAGTGACCCCCTTCCTGACCAGCCATAACCTCTCTTGTCTGTATCATTTTGGCATTTGGTTGCTATTGGGTTTATGTTTTCACAGATTGCTGCTTCCTAGTCTTCCATCATGTGCACCACGAGTAATTCTGCCCCCTGCCTGGTGTGTGTATAAGCATTTTGAGAATGTCCTTTGGTCTCCTCACCTCTGCACTACCTAGCGCAAGGAAGACAGCCTTCTCCATCTCAGTAAAAGACAAATGCAGGCTTCCAGGGGCTCGGGTCAAATACCCTGGGGTCGTCCTGGCTTCTCTCTTTCTCTCACATGCTGTAGCAATGAATTCAGAAGTCTTGGCAGACCAAAGTCCTCATCACTGTTCCCTCTCTGGTCCCAGTCTCCACAGTCTCTTGCCTGGAGTATTGCTCTTGGCCCCCAACCTGTTGTCCCTCGTCACTCCTTTCAGCCTGTTCTCAAGCCCCGCAGCCAGCCAGTCTCCATCTAAAATGATAATTGGATCATGCCACTTGTCTGCTCAAAAGCCTCCAATGGCTTCCCTTTTCATTCAGAGTGAACATTCCGTCTTCCCACGGCCCTACCTGATCCATATCCTTGCCAGTTATGCCCCGTCTCCTGGCTGGCCCTGCTCCAGCCACGCTGGCCTGCTTGCTGCTCCTCCAGCCCTGAACTCCAGCTCCCCTCCTGCCCTGAACGCGCTTGGGCAGCTTTAAGTCTCTGCTCAGTTGTCACCTCACCAGCACGGACTCCTGACTCCCCGCACCTCGACTCCTGGGACTCCCTCTCCTTTTTCTGCTGGCCTATTCTTCTCCACAGCACTTATCTCCTCCATCTGGCTTAGGATGCATCTGCTTGTTTATTTATTATCGATCTCACGCAGCCTATGAAAACAGGGAGTTTGTTTTGTTTCTGGCTTTGAACCCAGTGCCTAGAACAGTGCCTGGCACATAGGAGGTGATTAATAAATCCTTGTTGAATGGAAGGGGAGGGAAACTAACATTTACAGGGTACATACTATGTGATAAGTTATTACTTGAGCAATTTTATTTATATTATTTATTCCTCACAACAGTCCTCAGAGTACTATTATTTCCATTATATAGATGAGTGCAGATATAAATCAATACTTGTTATTCAAACTGAGGATTCAGAATGGAGGCAGAGAGCAGGGAGTGAATAGCTCATGTGACTTCAATTTGCTCTCCTTCATTCATCTGTAAAATACTTAGTAAGCACCTGAGTATGTCAGGCCCTCTGCTAGTTTCTAGGGACCTAAAACAAATAGAAAACTATACGTGATCTCCAGGCTAGTGGTGGAAACAGCCATTTAAACAAACCTTAGAGCAATGTGATAAGTGCTATAAGAGAGATAGGAGCTCATCATGCAGAACGTACTTAAATCTGGAGAAGTCAGAGAAGGATCCCTGGAGGAGGTGACATTTGAAGTGAATCTCTGCAAACGAGTGCTATGCATCCATGAAAACTGGCTGTTCCTGTAGGGATAAAGGCCAAGCTTCTGAGCCTGGTATGTGGGGCCCGCCTCTGCCCTCCTCACCAGCCTCATCTCCTGCCACCTCTTCATCAAATACACAGACTTATCGTTTCCTGCATCATGGGGCTATTTCCTACCCTCGCAAATGCTATTTCCTCTGTCTGGACTGCTCTCCTCTTCTCTTCTGTTGGTTTGGGCCTGGCCCTTCTTTGAGCCCATAATACCCTCCCCATAGGCTAGCTCTTTGTCAGATTTCTGTCACTCCCTACAAATCATAACCCCTCTGAGGACAAATGGTCTTTTTAAATTAAATTTAATTAATTCATTAATTTATGAGAGAGAGAGCACAAGTGATCACTGAGCAGAGAGAGAGAGGATCCCACAAAATACCGAGAGAGAGGGAGAAAGAGTATGGAGCCCAGAGTGGGGCTCGAGCTCACCCAATGTGGGGTTCAAGCTCACAAACTGTAAGATCATGGCCTGAGCTGAAGTCAGATGCTTAACCGAGTGAGCCACCCAGGCACCCCCAGGACAAATGGTCTTAATGACTCTTGTTTTTGCCAATGTATGACATCATGGACCCTCAACATGTGACTGACTGTTGGACCAAGCTGATATGATGCTGGAGGGGAGGAGAGTGCTTTTAAGGTTTGAGGGGACCTACGCATAGTGAGGGCGGCCAAAGAGTGCTGTTGAGCAGGCCTGATTGAGCCAGCTCGAGAGAGTAGGGGTCCCTCAGAGGGTGGCATCGAGGACACAGAGGAGCTGCTGCACTGTGGAAGTGTTAGACTGTGCTGATGAAGGACCTTGCACAGGGCGCCCAGGGCATGGGAGGTCTAGAAAGTTCAGGCCTCCTGCTCAGGGATATACACTCCTCCCAAGTGGGAGACTGATGGCTCTCCTTCCCCATGAAAGGCTGATGCTCGTTCCCCTGGGCTGACTGTGTCCAGGGTCGAGGGTCACCTCTTCTGCTTCTAGCCGGTACTCTCCTCAGGGGAGGGAGGAGAGAAGGCTTGCAGCAGTGCTTGGGGCCCTCATGCGCAGGGCGGGGTAAGGGGACAAGAGTCAGGCCAAAAAGGATGGCTTCTGTCCTCATTTTGGAATGGCGCCTTTGGAAACTCTGCTTTGGAAGGAACAAAGCTGGCCAAGACTAGGCTGGAGAACCCTCTATTGCCACCCCAGTTAGCTTTCCCTATCAGACAACTACTACTACTACTAACAATGGCAGGCTGTTTTTGAATACTATGTGCTAAACACTGTGCACTGTATTATTCTATTCAATCTCCTTTTACCCTAGGGGTGTTACTATTATTCCCATTTTATACATGAGGTTGCTGAGGCACAGAGAGGTCATCTGCCACAGTCTCTCAACAGATCCCAGTCTTTAGAATCTCAAGCCCACATTCTTTTGTAACATTTATTTATTTTTGAGAGAGACACAGAGAGCGAATAGGGGAGGGGCTGAGAGAGAGGAGACACACAGAATCGGAAGCAGGATCCAGGTTCTGAGCTGTTAGCACAGAGCCCAGCATGGGGCTCGAACTCACAAACTGTGAGATCATGACCTGAGCTGAAGTCAGACGCTTAACTGACTGAGCCACCCAGGTGCCCCTCAAGCCCACAGTCTTGATCACTATTATGTGAGAAGGAGGGAATGGCATGTTAATGTGACAGAGCTGACTTCTAGTGCTCAGTGCAGTTTAGAGTGGGTGGAGTGCAGGTGAGTGAGTGAGTGTGTGTGTGTGTGTGTGTGTGTGTGTGTGTAACAGGGAGAGAGACGGAGGGAGCTGGGTACAGGGGAGGGGAGGCTGGGGCAGTTGTAGGGGCCTGCTGATGCCACGTGTTGTTTGTCCTAACAGAACCTGTCTAGGTCCAAATGGGCAGAGCCTCACATTTTGTCTCTACAGGGAACCCTGAAGGAAAAGCTTCCCCGACCTGGGGAAAACACAGTGTCTGGCCTGAACACAGTGTCTGGCACATGGCAGGCATTTAAAGGCTGTTAGAGGGCTTAAAGTGTAGATGGACAAATAGATAGCTCTCTGGCCCGGGGTCGGAAGAAAAGGTTTGAAGTTCTACCAGATTGCAGTGTGTGGCCCTGGGCAGGTCTTGTCCTCCGGCTCATCCCCAGCCCCCTTCTTGGGGAAATGAAGGTGCTGCTAATAAATGCTGATTTCAGCCCTGGGCTCAAATGTGCTGCTCAAGTCAAGAATCTGAGCTCAAACGCATCCGCGTGCTCCACTAAGCTCCAGCGCCCTGGGCTGGTTCTGGCTCAGAAAGTGTTTGTTTGGAGTCAGATCAGATGCAGCATCTACTGCTGGGACTGTCTGAGAAAGGACCATGGGCAGTGGAGGTAGAAGGGCAGAGAGAAAATGTCCCAGTGCGTCCTGGACGCCTCAGTGCAAGACCCACTAGCCCGTATCCCCTGGGGGAGGTGGGGCCGGGCTGCCCTTCGCCTTGGATTAATCAGACGTGAGGTCCTAAACTCTCATTCCCAGAGACCCTTGAGTAGGGACAGGGCCTCCAAAGCAGGACCAACTTCTCTTGCATGCAAAAAGGAATGTGGCATCTGATTTCACTTCCCACAGCTGCCAGCATAAAGTCGATATTTTTTTTTTGCGGTGCAGACAGAGTAAAGAGAAAAAAAGTGTTGAATTGTTTGGCATTATCAAGGATTTCAGCTCCCCAGGACTCCTGCATAAAGAGATGGAAATATAGCTGCCAGAGCCAAGAAACACAGAGAAGTATATGAATTTATTACATATTATCTTTCCTCTTTCCAAACAGCCCTGGAAATGTCAAAAGATCATCTATTGTTTCATCGCTGATAAAAAATCATTTGGATTTGGTGGGCTCGGGGCTTGGGGTGGAGGCAGGCAATGCGAGAGGGAGACTGAAGTGTTCTCCCAGGGCAAACTTTCAGGGGACCCAGCCAGCTTTCCAGTTTTTCCTTTCTGGGTGTTAGTTTCACAAATGTATTTAGGCCAGGGCAAGCATGCTTGTGAATGTTTGAGTGCCTCCTGTGTGCGGGGTTCTGTGTGCAGTGCTGCTGAGGGTCCCGGGGCATTGCTAGCAAGCTCATTGCTAAAGGGAACTAAGGGCCTGGTGCTGACTGTGTGCTGTGTGTGGTCATGGCATCTCAGACACAGCTAACTCTACCTACCCGGGGAATCCAAAGCAGAGGGTGGCTACACCACTTGGAAGAGATCCAGGAAGGCTTCACAGAGGTGACATCTGAGCTGGACCTTTCTAGTCCAGCAGAGGACTAGAGCAGAGGAGGCAAGCAAAGGCATCATCACAAGCAAAGAGAAGAAAGAAAGCATGGATGGCATAGGCTGAAAGGCTGCATTCAGCCATCAGACCTAGAAATCAGGCCCGGAGAGACAGAATACCTGAGCCAACTCTCTGGCCCTGAGCTGACCCAGACCCTGCAAACCATTGAGTAACCGAGGCCATGTCTGATCAAAGATCTGTTTTTTACACTCTCCTCTGGTGCTGATATGGGTGTAATTTCCTGCCCCTGAAGCTCCCCCTGACCACCACCTCCCCCACCACCTCCAGCAAGCTGGCCTGTGCCCGAGGCTGGGCTCAGAGCCCTCCGGGGAGGAAGCTGGCCTCTGGCTCACCTCCCCTGCTGCCCTCCTTTGGCTGGAGAGGCTGACTGTTGAGGCACTCTTGGCCACCCCATGTACTGGGGAAGGGGGAACTGATTGGGGCCAAGGGGGCTGGGTCAGGCCCTCCAGGGTCAAGGCTGTCTCCAAGTCAGGCCTGATGCCAGGAGCCATGAGCCTTGTGTAGGAACAGTGCCTGATAGGGAAGCAGGGCTTACAGACGGGCCAGGAGCCCCTGTGGCTTTTCCTCTTCTGGCTGAACAGCCCCTCAAAAAGAGGCCGATGTCCCCTTCTCCGCACCCTCTCCACCTCTTATCCCAGCAGGGTCTCAGAAGTTGGGGAATGTGTGCTGTGAGAAACCCTGGAGGCAGCAGAAGCCTCCAGAACATTGTGGTTGTGCAGCTCCAAGCCCAGCCCACCGACCCACAAACACCTCCTGGCCAGTCTGCTCTTCCTTTGGTTAAACTGAAACCTTCCTCCTGTGGCTCTACCCTGGACAGACAGATCTGAGAGGGCCTGCTCAGGGGTCGGGCCTCTGTGCACTCCAGCTTCTAGAAGAGTCACAGGTCAAGCTGCTGGTTTCCTCAGCAGTCCTTCTTGTCCCTCTTACGCTAGCTGTGGAGACCCAGGCAGATTTCTTTCCCCTGCAGATGGCTATTTCTCTGCATCTTCCAAAACTTTAACCTTCAGGCGGATAGGAGGGACCCCAAGCCCTGAAAAGAAGCATGACCCACATCTCTTACTTTTGAAATCTGCTTTTCAGTTTTCATAGCCTTTTCACACTTACTTGTCTTCTGACCCTCAAACCACCTTGAGGGGTGAGGAGAGCAAGCATGGATTGTATCCCCCTCACTTTCAGAGGTGAGCGAAAAGGAGTACAGATCCAGTGATGTGCCTGAGGTCATAGAGCCAATTTGTGACTGAGCAAGCCCTGGGCCCTCGCATCTCCAAGCATCTGGTCACAGCCCCGGCCTCCCTGCCAGGTCTCCAGGCAGGCGCTGGGCAAAGGAAAGGAGGCAGGGGACAGTGGGTAGACCTTCCCCAGCCCGGAGAGACCCCTCACTCCGCCTTGGCCTCAGTGAATCAGGGAGGTGAGTGTCGTGGCCTCTAAGATTTTTCCCAACTTTGGGTCTCCTCCTTCTTCAGAAAACTGCCCCCTTAGACAGTTCTCCTTTTGCTTTGGGGAAATAGTCACAGAAATGGGGGACAAAGCTGAACCCGCCTTGCAGTACCTTGGAGAGGACTGAGCTTCTTTGTGGGGTCAGGCACTAGGAGGCTGTGCTCCATGGCAAGTAGTTCACTGTGAAACCCTGTCCCCACCCTTCGCCCACACTCCTTTCCCTCCCTGCTTCCCCTAGAGAGGTACACAAGGCCTGTCTGAATGAGGCACTTAGTACAAGCCAATCATAAAAGGCTTCTTAGAGAGTGCAAGGGATGTCGCTGGGTTCTGGAAGAGCAAGGGACATGGTGGCGGGAGCCCCTGCCCACAGGCAGGGAGTGTGGCTTCACCAGGGAGCTCCACGGAGTGCAGGAAATGGGTCTGGGCCTCTGCAGAGAAGGCTGCTCAGGTGGGGCCACTTTGAAATAGGCTCACTTGGATAAAGAGCAAGCAGAGCTGATATCCTCCACCATAGCCCCAGCCCCAGAGCCTCGTCTCACCCAGCTCTGGTGCTGAAAGGAAGACTTTCCATTCTCCTTCCCTGGAAAGCCCTCCCCCCTTTGACTTACGGGAAGCTGGGTGTTATCTTAAGGTCTGTAAACGGCCTGCCTGCTTTTCCAGCTGGAGCTGTTCATTCAGAACAATTAGCACGCAGTTTAGAGCTGGAATGGAACATATGGCGGGGGTCCCCAGGAGCGAGCATGTGGCAGCTCAGGAAGGAGGGGAGCGGCCTGGGGAAGGACGGGAGGGAGTATTTGGAAAGGTGAGGGCTCCAAGCCTGCTGCCTGGTTCAGGTACACCTGCTCTTGGTATCCGAGGGAACAGCAGTGAGGACTTGTGCAAATTCCTTTTGCATCCTGGGTCGTGAATGCATTTGGTGTTCCTTAAACTGGCATTTTTATGCCAAGAGACATAAAGCCCCATAAGTCCTTCTGTGGAGATCTTTAGAGCACATACCGAGGGGTCGGTACCAGGGTGAGTGGGGATGCTGAGGAACTAATATCTATCCCGGAACTCTGTGACATTCATTCATTCCCTAAGTATTGACTGAGGGCCTACGACACGCCAGGTACTGGCCTAGGCATTAGAGATACATCTGTGAAGAAGACAAAGCAAGATCCTTGTCCTCGTGAAGCTTTCATTCTAGTGTGGAAGGGCAGACATAATGTATAAGTCAAACATAATCCATAAGGAAACTGCTGAGTGTTTCGAAGGCATGTTAACTTTGGCAACCTACAAGATAAGCCTTGTGATTTCCCTTCTACATGCAAGGAAACAGAAAGCTCAAGGGTTTGCAGAAAGCCTGTTTCCAGAGTTAGGAAGTGGTGAAGCGTGGATTTAAACTTATCCAGCCCAATGCCCGTGGCACTCACCTTGCCTCAAAGATAGACAGGACACCCAAGGCCACCTTAACAACCTCCAGATGACCTGAGTGGGCCACAGAGTCACACTCACAGAGCAGGAAGACTTAGGAAGTGGCCAGTCTGGCCTTAGCCTTTTACGGAGGAAAAATGACCTCTGGAAATTTGGTGGCCTAAGTTCACACGCTGTCTCAGAGCTAGGACCTGGAGGGCAGGGTCTGCAGGCACCGGTTCTTTCTAGAGCCATACTCACAGGTCAGGTCTTTTCAGCAGGCCCACAAATGTGTTCTCAAAGAGAGCCAGCCTCCTGCCCACTCCCCGCACCCCTTCCTGCCTCAGAGACTGTACACACCCCCATACCACCTGCACCACTTGTCCTAGGTCAGAGGGGCTCACGGTCTGGACTTGGGGTTGTGGGGTGGGGGTGGCTAAGTCTTGGAGCCCCTCCGGGTGGTGATTTGATACTGCCGGAGAGGGGGCCTCCAAACAGCATCGCCACCCCACCCCCAGCCCACGTTTTAATGCGCTCAAAAGAATGGCTGTAAACAGGTGTTAGGTGTCCTGCAGGGTCAGGAGTTAAACAGCACTCTGTCTGGAAGAAAAATTGCAGTAAGAGCGTCGGGGGCAACTGCAAAGGTAGAGAGGAGGGAAGAGAAGAGGCAAACTGACCGTAATGCAGTGGTTATGAGGCTTAAATTGGAGCCCAGGGCAGGCAAAGAACAGAGCCATAAATCCAGCCTCCTGAAAGAATATTCTGGAGGTAGGAGACACAGGCTCACTTAAAATATGTCTGAGATGAGAACCAAAGATCGTTATTTTTGAGTAAGGATATAAAATGCTAAACACTGCCTTTATTAGTCCTTTCTAAAAGCCAGGTGTAAAATACTGCCATTCCCAAGATTGTGTTTTTCCTTTTTTTTTCTTTTAATGGCAGAAATTAAAATCTCCTTAAGCCATTAGCCATTACTCCCCAAGGTGAGCCCCCAAAGCAGCTCTGCCAGGAACCCATCCCTTCATCCAGGAGGTATGGTGGCCGCCCCCACTAAGCCTTTGACACCCCTCCCCACCCCACCTTTGCACCCCACCCCCTTGGCACTGAAATACCAGCCTGGCAGCAGGTGGCTAAAAAGCCTGAAAAGTTTTATGGGTCTGCCCGAGTAGACCCTGTCTCCCACCAGTTGCCAATTTGGCCAGTTGTTCTTCACTCACAAATACCTAACACGAAAGATATTCGGCCACCTGGAGCCCTGCCAGGCGGGCCTTTCCTGGAGTGAGCGCACACTCAGCGGCTCAGCGCCAGGTGCGATCAAATGGCACGCTCCCCGGCCCCCTTCTCCCCTGTGCCGGCTTTCTTTCTTCCTTCCCACTCTGTCTCTATTTCTTTCCTTTTTTCTTTTCTTTCCATCAAAAGCTGATGCTACCAGAGAAAAAGTTCATAAAAATGTTATGTCCACCATAAAACCCCTAATGTGGCATTCTGCATGATCCATGCATTAACATTAACATTTCCCAGACAGTTATTGTGAGATAATGGTCCCAGCTATAATTCAGCGGTAACGTTCCTTCGAGCAAATGTTATGGAGGAATAAATGACTCGCCGAGTGTGCTGCTGCAGTGGGGGTGGGGAGAGGGGAACAGCTCGAAAATGCACACCCTGGACCTCGGAGACCCTCGCACAGCCTGGGAGGGGGCGCTGGGGCTCAGCCGAGGTCTGACCACAGACTCTCGGTGGACCATCAGGCCAGGCCCCTTTGCACCCTGTTTCTGTTTCACGTGAACCCCGCCTTTCTTGTTGGTGCTGTATTGGGAAGATTGGCCAAAAGAAAGCCTTCAAGTCATCAGGGTCGGAGGCAGAGCTGAGAGGGCGAGGAGGGGCTTTGGCATTTTAACCTGCCTCCTCCCCATCCCTCCCCCTCCCTGTGTCCCAGCACCCTCTCTGCTCACCTCCGATACAGTACTATCTCTCCCCGTGTGTTCGTATTATTTGTTTACATGGCTGTGTCCCCTGTGATAAATGCGCGCTCCTTAAGGAGCTGTGGACGCATCACTGTCTTTTTAGTGACTTAGCACAAAGCAGATGTTCAATAAGTGTTGGCTGAAAGTCGAGATGCGTGGATGGACAGACAGAGGGATGAATGGGTGGATGGATAGTTGGATGAGTGACCACAACAGAAAAAGAAAGAAATGAAAGCAGACCACAGGATAAACAGGATTTGACATTAGTGATAAAGAAGGAAATACCTCCAAACAACATTTACTGAACAATAGTCAGGAGGGCGTGAACCCAGATGGAACTTGGGGATCAACCGCTCTACTCAATTTACTCTTCAGGAATGCGAGGCCTGGAGGAGTTGCTGTCAGAGCCAGGGCTGGAATTCTGGATACAGGTGTAGGGCTCTACCGGCCACCATGTTGCCACTAATATTCAAGGCTAAGAATATGCAAAAGGATGCTTTCCTACCCTCCAGGAGTTTGCTTCCTAATGGAGGAGGCACATCAGTCACAAATACAACTCATCATAATTCAAGGCAGAACACGAGTACTCCAGTGGGAAATGACTTTAATTCGGAAACTAAAAAGAGATACCAAGCATATGCATAGGATAGGCCTTGGAGGATAAGCAAGACCAGAAAAGGCAAACACAGAGGGGTGGGAGAACATTTGAGAAGAGGGAGCCAAGTGAGCAAAGGCACAGAGATGACTGGAAACAAGAATCCTTCACAGATACTTAATTTGTATCAGTGGGTGTTGTGTGTGTGGTCAGGGGAGACCATTTGGCTACTGGGTGCCCTTCCTTAGACTCTGCTCCTTAACTGCATCTTGGTTCTCCTTCCTGGCAAGGCATCAGCTTGGGATCACACCCTTGGCCATGGTGGTCAGCTCTCCAGCCTGTGCCTGGGCTGGGCTTTGCCGGCTACACTGGCCCTCTGAGTTCCAGCAGGGGTGGCAGCCACACCATTGCTGCCCCTTCCTACCTCTACCCAGTCCTGCTCATGCCTCGGGGTATGATTAAGCAGGAGCCACATTCCTCCCAGAAATGTTAGTGGGGCAGGGAGTCTCTGTAAGAAGCACAGGGGAAAATGCTGGCTCTTTTCCCAATGCCATGTGTCACGACAGCTATGATCTCTCCCAAGAGCGATTCCCCAGAATCAGGACCAGATTTATTACTCTGGCAAAGGAGATGGTGACCTCCGCAATGTATTTGAAGGATCCTGGAGAGGCTTTGCCCCAGTTAGAAACATCTTCTTCACTCAGGGGCCTCAGAATGCCTAGAGCTGGAAGGGGTCTTGGCGGTCAACTGGTTTAACCTGCCATGCTGTGAAGGCATCTCCAGTGGACAAGCTCTCGCCGTCTTCCTAACAGCTCCTGGTGGTGGCACTTCCTCTGCTCTGGGCTGGCTGTGTCTGGTAGCACTCCCTCATGTGAGGGGGAAATGTGTCCCTCTGTCATATCCGCCTTTCTGTCCTGGTTCTGCTCTGGACAGCACAGTGTAAGACCAACAGCTCTTCTGTATAATAACACCTTGAATATTGACACTCATGCCTCTCCCAGAGTTCTCTGCGCTGCAGGGAGATACCTCTGTCAACATCCTAGCCTCCTTCCCTCATGCACTCCATAGTGTCAGTGTTCTTCTGATGAAGCAAGTAAGTGAGCCCCCAGCAGGTCTAACCCATTGCTTCCTTCACCTGGACTCGCAGGAGTGCCGAAGATTGCAATTATCTTTTTTTTTTTTTTTTTGGCAGCCATATCACAACGCTGGTACCTATTGAATTGTCAGTCAAATTCCTTTCTTTTTTATTCACATACGATGATTCTAAACTCCATCTCCCTCACATGCATCTTACTCCAATGGTATAAATTTGTATTTCTCTATATTCAGCATCATCTCCTTGCTTTCAGCCCATGTTTCCTGCCTCAGGAGCTCTTTCTCAACCTTAATTCTGTCTGTAAACACATCAACTGTCCCTTCCAGTGTGTAGGATGACAAACACATCTTCCACAACTGTCACGCAGGTCACCGGTAGAAACACTCAGGGGTACAAATCAACCTGAAAGCCCTCTCTCTGACTGTGATCTGCTGATCACTACTGACTGGAGACCATCGCAGCCTCACTAAAAGTTCACCCACCTGCTCTCCTGTCAACAGACCCCTCAGACCTACACTTCCTTATCCAGGAGGATATCATGTCGTCATGTAGCTAGCTGAAATGGACATACTCCTCAGAATCTTCCTTGTCTATCAACCTAGGAATTCTGGGGTTTTCACCAAGGGCCATCCAGCTAAACATGACTGGTTTTCAATGAGGTTATCCTGGCGCTTGGTCATAACTTCTTTCTTTCACACTTAATTCAATCCAGAATTTTTGTTAGCAATTCACGCTGCACCTGTGGTTATCCGGCTTCCAGAATCTGTTTGCCACTTTGTGAAAACAGAGGTGACTTTTACATATTTCCATCTCAAAAAAAAAAAAAAAGAACGGTTTCTTTTCATCAGTTCACAAACAGCTGACCATGGTTCAACACTCCTACCCAGGCTCTTTCCCCACTCTGCAGTGTGATTTGCAGCTGCCTGCAGCCTTGACTTTACTTAAAAGCCATAAACTACTTGACTACCATCTCCTCAACTATCTTAGACTTGAACCTTTGATAAGTCATTTTTCTGTGTTGATGATTGTTGTCCTTGAAGAAAACAAAGCGAAGTGGGAGTTAAATTGTTTGCTTTCCTTCTGCTCCATCCAGTAACCTCCTATATCTGCCCTCGGCTGTAGCTACCTCACTCTCTGATTCTCTTTTTTCCCATCCATTTGGCTTCAAGTACTGCTTTTTAAGAGAGAAAAGAGTGGGGGAATGTGAGGGGGGAGAGGGGGAGGTGTTTTCAGACACCAGTGGGCTCTGGTCTTTGGCCTTCATGGCGCACTTCTAACAGGTGCGGCTACTCTTCTATTCCTTTTTGTGTAGAAGCCCCTCATTTGATCTTTTGCACACATGCTTTTAAATCATCCTGAAGCTCAGATTGGAGAATGCGGACAAAAGATGTGATGTCTGTGACATTTCACACTCACCCGCTTCACTTTACCTTCTTTTACCAGCCCTCCTTAGAAATATCATTAGCAATGAAATTCAACCCAACCAATATTTCCTGATCACCTCTTATGCCCGAGGCACAGTTCCAGATTCTGTGGGTGATCCGGAAGTGAACAAGAATGGCTCCTGCCCTGGACATGAGGGAGGAGGCAGACACGCAGATTAGCATAGCTCTAAACGGGATGAGGCAAAGTTGGCAATGCCACAGTATACAAAGTGCTGTGAGAACCCAATGGAAGAAGAGACCATTTCTGCCGGGGAAGATTCAGGAAAGATTCTTGCAGAGGGTACCATTTGAAATGGTCACAGAAGGCTGCGGAGAATATCAGAAGTCAGAGATGCAAGGAAAGCTATAAATTCCCCAGCAAAGCACAAAGGTAAAGGAGCAAGATGATGTCTAGAAAACAGAAGATGACTTTGTGTGGCGAGACCACATCGAGGACCGGGGGTAGAACACAGCCCCAGACACTCATTCCCAGCCTTCTGCTCTGACCCAGTGTCCCATCAGAATGCCAAGCACCACACATCCTTATATAAGTCCATCGGCTTATTCTTGCAAGCATATTCTTTCCTCGGCAATCCTTTTTGTTCTCCTGCATCACCATCCTCCCAGTAAACTGAACACTGAACTTAGAATCAAAAGATCTGAATTTGAATCTAGGATCCAGCACTTAGATTGGACAAGTCTCTTAATTTTTCTGAGCCTCTGTTTCTTCATCTGTGAAATGGAGCAACGGTGCTTCACCTCCCTCTTCACAAAGGAGAGTCACGAGAATCAAATGAGAGAACATGGCAAGAACGGCTTTGTAAAGCGTGAAGCACCAGGTGAAGGCAAGAATGATGTCAGTGTGAGGACAGGTGCACCAGGCAGTAAATTCTCTTGGATGCAGCCCAGGTCCCTGTGAGTGGTACCCAATGCTGCTGTTAATTGACATGCCTTGTGGAGGGAACTGGGAGAAGGCCGGGGGCAAAGGGAGAGATGTTGGGAAGGTCATTTAGAGTTTGCAGCCCATTTTTGTTGAGGCTGATGCAAACCAGTTGTTTTTATTGTTTATTTATTTTTGAGAGAGAGAAAGAGAGAGAGGGAGAGTACCAGCAGGGAAGGGGCAGACAGAGACAGAGAGGGAGACACAGAACCTGAAGCAGGCTCGAAGGCTCCGAGCTGTCAGCACAGAGCCCGAAGCAGGGCATGAACCCACGAACCGTGAGATCATGACCTGAGCCGAAGTCAGACACTTAACCGGCTGAGCCACCTGGGCGCCCCTAACCACAAACCCATTTTTGAGACTCTGCAAAGCCGTCAAAGTTTGCACTGGGTGCCAGGCTCTGTGGACAGTCACTCCACCAGGCCTCGGGAGAGAGGCCTGTGAGGTGAATCAGTGATGTTTCAGGGAAATTCCCCGAAAACCTCTTCATGCAGAAAGGTGGTGTGTTGGGGGAGGTGGGGAAGGCGGGAGCAGAGAGTGAATTAGGTCTCAGATAACATCTGGTGCAAACACATCCCTCCCTTCCCCCTGCCATGCGCCATACACTTGAAGCCCCATGAACACCAAAGTGACAAAGCCACCTCTCTGACCTGAAAGGACACTGTGGGATATGCCGATGCTTACAACCCAATATGGTAAGTGGCATAAAAGAGGTGTGCTGAGTCATGGGAGCACAGAGGGGGAAGTCATCCTGCCTGAGAGGCAAGGAGTGTCAGACAAAGCCTCTAGGGCAAGAGAGCCCTGAGCCGAATCTTTATTTACGTGGGGTTGTCCAAGTAGATGAGGCAAGAAAGGGCATTTCAGGGAGACAGAGGAGCAGGCACAAAAGCCCAGAGGCATGAAAAATTGTCCTGAGCTCCTATTTAGCTGTGTGGCTGGAGCGTGCGGTGGAGTGACAGCAGAAGACTGCAGCGTGAGGGGCACTGGAGGCCTAGACAACGGGAATGGGACGGAAAGGGTATTTAAGGTACATTTAGGGGGGGTGCCTGGTGGCTTAGTCCGTTAAGCATCTGACTCTTAGGCTCAGGTCATGATCTCCCAGTTCATGAGTTTGTGCCCGATGTTGGGCTCTGTGTTGACAGTGTGGAACCTGCTTGGGATTCTGTCTCTCCCTCTCTCTGCCCTTCAGCAACTCGCATATGTGCATGTGCTCTCTCTCTCTCTCAAAAATAAATTAATAAACTAATTAAAAAAGAAATGTATTCAAAAAATTAAAAAATAAAGTAAATTTAGGAAGCAATCTCAACATGTCTTGGAAAGTAGGAGGTGAGAAAAGCAGGAAGAAGGGAAAAGAAAAGTTGAAGGTGCCTCCGGGTTTCCTTCTTGAGTTCCTGCCGGCAATGGTGCCTTTCATCCAAAATGAGGAACATGGGTGAGGGGGTGCCTGGGTGGCTCAGTTGGTTAGGTATCAGGCTCTTGATTTCAGCTCAGGTCATGATCTCACAGGTTCGTGAGTTTGAGCCCCACATCAGGGGCTGCTTGGGATTCTCTCTCTCTCTCTCTCTCTCTCTCTCTCTCTCTCTCTCTCTCTCACTGCCCCCTCCCCCCCTCTTTTTCTCTCCCTCTCTCAAAACAAATAAGTAAACTTAAAAGTAAAAATAAGTAAATAAAGGCCAAAATTAGGAACATGGGAGAACCAAGTGTGGGGAAGTGAATGGAATGGAGAAAATGGAGTTGATAGTTGGGCGGGTTGGACTTTGGGGACGGGGTGGGGGGGGCGTGCTGTGGGATGTCTAGGCACCATCCTACCTCGGTCCAGTCCTGCGCCCTGAATCCCCTGTCCCAGGTAGAATTCACTGTATCTCTTAACTGAATCAGCAGCACCTCAAGGGCAGACTTACCTTACTTACCTTTGCCACGGTGTCCTTGGCTCCCTCACAGACCTAGTGCTGGGATGTAACGTGAGCACCCTAGACTGGCTGATTATGCACCATTTCTTTATCTTCCCTGGCCTTGGTTTCTTCATGCACTTGAGCCCTCAAGACAGGCATATCTGGTACGAAGCCTCGCCCCTACCGACTGGGTGGTATTGACCATGCTACTTGACCCTGTAAGGCTGTGCTGTCTAATTCAGCAGCCACCAGCCACACGTGTCTATTTAAATGAAAAGTATAAATATTCAGTTACTCAGTCACACCAGCCACAATCAAGTGCTTAGTTGCCACAGGGTGCCTATGATATTGGAAGGCACAGAAGACATTTCCGGCATCACAGAAAGTTCTGTTGGACTGCACCAGGCCAAAACGCAGATGTAACACTTACTCCGCGGGGTCAGTGAGGGTCAATGAGATCACGCATGTGTAACACACTGTGCACAATGGCTGGCACACAGGAATCTTCTACCGACATCAGCCGTTACTTTTCTGAATGAGCTATAAGAAATCTCTGAGGCCCTGGACAGCCCCAGAGAACTTTCTTCGGGGTGCAGAGCCCTGTGGGTGCCAAGAAGATGATAGTCCCTGACTGGGGAGAATACGCAGATTCGAGTTGGGGAGAGTAGATGGGGCCTCAGTGTGCAGTTTGAGAATTTGGGGTTGTTGCGAGGGGCCTCCAGAGAGAGGCATTTGGGGAACTTAAGTGACATTAAGATGATCTCAGAAAAAGTAAAGGGTGGTGCCCTGCTGTGGTGTCACTTGTGGATCCGTGTTTGGACCCCGCTCTGGGCCCCAGGCTGCAGCAGATGGACTGGGACCTGGGGGTGGGGAGGGAAGTGGGGAGCCCTCGCTCACCAGTCCATCTGTGTAGTCATAGCAGGAAAGGCACTGAGCCCACGTCCAGATGGCCTGGCGATTTCTCTTCCTGAGATCATGCTGTGTCTCTGGATGCTTTTGCCCCTGCTTTGTGCCCTGCATGTTGGGGGCCAGAGAGCAGGATCCAGTCACTGATCTGGAGTCAGCGGGGAGGGGAGAGGGATAATTGCCGGAGGCCTGGCCAGAGGGAGCTGGTGGTTTCGTGCTGGGAGTTCCCCCAGAGCTGCGCTGGATGCAGAAAGCTGGGAAGGCAGCTGGGAACAGTCAGTGCTGAGATGGCCCCTTCCGGGGTGGGGTTGGGGAAAGGGGAATCACAGGGAGCCGCAGCTTGCCTCCCTGAGCTGGGAACCAGCCCTGGCCAGAGGCAGAGGTTTTCTGATAAGGATGCCCCTTAGTCTCCCAGCCCAGCAGACACCCCTGACTGAGAATGACTCTAGATTATTCCTGACGAGCAGCCTCCCCTAAGAGAGAACATTCACTTTGGGCTGGGAAGAGGGGATAGAGTAAGGCCAGTCTGGGCTCTTACTCATGCTAGGTGTGGCCGGGGGATTGAGCCCCTCTGGTCTTCCCTCTGGTCAAGGGGCTAGACTAGGTCACCCTTAAGTCCCATCCAGCCCTCTCTTCCACCAGTGTGGTGATGGAGGGTGGAGAGGAAGAGCCGGGTGTGCCTTAGAGTTCCTGGGGCTGAAGCCAGCTCAGAGACTGGAGCCCTCTTCCTCCCCACCTCCTTCCCTCTCTCCTCCCTAGCAGGATGGATTGAGGCAGCATGGAGAAATCTGAATAACTAATCAGAGTCCTCATTAACCCCCTGCCGGGATGCTCAAACATTCACTTTGCTGTTTGTGAAGCAGAAAAAAAACCTCTTCCTGCATTAAAATTGATGTGTTATTAATCCCAGTGCTCCTGACCTGGTGGGCTGCTGCTCCATTCTGCCTGAAGCTCAGCGCCTTGGAGTCACTACCTTGGGCCACTTGCATTGTCGACTATTGATTGGCCCCGCAAAAGAGGCCTCACCTTGCAGGAAGCAGGCCTGGCACCAGTGTGGAGGCAGGTGCTTTGCTTCTTCCCAGGCCAGGTGGGGCCCCTCTGCTGAGCCCCACCCCAGGGCACAACTGCCAGGCTGCCCGTGAAGCCGCTGGCGTTGGGTAGGTTGAGTCAATGTGTCTTTCTCCAGACCTGAGAAGGCCCGGTGACCCGCTCTACACTTCAGATGAGCCAGTCCCTGGAGTCCAGTGGGGGGCGGGGTTTTGAGGGCATTGTGGCCCAAGAGCTGACTCTTTCTGCACATGTGGGACCTCAATGTCCCCTTTGCCTCCCTAGTACTACCCACACCCAGGTCTTATCTCCGTGCTCTGGCTCTCTACCCCAAGGCAACCACCACTACCCTCCGGATAAGACCGGGATCCACAGATACTCATCCTGTGCTGGACCCTGTACTGGAAGCTGTGGGGGATCCAAAGTCATTTAAGGCACAGACCCTAACCTCAAGAAGCTCACATTATAGTGGGGCTAAGATGTCCACGCACATAAAGAATACTATGCAAAAGCAAGGGAAGGAGGTGGTGGAAGGAGAAAGGGAGTAGGGAGGAAGGGAAGGAGGGAGGGGGAGAGAGAAAGATGGAAAGAAGGAAGGAAGGAAGGGAAGAAGGGAGGGTGGAAGGAAAGGAGCGAGGAAAGGAGGAAGGGAGGGAAGGAGGGAAAGATGATAGGAAGGAAGGAAGTATGGAAGGAAGGAAGGGAGAGAGGGAGGAAGGGACTTCAGGGATAGAGAAGAGAACCCCTCTGGGTCCCTTTGAGCCTAAGATGGTATGGGAAGGAGCATGGAGAAAACAAGTCCTACTGCGAATTCCCATCTGGTTGGTACTGGCTGAGCCTTCTTTACTGGTTGCTGATCAGATGTGGGTCTGTCCACATCTGTTGCCTGTCTTGTCCTGTGAACCCACAGCCAGTGCGTCAGCCTGTGTAAACCTTATTACATGGACTTTGTGCAATAGGTCCCTACGGACAGCCTTGTTAGAAGGAGAGGGAGGAGAAGGAGCAGAAATTGGAAGATAAGAAGAAGGATTTAGTCCCCAGGTCTTACTTCCAATCACTTTAGTTTACTGCACTGAGAAATGGTCACAGGTCACCTTCCTGATCTTTGACTCAGGTTAATGAGGATGATTATTCGGCTAATATCTTTGAGTGCTAGGGATTCAAGGTGAGCAAAACAAAGAAGTCTCTGCCCACCCAGAGCTTATGGCCTGTGCTTTATAGCCTAGGCATTACTCAAATAATCATAAATGAATGTATAATTATTAGCTGAATTAAGTCCTCAGGCTGAATTAAGAAATGCAGTATACAAAGCTTCCTCTCCTTCCTCACCTGGCCTGAGAGTTCAGGGTAGCTCCCCTGAGGAAGTGACATGAGCTGAGACATGAAGCCAGCTGCTACTTGTTGAAAGTGGATGAGGAAAGAGCATCTTCCTGGAAGCTAGGATGGCTTGTGCAAAGGTCCTGTGGTCAAAAGAAGTGTGCCCTATTTGAGGGGTCAACTGCCTGAGCAGCTGGAAGGCAAAAAGCAAGTTAGAGGAAGCAGGTGAGGTGGGCAAGGTCAGACCACACCTGAACTTCTAGGCCAAGGTAAGGATTTTGGTCTTGATCTCAAGAAGAAAGGAAGCCAGTTAACAAGGGAGAAGAGGGGGAGGGCATAGAATGGATTTGCACTTCAAAAAGATCTCCCTGGCTGTTTAGTGGAGAACAGATGGAGAGTATTGATATGTTCAATGGGTCATCTTAGTTTCCTGCTGTTTCCTATCTCCCACTTTGGGGAGTTGAAGTCTTTGGAATGTGCTGGAGCTTTTATGAAGAGAGATGTGTTTCTAAATTCTGAACATTCACTACTCAGCCTCAGCTCAAAACCTGCAAAAATGAACTATCATCCTTGAAGCGGCGCCCCTCCTTTCCTAACCTGCCAGAGACTCCAGTGGCCATGACCCCATGCAAGCCCAGCATTCTGATGGGAGGGGGGGCAGGCTCCCTGAGAGCCATCTGAAGGGAAAGCGGCTGAGCCACGGATTGGCAGAGCTAGGAAGAGGAAGGTAGGGGACCATGGGGACCGGGAAGCAGAAAGATGAGGGTACCTGGGGGACCAAGCAGCGTCACGGCCCTTCATGCTGGGTGCGCGTGCACAATGACATAGTCAAACCCGCAACCTCCACTGACTCCAAGGGCCCCTCCGTTTGGCTAGTGGCTCCTCTGTCCTCAGTTGTCCCAGCTGGCCACTCTTAAACTGCTTTTGTTTCATTTAGGACCAGAGTCCTTCCTTTTTTCATTTCAACAAACATTAACTGATCATAGTTTATATATATGGATATATTCACGCTCAAGAAGTCCCTCAAACTCCCTTACACACACACACACACACACACACACACACACACACACACACACACAGACTGTGCTCACCATTGAGCATCCTGCCTCTTTTGGGAGCTTGATATGTAAACAGCCCATAGAAGGCAGAATGAACTAAGTAAGCACTGAGTGTAGGGCCACCACATGAGCCCAGCTGCTTGGGACCCTCTGAGTTGAAGTTTCTGCATCATTATTAGCCGTGCTCTTCTTCGTTCTCAGAATTGTTCCAGTTTGAGTGATAAATTAGTGTGGCCATCCTAACAATGCGCTGTGGCTGTGAAGAAATGTGAAGTGTGAGCAGTATTTATAGAAGTCAGGAGACATCACAGAGTAAATAATATGTAAGCTGAGTCTTTGAAGATATGCCACATTGTAGCTACCAGAGCAGGGAAATGGAGCACCTCAGTCTGGGAGATGGAGCACCCCAGAACCAACAAGGGCGTGGAGGCATCTCAGAGTCTGCGCAGGACAGGGTGAGCACAGTTGACCTATCACCTCGACCAGGGTCAGCAAACTCTTATGGCATGTTTCAGCCAGTAAATATTCCAGGTGTCATTGCAACTACTCAGCTCTCCCACTGTTGAGGAGAGCAGCTATGGATAACAGTGAATGAACAGGTGTTCCAATAAAACTTAATTTACAAAAACAGGCAGCCTCAGGATTTGGTATGGGTGTAGTTTGCCATCCCCTGACTTGAAGGAATGATGTAAGAGATAAGCCAGGGAAGTCAGGTAGAAGCCATATGATAAAAAGTCTCAACTACGTGACCTATTTTTTTTAATAATAAGGTTTGTGAACATAGGAATAGATCATCTAAAGGGCCCAGGGTTTTACTGTCAGGGTTTGGAGGGCAGTGCAGGAGAGCAGGGAGCAACAGTGAGGAAAGCAGGCTGGCTCCATGTCTGGGCTTCCCCCTGGGAGTCAGAACTGGTGTGCACTGGAGAACACTGGCCCCCATCCTACCATCTTCCTTTCTGTTTAATCATTCCCTCCTGAGCGCTCCCCTCAGGGGGATATGCACTGTGTTGGGCAGACACAATGACAAGGTGCTACCCCACCCTTTCTCTTGGAGTGAAAGCAAACAGCCAACCACCTGCCTCTCCCCCACTCCTTCCCTTCCCCTCCCCTCCCTGACCAGGACTAGGTTGTAGAATGTGGCAAAGGGAACTCTGCTCCAAGAACTCCCCCAGGACCCTGGTGCCTTCACAGTTTAATTATCGCACTGGACCCTTGGGTGCAGAGCAGGAAGGGGGAACACGTGGCCACCTGCCATCGGTGGTGTGTCCCCAAGCCTCCAGAGTGCAAGGCTCACCTTTCTCATGAATATCCCAATAGAACTTTCAGATTCCCTCCCACGCTGTGGGAAGCCCAGCTTCCCCAGGGTCCAAGAGAGGGAGGGCATTTGGATTCTCCTGGTCATGTCTTTTTCAAGGTCCCTGTGCCCATTTATTTCTCTGTCTTGCTTATGAGACCCCTTTCACTCTATGTGCACCTCTTGCCCTATTCGTGGGCACGACCTCTTCTCTTTCTACCCAGTGTAGAGCTGTCTCATGTGTGCATCCTTACTAAAGATGCAGGAGATAGGCCTGCCCAGACTCACTCACTCCAGGCATTAAATTAAAGGGGCACCAAGAACTCAGTCATCAGGACAAATACTGTTTTCATGGAAAAAAAAATTTTTTAATCAAAATCAATGACAAAATACATGATAAACAAAATGGGAAACTTCTTTTTCTTAATTTTTTTATGTCTTTATTTTGAGAGAGACAGAGACAGAGAGCGAGCAGGGGAGGGGCAGAGAGAGAGGGAGACACAGAATATAAAGCAGGCTCCAGACTCAGCTGTCAGCACAGAGCCCGACACAGGGCTTGAACCCACAGACTATGAGATCATGACCTGAGCCAAAGTCAGACACTTAACCAACTGCAACACCCCGGCGCCCCTGAATGGGAAACTTTTAAATGATAACAGGATTGATGTTACCAATTCTTCCTTTTGCCTTGTATTTCAATATGGCTGGGCAGCACACTTTTATTGATCCAGTTTTTGCCTCCATTACTCATTTAGCCCTGGTGTCCTTCAGGAGGAGATGCCAGAGGTGGGCTATGGCCCAAAGCAAGAATAAGTTATGCTTCCCACACGAAGTAACTTCTTCAAATCCCTCTCCTATCTGCGTTGAAGGGAAGTCTTGCGTCCATTCTTCTGCACAGCCCGGCTGCCACTTTTTTGGCTGGGACCTGTTTTCCCAACCGACACCTTCTTTCTCCTCTCTTCTGCTGAGTTTCACATTTTTCCATCTTTGAGGCCCTGGCTTCATTTTCCCAGGAAGTTGGTGAGGAACTTTAAATTCCTGGTACCTTAATTCCTAATACCCTTCCATTTACCTTCTCTCCTTTGCCTTTATTATCTGACACTGTATACTTTATTTATGCACCTTGTTATCATCCGTTTCTGCTCCCATCTCCACCAGCCCCCAACCAGGGTGCAAGCCCAATGAATGCTGAGACTTTCTTCTTTTTTGGTTAACAATTGTGAACAGTTCCTAGCACAGAGCAGGCACTCAGTAAACATTCTTTGAATGAGTGAATAACAATTGAGTTCCCTTTTCTTTGGTCTTTCCCCTCCCAGACTCAGCCTGCTTTAGTAGTCAAAGGATGGTTAAATCTTTTTCCTAAATGAAAGAACATATGCCCTGGGCCTCCATCCTAAGCCAGGCAAAAAGGGAGCAGGAGCTTTAAAATCAGTCATTATTTAACAAGTCCAATGTAGGCAATAGAAAAAAATATTTTCCAGAGCCAACTGCAGGGTTTTCAAGGTATATTGTGCATTTCCCCCCTTTAAATGGGGAGTGATGTTCAAGAGACGATTTGAATTCCTTGTAAGTTGAGTCAACGTTGATTCTCTTTGCAACCTTGGCCAAGACACTTTAAGTCCTACTTTTGATTATTCTATCTATAAAATGAGTGTATTGATTTCAGCACCACCAATGTCACAAAGTTACTATGAGCTCAAGCAAAAAGCTAATGAATGTGGCTGGATATGCTTTGGGATATATAAATCACTGTGCAGATACAGAAGTGTGGGGAAGAAACCTTGCTAACATTTGCCCAAGGCAGAGCAAGGGGCCTTCTGATGAGACCCTAGCAGAAGCAACAATCTGGTCCCAACCTTTTCATTTTACAGATAGAGAAACTGAGGTGCAGGCCGTGATGTGTCCAGGATCAAATCCAGAGCTAACACAGGAGAGTTATGGATAGAAGAAAGACAGGTGTCCTGCCTCCAGGTGCAATTTCTGGCCTCTTTGAGCATCTCAGTTGCTAATTCCACCAGAACAGGGATGCTCGGCTCTGCTCAGAGCCTAGGTCAAAATCGCCATGGCTGGAGGAGAATTTCTGACTTTCAGATATCCTTGAGAATCCAAACCCTTCACAAACAGCCTAGGGAAGGAGACCTTTTAAATAAAATACTCTTACCATCCCTTCCAATTTCTGAGATTCATTTCTGAGTGGCATCTGAATGAGAATTTTACAGACATTTCATTTCTCATCCTTGTTATCATTCCTTTGTTGTCCTTCAGGAGCAGGTTATGACAGAAACCTCTGTGAGGCCCAAGGTGTGTACCTCCTGGAGTGGGGACTTGTGCCCTGGGTGGCTGGTCATCAGGCTGGCAGCAACTCCATGTGCAATGTGATCACTGCAGGAGGGAACAGGGGCCTGAGAGGGGCAGGGAGGCCCAGAGAGATTGATGTTTTCAATGTCATGCTTCCTGTGTGTTCCTAAATAACTGAAATTTACACGTTTGGGGAAATCGCAATTTCCCCTGGAAGACCTGGAAGGAAAAGTCTATCAGACCTGTGGGTGTGTCCACAGGGCTCTGTATTGATCTGACTGGCAATCTTTTGACCTCTTACAGAGTGTGAGGCTGTGATCATGACTGTGAACTAGAGTTTGTGACTTTGTGGGTCCGTGATTGTGTCTCTGGGATTGTGTGTATGTGTATGTGTGTTGTGTGTTGTCATCACTCCTGTCTTTGTGGCCATGTGCAGTTCAACATGTGTTTCTTTAAAAAAAAATTATATTTCCTGCATAAATTACTTCATGTAAAAGGCCAACCAGAGCTCAGTTCCTAGCATCCTTTTTCAATAAAGCAATATTATCACAGCCTAGTCCCAAAACTAGTCCCAGGAGAGGCTTTTCCTAGATTCTTTGTCAAACAAAATGTCAGCGACTCACCAAATGATGAGAAGAAGAATTCTTCTTGTTTATTTCCCAAGTGAGGCAGACCCAAAGCAGCTCAGCCTCTGCATCCTGTTCCTGGCAAGGTGAGCAGCAGGCAGGTGGGCGGTGCGGTTGGGGGGGGGGGTGTTGCTGAGGAGGCCATCATCCTCTGCTTTTTCACTTTGCTCTTTACCCACCTTTGTGACCTTGGGCAAGTCACAAAGTCACTTTTCTAACCTCAGTTTTCTTTCTTTTTTTTTTTTTTACAAGTGATATAGAAAAAAAAACAAGTGATATAAAAATACTTCTATTTTATTTTTTTTATTATTCTTCTGGTTTTATTTTATTTTTTTAAATAGTTTATTGTCAAATTGGTTTCCATATAACACCCAGCACTTCTCCCCACAAGTGCCCCCCACCATGACCATCACCCCCTTCCCTCCCTCCCCCTTCCCCTTCAGTCCATGGTTCGTTTTCAGTATTTAATAGTCTCTCATGATTTATGTCCCTCACTCTCCCCAGCTCTCTATCACCCTTCCTCTCGCTATGGTCCTCTGTTAGACCTATGAGTGCAAACATATGGTATCTGTCCTTCTCTGCCTGACTTATTTCACTTAGCATGACACCCTCGAGTCCATCCACTTTGCTACAAATGGCCATATTTCATTCTTCCTCATTGCCATGTAGTATTCCATTGTATATATACCACATAAATCATAAAAACTAACAGGCAACCGACAGAATGGGAAACGATAGTGGCAAATGGCATATCAGATAAAGGGTTAGTAGCCAAAATATACAAGGAGCTCACTAAACTCCATACACAAAAAATGAATAATCCAGTGAAGAAATGGGCAGAACACCTGAATAGACACTTCTCCAAAGAGGACATCCAGATGGCCAACAGGCACATGAAACGATGCTCAGTGTCACTCATCATAAGGGAAATACAAATCAAAACCACACTGAGATACCACCTCATACCGGTCAGAGTCACTAAAATGAACAAATCAAGAGAATATAAATGTTGGAGAGGATGTGGAGAAACAGGCACCCTCCTACACTGTTTGGTGGAATGTAAACTGGTACAGCCGCTCTGGAAAACAGTGTGGAGGCTCCTCAAAAAACTATTAATAGAACTCCGCTATGACCCAGCAATAGCACTGCTAGGGATTTACCCATAGGATACAGAAGTGCTGATGCATAGGGGCACATGTACCCCAATGTTCATAGCGGCACTTTCTACAATAGCCAAATCATGGAAAGAGCCTAAATGTCCATTACCTGATGAATGGATCAAGAAGATGTGGTGTATATATATATATATATATATATATACAATGGAGTCAGTTTCCACTTTTAAAAACACGATTAGGTCCACCTGGGTGACTCAGTCGGGTACATGTCCGACTCTTGGTTTTGGCTCAGGTCATGATCTCATAGTTTGTAAGTTCAAGCCCCACATTGGCAGCACAGAGCCTGTTTAAGATTCTCTCTCTCCCTCTTTCTCTGTCCCCCTCCTCCACTCACTCTCTCTCTCAAAATAAATAAATGAACCTAAATTTTTTAATTAAAAAAAAGGACTAATAATACCTACTTTATAGGGCTACTGCAAGAATTAAATTATACATTGGGGGCGCCTGGGTGGCTTAGTTGGTTGAGCATCTGACATCAGCCTAGGTCATGATCTTGCAGTCCATGAGTTTGAACCCCACCCCCACCCCAATCCAGCTCTATGCTGATAGCTCAGAGCCTGTAACCTGCTTCAGAGTCTGTGTCTCCCTCTCTCTCTGCCCCTTCCCCACTCACACTTTGTCTCTCTCTCTCTTAAAAATAAAAAAACATTAAAAACTTTTTTAAAATTATAAATTGGATAACAGTCCTATGTAAAGGACATTAACGTGTTGTGTATACATATCCTCTGCTGAATATATACATTATTTGCTCCTTTATTCAACAAATATTTATCGAACACCCAATACATCCAAAACACATATTTGATTCTGCAGTGATATATAGGCTTGAGATTCAGTTTAGGATGATCTAATGGTATAGACAAAGTGGTGAACAGACAATCACAATTTGGTGGGCTAAGTGCTAAGAGAATAGCACATAGGATGTTCTAAGATACTAGAACCATCCTAGCAGCAGTGGCATGGAGGATGGAATAAGCCCCAGACAGAGGTAAGGGGTGGCAGAGGAGCTGGAAGGGAGGAAAATGTAGTTCACTCCACACCATGGCAAAAATGAATGGTTAGCTTGTGCCAAGATATGCTTACTTTCACTCTGGGGAGGCCTATTGGAGCTGGGAAGCCTGGCGCAGAACCAGGGTCATTCAGCTGGCTGGTTGACCTGGAAGCCTGTTGCAGAACCTGGTCATTCCAGCAGGGGCTCACTGGCTGGAGGGCCTGACCCCTAGAGAAAAGAATAGCAGAGAAGAGCTGGGCAGAAAGGGAGGGTGGAGACCGAGATTTTCAGCAGGGCTTTGCAGAGATTTTCAAAGGGCTTTCAATGGGGCTGAAAGTTTCTCCAAGAAAGGAAATGGTGCTGGAAAAGTTCAGTGACTCCCCTAAAGTTGGGCTGGTCTTAGTTGCGTTAGAAGGGGGCATTTGCTCTCCAGGATGGATTCCCAATCACCAGTCTCTAAGTTGTGTCCAGTCGAATTCCACCCAAGATTCTTGACTATGTTTGGCATTCCTGTTCATCCATTTGTTACCTCATTTAATAAATACACACTGAGCCTGATACTAGGCCAGAGCTAGAAGCACAAATGTGAGGAACACCTCATTCAGGAAGCTCAGAGCTTAATGGGAGGGACACCTATAAGGATATGTAACAATAATTTAGTGAGAGATAGCCTGGAATTCATGGCCAAGAACTTTGGATGTTATCATATAAGAGGTATGGTCCCACTTATTAGTGGAGCAGAAAGGAGGAAATGACTTACCCTGTGTGCAGTAGGGTGGCATGGACAGAAAACATTACAGAGCTAAATCTTGAAGGATGATAAAATCTAAGTGAATTGTCATTACTATCATTGTCATTAATGACAACAGTTACCATTTGTTAAAGGCTAGTCTGGGTCAGTGCTGAGTACTTCACTATCTGCTAAGCACAGCCACATAAAATCCTAATAAACAATTTGTGAGTTAGCTATTATTGCTTACATTTTACGGAAATAGGAAAACTAAGACTTATAGAAGCCACACTGCTAGGAAGAGATAGATCTAGGATCTGCATCCAAGTTTGTCTGACTTCAAAGCCTTTTCCACTCTGCTGGACTATCTCTCCACATTCATTAATAATATTAATAAAATTCATATGAAATAATCCACAGTTTGGTCAAAAGCTCTTCATTCAGAGACACATTGAAATATAGGGAATTATAAAACCTTTGGCAGTAAGTAATGATAGTGAAATAGCTAACTTTCAACCAAACTGATTAGGCATTCATCTGAATCAGTATTTTCCAGTAGGGGTCCCTCTTCATGTGCCTGGAATGATACTTTCAATGATCTACAAAGACACAATACTAACCTAGGCATAAATGGAGAACATAAAAGAAATAAAAGATACAGATCTTGTCTTCAAAGACGTTCGATGCCATTGAGGAGATTCAGATTAACACAGAAAGCAGAAGTTGACAAAATAGATTAAGATTGAGGGCCAATCCCAGGGTGGGGGTACAAGAGATTGACTTCACGCATTTGCAGAAGGTCAGAAAAAGGCAAGACTTGAGACTGTCTTTGAGGAAGGAGGAACTGAGTAGGCTCAGGACTTGATGGACCTGGACAGTGGAGGAAAAGGGGAGCACCAGGCTCTCTAGAAGGGCATGATGGCCCAGTGACCCAGGGCATGGGGCACAGGCATGGCATGTGCTAGGTTGTGAGAGAGTGGCAGTCTAGCCTGGCTGGGGAAAGTTTTGGGTTCAAAGGACCAGGGGATTCAGTAAAAGAGGTCAGTTTGGACTGATTATGGAGGATAACAATGGAAGCTAAGAAAATTGGATTTTGTCTTCTTAGACCCTGGCAAGTCTTTGTAGAATTTGAGCAGGGGAGAATTGGTATGAGCAAGTCTGTAAATCATCTTAGCTTCCAAGGAGGCCCTCTTTTCTTAGAGGATTGGACTCTGGTCTCTTTGAGATCAGCCTTGTTTCTCTGGTGATACGTGAGGCTAGGACAGTTGAGGTTAACAGCTGACCAGGAGCAGTTGAAGAATTAGATCACACTGTCAGGTCCAACCTCTTATGTGCAGACAATGATGAAAACCGATGATGATGGTGGTGATGACGATCATCATCATCATGGAACAGAGTTGAAAGGGTGAAGGGTTTTGACCAACATCACCTAGCAAAGCCATGGCCAGGCTGGAATGAGCTCTCATGGGTCCCTAACGTGTATCAGCCCAGCAAGGAGGCGAGAGCAGCCTTCGACCATCGCAAATGTCCACTATTGGGGAGGTGCCTGAGGGTCCCTCCCCCACTTCACTTATGCCAGAATTAGCACTGGGGTGGGCTCCAGAGTGAGAACAGGCTCTTTCAAGGCTCTTAGACCAGAGGAGACAATGACTCTGACGTGTTTGGCCCCTGGGATAGACACAGCATGGGCGGCTTTCCCCAGGTGGCCTCTGGTCTGGGTTTCTAGCCAGAGATTTCAGAAGCCCAGTTCACCACTGTCCAATTATTCATCTGCAAAAAGTGTGAGTTGGGAAAACAGGCAAAGGTGTTTTCCGGGGGAGCCTGTCCGTCCTCATCAGGGGGTGCCCTGGTTTAAAACTTAGACAGGCAGGGAAGGGCCTGACCAAGACTAAAGAACTAGGAGTTGGTGGGAGGGGATGCGCTCCATTCCCTGGAGACCTTGTAGACACAGGGGGGACTCCATCTTTAAGATGAAGCTCTTGCTTCCTTCCTTGTGCCTGACATATCTGGGCCATCAAGTCACACAGGGTCCATCCATCCCCTCCCCCCCCTGCTTCCCTGCCTGCAGGCTGCCTGTTAATTAAGCCCAAGTCCAGCCTCAAGATCAGGGCAGCAGTGTCTCAAGCTGCAGGCTGGCCTCCAGAGGGGAAGGATTTTGTATGGCAACAAGAGGGAGGGTGGTGTGTTCTCGCTGGCCAAGACCCAACAAGGCGCACTCTGTCCCCTCCTTCAGGCGAGGCAGGCTGGAGCGTGGAGGGGCAGCATGGCTCACAGAGCTGCCCTGGGGTAGGAGGGGAGGCCACGGCCCACAGGCAGGCTCCTCCCCACACCCTACAACCCCAGACTGCCTCTCATTCTCCTCAGTGCTCTCTGTCATATGAGTTGCCCTCTTTATGCTCGAAGGAATTGCTGGCCGTGACAGAACAGAGATGACAAGCTATATTTCTGCCTTGAAGCTTTCTCCAGGCTGTTGGGAACTAGGTGACTGTCAGTTCTAGGAAAGGAGAAATCTATGTATCTTGTAGCCCTGAAGTGGTGCCCTGTGTGGGGACAAGCTAGCATCACCTCAGACTGTCCTTCCTTTCTCAAATGTATATTTTATTGGTGCCTGCACGGGGCCAGCGATGGCTGGCTTCTCTTCCCTCATATTGGTGTGACTTTTGTTTGGGGGGCTCGGGATCCTCAGTGCTACCTCAGAGGGGAGCTGGTTGGAGGCAGACATAGAGCTAGAGCAGAAAGACAGGCAATAAAGCATGTGGCTGCACGAGGATATCAGGAAGGAGCTCCCCCCTAGTGCCAGAAGGGACACAATTAGAAGCAGAGGCTGAAGGACCAGGCAGGCGGGCCTCCCACCCTTCCACGCCCTGACCCAGACCCTCTCTCCAACCCTTGCCGCTCTGGGCTTTGGCAGAGAAGCAGGTGGTGAGGCCAAGAACCAGAAGCAGTAACATCCAGACATTACAGGGTACAATTATTTCCTTATCATCAAGACCGTGAACACCTCAAAGACAGAGCTATGTGTGTATGTGTGTGTGATCTTTGAAAAAAAATTTTAATGTTTATTTATTTTTGAGACAGAGAGACAGAGCATGAACGAGGGAGAGACAGAGAGAAAGAGACAGAGAGGTAACCAAAGCCAGCTCCAGGCTCCAAGCTGTCAGCACAGACCCCGACGCAGAGTTTGAATTCATGGAGGGTGAGATGGTGACCTGAGCAGAAGTCGGACACTTAACCAACTGAGCCACCCAGGGGCCCCAGTGTGTGTGATCTTTGTATGTCCAGGCCCTGGTATGTTGTAGGTTTGTAATACATGGAGGCTAAATTAAAGCAATTTGTCCTTGCCCAGAAGCGGGGAGGAAGGGAGAGGGAAAAGCTACCCAAGAGCAGAGGTTTTATCAGCCGAGTAGGACCTGGTGACACCAGGGAAAAGAGCCCGGGGAGGCAGACATCCTCGGAGCTCCCAGGAGCGACCCGCCCCCCAGATCAGAGCACAGCCACCTGCTTTCTTCCGGGAGCCCAGCGTTTCCTCAGCATGTCCCACTGCAGCCACTCCCTTTGGATTGGTAAGAAAGACGAGAGCAAAAAGAAGTGAGGAGGTGGGAAGAGCAAAATGTCTAGAGTCAGAAGACACTCCACTTGCTGGCTGTGTTTTCAGGCGAGCTCCGTCCCTGACTTTCCTCAGCCACATTATCCACATCCATAGGATGGGAACAACTAGCCGACCAAGAAAAAGGCATCTCTCACATCCTGCCAATAGGATGTCAATTGGTGAGACCTTCCTGTGGGTCATTTGTAAAAGTTTTTCAAAATGAACATACCCTTGGATTTGGCAGTTCCCATATCTAGAAACTTATCCTGAGAAAATGACCAAGTCTGTAGCAAAATTCAGCGAGAAGAATGGGCATAATTGATAACAGCAAAAACTAGAAATAATCTAAACAACAAGTGGTAGAAATTGGGCTGAATAATTATAGTGCGTCCATAAATGGAATGCCATTTAGCCACAGGATTACAGTGTATATTTTCCTTATATGCAAAGATATTTATGATACGTCGCTAAATATAAAAGGCTGATTGCAAAACAGTCTATATAGGATGACACTGTTTTTAGGAAAGAAGGGTTTTATTTTACATATTAACTATGGTTATCTTTGCATTATGGGATTACAACTCACTTAAATTTTCTCCGTCTAACTATTTTGTACTAATCAGCATATGTTGTTTTGTAAAGATAATGAAAATTAAGTTGTATTAAAATATTGACCTTTACAGGTTGTTTTAAGACTTAAAGAAGATAGTACATACGAAAGTTATTTGGAAACCGAAAAGTTAAGACATAAGACAGGGTCTCTGCCCATGAGGAACTTCCAGTTTGGAAAGAGATGAAAAATACATGAGATAACTATAGCATGAGACAGAATGTGGCAAGAGCGTTCGGAGAACGATAAACAGCGTGTTACTTGGAAACACGGAGGAGGTAAAATTACTTGTGGTTCTAGAGGAGAGCGCCAGAATGTTTGAGTTGAATATTGAAGAATGGCGGAGGTCCTGTCAGGTAGAAATACAGAACTGGGGCAGCAGGAGAAGCAGGAAGCTGTGGCACAGGTTTGGAGAATGGGAGAAGTTTGTGTTTGGATGGAGGGCAGAGACCCTCTGGGTAACAGAGAAAAGGGGAGTCTAGAAGGGCAGTTCGGGGCCAGACTGCAGACACCTTGAAGGCTGCACTTGGCAAAATGCCATCGGTGAACCTTTGTTGGTGCCTTCCGTGAGTAGAGCCACTGAAAGTTCTGGGGGAGGAGCTGACAGCGGGGTAAACCCATCAGGGGTAGTGAGGTTCTGCCGTCTCTGGGGCCTGGGATGCATGCAGAATGCGGGTGTCTGCCTCAGAACCTCAGTCTGGAGGCAGCTGGTGAGCTGGAGGGGCAAACTGTGGGACAAGGAGGGGCTTGGCTGCCATGGTTGTGTGATGGGGCATGGAAGTGGGAGGACCATCTTTTGCCCTGACTGGAAAGGGTGGGCAGCGGTGGAAGAATGAAATGAGAGGGATCCAGGTGGGACTAGGACACCTCTCCCAGCTTTGCTTCCTGGGGGGCCAGAGAACTGGGAGCCAGTCATAGAATTTACCCAAGGCCCCAGGGAGGAGGAACAGGCTGGGGGCCTACTGAATGCAGCGAGAGCAATCTGATTCTCAGGATGTGTTCCCCTCAGTTGGTCCTGATCCCCTGGGCATCTCTGTGTGATGTCCCAAGGGCTGGCAGTGGTGGGGGGGGGGGGGACCAGCGGGGTGAGACCTGACCCCCTGCTGCTTTGAATGTGTCTCTAGTCCTCAGCTCCTGGGAGGCATCTGAGGGGTGGGAGGGGGGTTGTTTCAACCCAGTGAGCTTTTGTTAATGGAAATTCATTAAACAACCCACCTATCTTGGAAGGTTCTCTCAGCTCATCCCACCCTCCCAGCATGCCCCAGCTTACTCTTCCCTGCAGGCAGGAATTCATACCCCCACAGGATCCCGGATGCTCTGTCTCTGCCACCTTTACCCTCCCCCCCTCCATGTGCATGCGAACACACACACACACACACACACACACACCCCAGAAGGAAGGCAGGGAAGTCTTATTCAAGCAAACATCTGATTTTCCCCACTGCAGCTCCCAGCCGGGCCACTGCTTAGCTCCTCCTGTTGTCATGTCACTAGTTAATTACATTCTTTACTGAGGTGCAAATGTGTTTTTACAAGGAGACCAAGATGGTGTTAACTAGAAAGGAACTGTGGATGTTAAAGATGCATTTACCTCTTGTTATAGGGCCGGGGCTCTTGGCTTTATGTCCTCCTCCACCACCACCACTGCCCCCCTCGAGCTGCCCTAAAAATACAGCCCAGGCAAAAAGAAAAAAAAAAAAAAGCAACCCAGGCATGGAGCAGCCCTCTTCCACCCTCCACCCCATGACCCTGCCATCCTAGCCCTCAGCACAGCCTCCTTGGAGCCAAATTAGCAACTCGATCCTTAAGAAGACAATGTAGGTCTCCGGGGAAGTGTCAAGCCAGGCCTTAGAACAGTGCAGACCACCAATCTCCATTTCTAAACATCTAAGTTCATTTCAAGGATTGAGAGCCAAAATGATTCACTTCAATCTAAAAAGATATCCGTAGGTGGTACAGCCAAAGAGACCTTAAGGCCAAGGCTGTCCTTCACTGCCGGGCTTTGCTCGGGCCCTCCTGACTCTTCCTCCCTTCTGCCCACAGGCCCCCTGCCTGCCCCAAATAGTGTCTACCCAGACCCCCAGCAAAATCTGACATTGGAAAAAGATCTGAGACCCAGCCACACATCTGGAAAGGTTGTAACTGCTACCCTTCCTTTGAGTTCCCTACAGTTTAGAACAAGAAGCCAGCTTTGCCCAACCCAGGGCTCAGAGTCACTCAGAGACCTGGCCCCACCTTGGGGGAGAAAGGGCTGAGCATACAACCGATATCAGGACACCAGGCGGTTGACAACAGGGCACAGGGAACCCTGACAAGGATTTGGGCTCTGAAATAGCTCACTGGGCCTGAGCAGACACACTGAGGAGAGAGACTGGCTCGGTGAATATGACAGGGAGGTTTGTAAAGCACATGGAAGGTTCCCTCACAGCCAGAGTGGGCACCCCTTGTTCTCCTACCACCCTGGCCTCTAATCCCTTCTGAGAGCTGCTCTGCCCTTTGTTACAGGTGCTCTGGCGCCAGCTGACGGGAAGAATTTCTGGCCCAGCTGGGAGTGAGAAGAGGGAGTGAGTCTCCTGAGGGCCATCCCGAGTCCACCAGGATCACCCGAACAGTAAGACATGCTTCTGCATCCTTAAACACATAGTTAAGCCCTCCAGGCAGCTGCTCTTTTCTTCTGAAAGCCTCGAGAAGAGGCTCATCACATTAGCTGGCTCTTAGCACATACAACCTTGGAGCGCACCGGAGTGCACACCTCGTACCCTTTTGTTTCATGTCTTTCCCCCTTAGCCCCTTGAGGCCAGGGCCAGGACTGCGCCTTATCCCTATGCACCTCTCTTCTCTCCTACTTAGTCTGGGAGCAGTAAAGTATTGCCGATGCAGATGGACTGGCTGTTGCTTACATCCACAGTGATGATAACATTGTACAACCTTCTGGAGCAAGCGTTACCACCTAAGAACCACCTAGGGGCGTTTGTTAAAATGCACGGCCTGGACCTCACACCAAAGAGTCTGATTTCTAAGCTGAGGTTAAGACTGAAGCTGCACCCCAAGTGTTTTTGATGCACACAGAGGAAACTGCATTCCAGGTGTTTCTGATGAACTCTGCGAAATAGTTCTTTAGAATGTATAAGGCATTTTGAATGGAGGATCTCATTTAATCCTCTTATCAGATAGGGCTTTTTTAATCCCCTTAAGTAACTTCATGATCTCAAAGACATAAGTATAGGCAGGAATTTAGAAATCCAGTTATCCAGAACAACCCTTTTTTCTTTCCAGTATGCCATGGTAAGAACTGGATCTGTTATGGTGAGATTGAGCCCCGACTCCAAAGAACGTGGCCCAGGACTGTGGAAGTTTCCCTGCTGTCCTAGAGCTGCCATGACCTTACCGTTCATCAGCCTTCATTTTGGGGGACAGTCAGCATTGCCCGATTCCTCACAAAAGCTGGTTTCCCTGGAGAGAGGGGAAGGTAGACAGTTAATCAGAAAGGTGAATGTTCCCAGGACCAGCTCCCCAAGTTAGCAAGACCAAAGATATTCCAGAGGACCACTTGGCCAAGAACTAGCTCTCAGGGCTTGTCCTGCTTCCTACGCCTTCTGGCTATTTGGGGAGCTCTGTGTTTGAGGTATATCAAGCGGTGGGGGGCATGCTGAAGCAGGCTGTGGCTCTGAGAGGTAAACGCCAGAGAAAAAGACATATCTAGGGGGTTCAGGGTTTGGCAGTGCCCATTTCAGGGACAGGTGGACAATCTTTTCAAAAACCTTCAACAAGCCTGTGTGCACGGTCATGTCAAAGGAAGAGCACCACAGACAGTAGTTGTGGTGAGGGCTTACTAAGGATGGGGAGATGATGAAGGAAAGAAAGGAAGGAAGGGAGGAAGGAAGGAAGAAAAGGAAGGAGAGAGGGAAGGAGGGAGGAAGGAAGGAGGGAGGGAGGAAGGAAAGAGACAGGATTAGAGACTCCTGGTGAAGCAGTGTGCACAGGTGTCGTGGCTGCATCCGGGGGACTTTCTCTGGGACTGGCAATCGCGCTGAAGTTCTTGCTGAACTACTTGGTAGAGCCCTATTTTCCTCCATTCCGAGGCTGCAGATGCTGGAGTCCAAACAGACCAAACAATGCCTAGGAGATTGGAGGTGCCCCCACTCTCCTTATAGGCCAGAATAAAGGAAAGGATGGAAATGGGCCGATGGACTGCTAATGCCCACTGCAGACTGCGGCTTTCCATAGAATGGAAACTTTCCATGGATGACATAGGGGTGACCTCAACTATCCCCCTGACCTCCCCTCATTCTCCCTACACACACACACACACACACACACACACACACACACACACACACACACACTGACCACCAAAGCATCTTGCTGAATGTCAGACACGTCTGTTCCGGGGGCTAAATACAGTTGACACCATTGCTTGGATTGGTGCAGTCGGCAAGGACAATTTTTGCAGCTAATGCTGGCAGTGTGGCAATCAGAGGAGCCGCCAGCTGTCTCACTTAAATTCTTAGCTCTCTCGTTCTCTTTTTTTAAAACCGTTTTGCTTACATAATCCACCCCCTTTTTATTTTCTAATTCTCTCCTTGCAAAGCTGGCACCAGAGGGGAAGGGCTGGGGTGGAGGGGTAGCAATTACACATCAGTTTGGGGAGCATTTACATTTTGCAATTACAATTTAAAAATAAGCCTCGTTAATGATCTCCACGTGTCACCGACAAACCCTAACTGACATACTCTCCTGGGCTTGCCTGCCTCCCCCCTGAAGGCAGAGGTACCCAGGGAGACACAGGGGGAGGCGGGGGGCAGCATGGGAGGCTGGTGCAGGACAGGCGTGGAGCTGAGCACCCAGAAACCAGGTACTCGGGGCTCCAGCCTCTGTCCTCTTCCCTGCACTCATGCTCTGTCCCTAGCCCATCTCCTTCCCGGCTTTGCAACAGCAGGACGCTGTTCTCAGGAGGCAATGTCAGTCCTCAGAGCTGTGGGAAAGGGATACTCTCCCAGGTGGGAATTTTCAGAGCGCTGTTGGGCAAACGTAAATCCTGGTCCCCGGGAGCCCACCAGTGTGCCTGGATATTCATGGACTGGGTAGAGGGACTGATCACACTCGCGCAAGGCTCAGGAAGGGAACGGATTAGTTGTTTCGCAGTTCAGGAAGGACGTTTCTCCTCTTATAATTGGCTGACATATATTTAATGAAGCCCTCTGATCCCCTGGGCAGGGACTTTGGGACCAGACGCACCCGGACTCCAATTCTAGCTCTGCCGTTTGTCGGCTGAAGATTTAGGGCAAGTTAACTGAACTTTTCTGACCGTCATTGTTTTTATGCAATTGGGATAATCGTATTTACCTTAGAAGGCTTCTTTGAGGATTAAATGAGATAACGTACTAGAAAGCACCTCATACGGTGGCTGGCAGTGATAAATGCTCCGTAAATGTCAGCTCCGAGCCAAGCCCCTCCTTAGAAGCCCCAAACACACTTCCTCCTGCCCCCATTACTGTTGAGCCTTTCCAGCTACCGTGGACTCCAGGGAAGGGTGATCTGGTCTGATTTTCCAGGTCTCCCCTCCAAGTCAAGCCATCTGCACACTGAGCAGCGCCTGAAGGAGACCGCCCCCCCCATCCCCAGCCCCTCACACACACCCCTGCCACTTCCCTATAGGATTCTCTGCAGATATTTGGCCTCGGGCCTCTGTTCCAGCCCTTCCACTTCTCGTGGGCTAGCTTCCAAATCTGCCTTTCAACAGCCCGCTTCTCTCTTCTGGACACTACTTCAATGGAGTGACCTTTTATCAGGCCCCACCTACGCCCTTCATCTGTGAAATCAGGGAGGTTGGCCGGGAGCTGTCTGAGGTGCCGTTCAGTCTTGACATCTGTAAGCCTGGGCTCCTCCTTCCCCAGCGCCTTCCTCCAGGCCAGCGCTGTGCGTAAGCCTTTCATCTCTCGAGCAGCTCCATCCAGGCCGATCTTGGGACTGACCACTTACAATCAAAAACTTGTATTTGTTACTGGAAACATACATGAAATAGCTCTTCCCTGTGGCAAAACCAGATATGCAGCTTATAAAAACCCGAGACAAGCAAGACTTCCGAAAGCAAGCCTCTTGGCACGGGGCAGAGAACACAGCGGGGACGATAGCTTACTGGTTTGTGTGCTTAGGCCAACAGTTAAATATCGCATTTTAAATACTTTTTTTGACATTTATTTATTTTTGAGACACAGAGACCGAGCACGAGTGAGGGAGGGGCAGAGAGAGAGGGAGATGCAGAATCTGAAGCAGGCTCCAGGATCCGAGCTGTCAGCACAGAGCTTGACACAGGGCTCTAACCCACGAACCGCAAGATCATGAACTGAGGCGAAGTCGGCACTTAACTAACTGAGCCACCCAGGGGCTCCTTAAATACATCTCTAAAAACCTTCCTTTTTTAACCTATGTTACATAATGGACAGCTTTTCAGGTGAAAATAAATAGAGTGTCTCCATTATTTTCAACTGCTAAATATAGTATTCTCTTAGATGGATATTTTGTTATTTAATTTTAGGTATTGTTAAAATTTGAAGTAAAGTATGTATGTGAGGAAAAGGCAGGGTAAAAGCCACAAAATGGAATAAAAAGTGACCCTTCTTTCTCTTACTTCGGTCCATCGATCCAAAGTCAACCACAAGGAACAGTCTCCGACTTTAGTTATTTGGTGGCCAGTGTTTACTATGTTATATAATATACTTAAGGCCCTCTTTCTTCATTTGTGTATTTATCTATTAACTCCTTGCTATGAAAGACAGGGAAATTAGCACACATTCTCCCCTTCCCATTTGGATGAGTTTGATCATATTTATTAAACCATATTTGACATTATCTATTTTAATATATAGTACTATATTAATACATAGTATTGTATAGAATATAGTGTGAATATGTTACATGTTCTACACTATATAGCACATAGCACTACATATAATTAACTATGTTTTATTTTTGTAGTATAATAGTGGTTTTACAGATTTTGAAGATTTATAGTCTATCACTGTAGTTCCCCATGCATTTCAACGATAAGTTGATCGTAATATGGAAATATTATCCAACCACAGAACTAAATAGTGTGATTTGACCAGGGAAAAGGAAATGGAACCTTCTACATTACAACTTGGCTGCCGCCCACCCCTCATTCCCATCCAGCCCACTTCCCTCCAATGGGTCACATCAGGTTGCCACCATATCTTAGGTATACACTGCCCTCTTCCTCTGACTCCTCTGTTTTGCCAGAATACTCCTTTAATGATTTCTGATATGGATGAGTGAGAAATAAACTCTGAGTTCCTACATATCCAAAACAGACTTTATTTGGTCTTCAAACTTGTGGATAATCCAATCGAGCTCAGAAGCCCATGTTCAGAACCTTCTTCTCTTAGGTCTTGAAGACGTTGTTCTCCCATCTTCCTATTTCCCATCTTACGTTGAGAACTTCTGGAAACACTCAGTTTTCCTTTCTTTTGCAAGCTTGAAAATGTCACCACTGCGTGTTTGGTTTTGTTTGCACCTTTCTTCTTTTCATTATCCTAACTTAGGTCTTGGGACCACTCTCAACCCGAAATAGTCATGTGTCTTGCTTCAGCTCAGGGAAGTTTTCATTTCATCATTCTTTTGTGCTGCTGACTCGTCTGTTTCCTCCTGGAAACTTCCACTGCCCAGCGCAGAGCCTGGTGCATAGTAGGCGCTCTGTAAATGGTTCTTGAATTTGTTCCTTGGGACCTGGAATCTGGTTAGGTCCTTATATTCAACTCGCTGCGTGGATTTGGACAAGTTTTCTCATTTGAACAGAGAAGTCAGACCTCATGACCTATCAGGATGCTTTCACTCTGCCAGTCCTCTGGTAGTTCGCCTGGAGCCCAGAGTCCCTGCTGCTCCTAGGAATTGGGGAAGAAACTGAGGAGTGAGAAGGGAGGGGTAGGCAGTGGTTGGGCATGAGGGCAGCCACAGTGGCCAGCCACGCATTACAGACATTTTCCTGAGCCTTTCATGCGTTCAGCATCCCCTGCCCGCCCACTTCGGGACCTTTCTCCTTGACCTTCCCGATCATTCTCAAATGGGCCTCTTTTCCTCTTCATCTCCCTGCTCCCTACACTTTCTCAGCTCCCCTCCACACACAGGTCCCATTAGTGAAATAATCTCTGACCGTAGCGAGTGTCTCATTAAGTGAGATCTTTTTTTTCCCCCTTTTATGAATTCCCACACAAAGAAACTTCCCTCTGCAATGCTGTATAGCAGATATATTGACCTGAGACCACCAGGCCCTAAAAAAGTTAAGAAAGATTAGACTGGCCTCCTGATAGCTTGGATCTGCCCCAGACTTAGGCTACCTTGTGCCTTGGGGGAGGGCATCTTGGGTGAGAATTCCCACTTGCCCCTCTTCCCCACCCCAGAGACTGCTCTGGAAGCAGACACCTTGCATGCAGCTCCCCTGACTGCCTAGACCCACCTGCTCTGGACAGAACCTCTATATCTGGGAGCCAAGATGCTTGGCTCCTTTTCCCTGAGAGGGCCAGACAATGGAAGATCCAGATTAACAAGTGTTCAGGTCTCAGAAGATCATCCTCTGTTCTAAGTCAGAACATCCTAATTGGTCCCTAAGGGCCAGAGTCTACTGGGCAAAATTGTCTCCTCTCTTCTTCCATCCCCTGGTCCTTGCCCTACTATGAGGAGTGGGGTCCCTCTTACTGGAGAGAGAAGAGGGGGAAGGTAGAGGCACAATTTTGAACATCAAGTCCACAAAGATTCAGTACTGTAGGCAGGACTCTTTTTTTCCACTGAGACCACCGTGATCGAACGTGAGTTGGCATTGCAAATGGCAGAATTAAGGTTGGAGGTGAGGTATGCTTTTCAGACAAGCTCATATGAAACACTTCTTCTTGGTGCCTGAGTGCAGTAGAAAGGGCCAGCCTGTGAGTAAAGGTTTCCCTATTAGAAGCCAGAAAACTACAGATGCTTTTCCAAGGCTGGAGTTTGAAGGGGGGGATGGGGCTTGGCAGGGGCCAGGCAGGAGCCCATGGGAAGTAGAACACAGCTCTGGTCCTCTGCACTTCTATTTAGCTGCTACCTGCTTGGGAGGCTGTGGGGCATAACCCTGCTGCTGGCCTATGAAGATGTCCTCCCTGGGTAACTGTTTAGACTGCTGCCTGGAGTCCCTCTGGGCTGAAAGAGGAGGGTGAGCAGGAAGGAGTTTCTGCAGGGGGATAAAGCTAGAACTCAGGGAGACAGGACGAGATGGGCTGCCCCTACTTGCAAAAACCAATACTGCTCAACTGGGCAGGCTTTCTAAAGGTACAGCCAGGTGCCTCTTTGCCTGTGAGTCATGGGCACACTTCACCCCCACCCCCACCAGAGCAGGGGCTTCTTTGTAGCTGTGGGTGGTCCCTGGAAAACCATGGGAGGGATGGGGAAAGAAGTCCAAGGGGAGACACAGAGAGCAGGTAGACTGCCACCGGCGCGCTCCCTTACAGCTCCCCCACCCCCTACCTGGGCTGCCCCACTTGGGCCACAGCAGAGCCCCATGATCCAGCTGACAGGAAGGAGACGCTGACGGAATCACAGTCAATGTGAGTCAGAGCCCTGGCACCACAGAGCGTGAGGTCAGGGCATAGGCAGGCCCGCTTTCACTCCCCCCGAGTCCGAAGAGCTGCATCCCCCAGACAGCTAAAGCGTGACCCAGTTCCCATGCACACATCTCCTTTAAATGCAGTCTTGTATTTTTGTCATTTCCTATGCATTCTTTACTTTTGTTCTGTCCCTTCATAATTGAACCCACAGTCCAATGGGTCTATGACAAGACTCGAGACTTGCCTCTTTCAGCACGTTTGTCTCAGTGGGATTATGTTTACGAGACCCCTACTTCTTATAGCTGGTATCAGAGCTTCCAGTTTTCCACCTCCCACTTATTTTTATGAAACAATGAGGGCAAAATGCAATAAAATATTTAAATAGATGTGTGCACACGCTGCTATCCAAAGATGACAGGGCTGGTAGAAGTGAACCGCTGTCGAAGTGGAGGCACCTTCCAAAGGCGTGAGATTCGTGTGCATTAATGGAGGCATAGATGCCCAGGTTTGGCATTCGGAGGTTGTGTAGGGGGTTGCTGGAATATAATCTGTGGAAATGCAGGGCCTGTGATGGTGAAAGGGCAGCCTGTACTGAATGGTCCAACTCAAAGTTGGTAGCTTGTTTCTACACCCGTCCTTGCCTTTTCTGTACTTCAATTTCCTGGGGCCTCTCTCCTCTTCTGGTGTTTCCCCCCCTCTGTGCTGGAACTTCTAGGTTAAACATTCGGAATCTGAAAACAGACCGTGTGTCACACTGGAAAACTTCCTCAGCCGCACCAGCTTCAGCTTCCACATCCGTGAATGAGAATGGCCATCGTGCCTATGCCATAAGGTGGCTGGGAAAAAGTAAACAAGGTTATGTGTGTCAGAAGCTTAGCAAAATGCCTGCGGAGTGGGAAAGCTCAATGAACAGCACCTGTTATTAATTGTATTTACCAACTCGCCCCTATCAAAATTTGCTCAGGGAAACACACTCATTCTCACTGAGGTGTAAATGACTGCTGGAACTTGAAGAGCTATCTTTTCCAGATTTGTGTGTTTGTTTTACAGGTTAACAGTAAGCCAAAGAAATTAAATTATAATTGTGTATATATTCAAGCTCCAAAAGGAGAGAGAGCTTGTGAAATCATATGGCACAAGATTTTTCCCCCTAGAAAGGAAAGGCAAGGAAGAGCCATGATCCTGTTGGTGCCAGGGAGCACAGGGTTCGATGGACAAGATGGGACACGTGGACGGGAAGCACACTCTCCATAAAATAGAAACACACATACTGATCATTCACACTTCCATTCTCTACTTCTGCTTCCTGGAAAAGTAGAGTTTTGAGCCAAATTCTGATGAAGGAAAGGACACAAGAGTGTAATACAGAGACCTTGATGACAGATGAGAAGCACAGCAAAAAGCATGGAGGAAAGGTGCCATTAGGTGATAGAGAGCATGTCTGTGTGGCTGGGGCTTGAGTAGGTTGGCAGTCCCCAGGACTGAGCTCACTGCCCAGCATCACTGTTTTGCACATGGCAGCCACTGTCCTCCCTTCCCTGGGGCTCCCTCTCCTGACAGATGGGGGACACAGAGCAGGCGGACCTGCCCTTGTTCCCAGCTGCAGTGAGGCCCAACATCGAGGGAGGTCCCTGGGCATTCTTTCCTTCTCCCCGAGTGGACCCCGTTGCTCTGGACTCTACTGGGTCTCCCTCCCTTCCACGACCTGGCAAAGGAGGTATCAGGGACGAGTGGCTTTTCTACGACAAACTGAGCCCAGAGAACCACTTGACCAGGTATCATTCGGCCAGAAGACAGTATGGACCTGAGGGACAAATGGAGCCTGGCTGACCCTCTTAGGATCCTCTGGCTCCAGAAGAATCTGAGAGCATCACAAGGGACAGAGGGGGTAGGAGTCAGCATCCCTTATCTCTATAGATGCCACCCCCCAGTCCTGGCACCCCCGCCCCCTCCCAGCCCACCCCTGCTTTCTTTCCCCTTCCCAGCTTCCCTCCCTGTGTGCCCGCCTCAGACAAGAGAAAGATTTATGGGAGGGAGGTAGCTGCCTCTCTCCTCCAAGAACAGCAGCTCTCCTCCCATCTGGGATCCCCAGCACCCGAGCTGCTCCTCTGTCTCTGTTGAGTTGTGAGCCTCAGGGGCCTGGCCCGTGTTGTTTTCTCAGCTCTGTTCCCGAGCAGCGGCTGCCGTCAGCTCTTGACAAATAATAATAAACCTGGGAATCAGGTTTGTCGAGAGGGATTTCGGTCCCTGGGTTCATTTTTAGATTTGTTTCTCTGTGTGTGTGTGTGTGTGTGTGTGTGTGTGTGTGTGTGTGTGTGTGTGTGCAGACAAGGGAGCACGTGATGGGGTCCTGGGGGAGCAGGCTGGGGCTCCCAGGTGCCCTGGCAATCCACCCTCACTACACCCGCAGAGGAACGGCAGGGCTCTCCTCTGCCCCTGACCATCGGGGCCGCCTGCATGTGTAAGAGAAAAGAGAAATAACTGAATGAACGGCCTGTGACTCTCTCCTTTCCCTGTCCCTCCCCACCTCACCCCTTTATGCTACTTGGATAGAGACGAAGGGGGCTGGACATGTAAAACAGAAGGCAGAATCCCAGCTCCAGGCTCAAGAGTTGCCTGACAGAGTCAGGGAGAGAGGCTCCTGACAGAATTTTTATGTGGATTCCACCCCACATGGCAGCAGCATGACCCCCTCACCCTTCCTGAGATGCAGCACCAAGGGGAGAGGTTTGCTGGAAGGGGAAGAATATTCCGAGTCAGGCATCACTGCTAGCAAGAGCTGGGCCCAGCCATGGGTGCGTGTGAAATTTAGGACCCTCTCATGGCGCCCCTCTAGGGCAGAACAGCACCTGCTTTGAGCAGTTTGGAGGTGGCCGTTAGAGGTCATTGCTGCCACCCCTGCCTCCAGGCAGGCGAAGGTGCTAACCACGTACCTGTGAGGCACATGCAAGGCCAGTGCTCACCCGTACAACCAGCGTGCTTTCCCCCCACATTTCTGGGTTTTTTGTTTTATTTTGTTTAAAGGAAGCAAAGGGGGAAAAATTGCCAAGTTGTGAAGTGCTTCAAGAGGAGATGAGAATCTTCATCAAAATGCTAAAAGCTGGAGGGGGAGAGTAATGTGAAAACTCTTGCCTGCTATTTATGGGATTGATTCTCAGATCAAGAAGAAGCAAGCAGTCGGATGAAAGGAATTATTGTTAAAGCTCCTCAGTAGGAAGATCTAATGGACAATTGCTGCTATCTGGGGGAATTAAATTGCTGTTTCAGTTTGTAAAATATATCAGCAGCTTTTTGAAGCCAGGAAAGGTGTGACAGCCCAGGCAGGGAGGAGAGGGGGCTCTGTCACTTTTGGGCCCTGTGGGTGGGGACACGGAGGCAGGCAGGAAAGAGGGCTGGGGCAGAGCACGAGCCGCTGTCCTAACTCTGACCCCGGTCCGTGTGTTTGAAGCCAAATTGAAAAATAGCTAAACTGGGGAAGTGGAGGGGCAAAGAGGCAGCCCAATGATGTGCCCGGAGTCTGGGCCCTGATGTGCTCAGAACCCCAGGCATCGGAGAGGCAGGGCGGTAAGCAACAGGTCAAGGTGGGGGCTCCTCTCTGCGAAAGCTGGTCAGAGGGTGATGTGGGTCTATGATTCCCAGCGGCCGAACTCACACCCAGGGCGGAGTCGAATCCTCTGCCTTCCATGACCACTGAGTGTCCCATCACTAAACTGAGCCCACAGAGGGATCCACTGTGGATTAAAAAAACCACCTCTCCTCCTAGAACGGGATCTCTAGGCTCAATGAGTGCACAAATGACCTGCTGACTGAGCCACATACACGGGAGTCATACTGCTATCAGGATAAAGGCCACACCACAAAATGGCTTTGGGAGTGGGGAAAGGAGAGGAGTGGAGGCCGTTAGAAGGAAGACCACAGCCGTCTGGAGACTATACTCCTGGTATAGGGGAGCAGAAGGGTCTCTGCCTTCTTTGCTTTCACAGAAGGCTCTTACCCCTTCCAAAGACCCTTTGTCCCATGTGGCACTTAAAGGTTAAAGGAGGAGAGAAAAGTGGGGAGAGAGAGAGACATGTCCCCATGTCTCAGGGAGTCAGAAGCCAGCAATCCTAGTTCAAGTTCACGCTGGCTTCCCCTCTGTCTCCACTCTGTTCCCTGGAGACCAGCATCATAATAATAGGGCACGACCTGGCACCACCACCTAAGGAGGCTTCCCAGAAAGGTAGCAAATGACAATTAGTTCAAAGAGCTCTGGTGGCCAAGGGGTCTGAGTTGCCTGCTGTCTTGCTGAAGTCACTGGAGAGTTCTTTCCTACTGAGGGTTCCAAGCAGGAACCAGGAGGGGCACCGGGAAGCCGCCCTCCTGGCTGGGGCATTCTGCAGTGACTTGGGTTCCGTGCCAGATGCAGTGTCCCTGGGGACCTGGGTCATGGTGGAGTGGTGGCTCATGTTGAAGCTTAGCCAGCCAGCCTCCAGGACAATAGTAGTGGGAGTGAGGGAGGATCCTGAGTGCCAAGCCTGCTCGGTTTCCCTCCTTCCTGTCCTGCCTTCAGTAACAGAGACACAGCTACCTTCAGGCTCCCACACCCCACTCTGGACCTGCTCTGCTCTTAGCACACTGGAGGGCTTCCATTTGCCCCCAGCACCCAAGATCAGAAAGAGGGGGGCCAAACAGCATCCGCCAGGCCACGGCATTCCTGTTGGCTGAATCCTCAGACCCCTGAGCTACCACTCAGTTCCTAGAGCCCCTGGTCCAGCATTTGGTGGGCTGCTGGGGGTCTGGCCCCTTCCCCTTCATTCCTCAAGGGCCCTTTACTTCTCCCTCACTTGCAAACAGTGACCTTCTCAACCAGACCTTCTCAGATTTTACAGCCTCCCAGCCCACAGGTCGATCCGCCCTCTCACCTCTGTGTTCTACACCATTCCCGCACTGGTCCTGCCCAGTCACTGCCCAGAGCTGCCTCCATAAACCAGGCACAGTGACCATCATGTTTCTTCTGAAGCTTCAGATTTCTATCCGTTCCTGGGTTTCAAAAAGAAATCTGGTGTGTGTGTGTGCGCGCGCCCCTGCGTTTCTTTAGATAAATCCACAGAGTCACATGAAATCAGTGACAGGTTGACACCGTTATTTCAAGATTCATCGCTCTGAGTTGCCAGCACAAGAGACCTAGCCAACTCCTTCCCACCAACAACACTTTTTTTCCAAGCACAATTTATAGCAGTGGGGTGAATTTGTTTCCAAAAGATGAATATCACACTATCAGCAACAGCTGCCTCTCATTTTTATTTGTTTTTAAATTTGACTCAAAGTCCAATTCTCTATACACATCCGAAGCTGTAAATCCTAAGGCGACTGATTACATGATTTAGTAAACAGGTTATATTATATAATGCAATTAAAGTGGGGCTCCGAGGTGCCACCTACAGGCCGCTCCTGGGAAGGGAGCTGGGCCAGAGACCATCATTTTGGACGAGGCTCCAGGCTGAAGGAAAATAAACGGGATTGCACCAGGGTTGAGGCGGCTGCTCCTGAGGGAGAAGTTGCAGCCAGCCAGGTTACTAATGCAGCCTTTTGGTCCCTCCTGCTGAGTTCACTCTGTTATTTCAGCCTCCTGCAAATCTGTCTAGACGTCAGAACCCAGGCCTGGGCAGCTGCTCAGAGGGGCCAGCCTGGGGTTGGGGGGCCGCGGTTGGGGGTGGGGGGAACCACCTGGGGGCTTCTGGGCAGGGGCTGCTGATGAGAGCTCCTGGCTCTCCGGCCTTAGGGGCCTCCCCCCTCACTCCCAAATGGGAAGTGAGGTAGAGAATACTTGAGCTTGGCTAGCCTTTGCAATGAAGCTACGATCCAAGGATTTCCATCCCCTTCAACAAAACTTGTGTTGAGGGCCAAATGATGGGCAAAGACTTTCAGACTATTTTGGTGAAACCCCTCAGCTTGCAATCTGAGAGGGGCAAGTGGCTTGTACTGGCCACAGATATGTGGCAGAGCTAGATAAGGAATCCAGACTTACTGACCCTAAGCACGGGCAGGGTCATGGGCAAATTCATGGGAATTTGCGAAAGAAGAAATTGAGGCCCAGGAGGAGGGGGGCTTCCACAGCCTCTGCATGTAGGAAGGCAAGGAAAATAATGAAAATACTGCTGGTGTGTGTCAGAGGACAAAGGAGAGCTTCCAGGGACCCCTCAGCAGTGTGCCTTAGGAAGGAAGGGGGAAAGGAGAGAAGGAAGGGGAGAGGGGGAGGGGCATAGAGGGAAGGAAAACCCTGCATCAATGCTCTCTCCCATCACCCCTCCCAACACTCCTCAGATGAATCAGGTTCTGGGGCCTCAAGAATTCTAGCTTCTCCAAAGAACTTTAGAAAGACTGAACCGCATATAACTGGGGAGAGGGGAGGGGACTTTCTTCCCTGGGCACTAAGAAACTGGACCAGAAGGGGGTGGGGGCAGGGACAGATGAAGAAAACAGGACTCTCACAGTCCAGGGGGTGGAAATACATCCACACCTTGTCCTGTGCCAACCATCCACCCAGTCTCCCATCTGGGAAAACGAGGTGCGACCGCGAGGAGCCGGAGGAGCCTGAGGGAAGCTTGTCCTGTCCCCGCTCCTACCCTCCTACCGGATACAACTAGTCTCAGCTAGGGTCAGAGGGCAGGCACAAACGCTGTCGGGCCAGCTGGCCAGAGAGTTCCCAATTAGACTTTGTTTCTCATCCTTAAGGCCCTGAGCCCCCAACCCCAGCACCCCAGCCCAATTACTGCGGGGCAGCATTAACCCCTTGGTGCCCCAGGCCGTTAATGGAATGTTAATTGGTCTAATGGGTTTCATGTCAACAAGTCCTAATGAGCTCTTTCCTAACGAGCTTGCTATTTTTTTTTCTAAGCCTGTTTGTCAACACACTGGAGTTTGGGCTACAGACCTGGGGCCTCACCTTGGGCAGGGGGAGGGAGCAGAGTTGAGGAGATAGACGGAGTGGGTGCTCTAGGGCTGCCTATTCCTACTTCCTAAAGGGGTGTCTTTTTCTGCCCCCTCAGCCACCTGCAACCCATGCAACACGGCTTTCCTCAGCTCCTGAGCTCTGTAAAATGGCCGTGTTAGCTCCCTTTGATAATATCAGTGACACAAACTATTTCTTCTTGGATATCATTGTGGGGTTGAATGTTGCAGCAGGGTTTCCCCCCCACCTTCTAGCTGTCATATAATAAAGGTTTTCAGCACTAAGAACAATCTTTTGACATGAGCCTCTCTTCCATGGGAAATTTCTCTGTGGTAAATCATTGCTCGGTGTCCTCCATTTGCACACTTGGCTGTGCTCCCTCCAGCGCCCTGGTGTCTGGTAACACAGGGCCAGGGCCTCTGGACGGGGATGGGGCGGAGCAGCCTCTCTGAGCCACTGGCAAGTGCTGGAAGCCCCTCTGAACTCCCAAAGAAAGTACAAAAAGGGCCAGGCACCCAGCTATTGCTTAAGAAGCAAGCAGCCCCCACCCAGCTGTGGAGTCTTGCTGGGCCCAGTTTCAGAACAAGAGAAGTCAAATTCCCATGTTCCTCTCCAGGGTGGTTCCACGTGGCCCCTCAGCACCCCCCCAAGCCAGTGGGGTTTCCCAAGAACCGATGGGGGAGGGGGGAGCACATGTGTGTGTGGAGTGGGGTGAAGAAAAGAGCAAGCTTCCGGAGATGGGCGTGGGGTCTCCCCCAGTGTCTTGTTACCAGAGGCTTCTGTGCCTGAGTGAGCAGAGAACCGAGGAAACTTAAGCCCCTGATGAAAAGGCCTCCTGTTCTCTGGCAGGAGAAGCCCCCAGAGGGCAATGGGTTAGTGGCCTAGTGGCCTGTGGTGACCCCAGAGAGGGGGAGGGGAGGGGCAAAGGCCATCTGGGTCCTCAGAAAATTGTTCTTCTGTCCTCTGGTGAGGCGGGTCTGGCCCCTGCTCCCAGCCCAACAGACTCCAGCCCGAAAAATCTCCTCTCAGCCTTGGCAGCCGTGGTTGTTTCTGGGTGCAGCTTTTAACCATCTCTCCTTGCAAATATTTCTAGGGACAGCAACTCTAAAGTGCCCCCACCTCCCGTTCATCGGACAGTGGACAAAATGCAGATTAAAGACTCTATTTAGCCCCAATCCTCCTCATTGAGTGTCCTCTGCTTTGCCTTTAACTGACCTTCTCATCCGTGGAATTAGGTTACCCCAAGGCCCAAACCCAAAGTTAAAGGGAACTGGTTGCCCCTAAGAGGGGAGAAAAACCACCTAGAGGGAGCTCCCACCCCAGACTCTGCCCCCAGGCTCCCTCTTCTGGGGGCTGCTGGCACTACAGCCTCACAGAGGTTCGCTTTTCCGGGTGCCAAGGATTGGGGCTCCATAGAAGAAGCCCTCATGGCCCCAACTAAAGTTTCCTTATCTGCCAGAGTTCCAGGAAGGGCTGACCCTAACACACCCCTGAAATGTCCCTATTTCCTTTTTTCCCTCAGGGTCCAAAAGAGAGATTCCACACCCATTTCAATATCCAAACGGTCTTAATTCTGGAAGTTTCTTCTGACATCTCAAGGAGTATCTATCCTCTTTTTACCCCAGGAACCCTTTTCATTCTCCTCTTGACTTCCTTGGATGTTTATTGCCACCCAAAGACCCAGCCGTGAAAATAGGCATTGGTTCTCCCAGTCCTGAGGTGCCTGGCTTCCCCAAAGGCTCCTTGCTGAGATTCTGTGAGAATAAAGAACGGATCTGGGTACCTTGTGGCTGGGGGGGGGGCGGGGAGAGCCTGAGTGTTTTTGTTGCACAGATACCCCAGTGGCCCATCACTGGAAGTAAGGCCAGGGTGGTGAGGTGTAGGGAGCAGTGAGGCCATGGTGCATTCCCTGCAGTCACAGCAAAAGTCCTCTCTTCCTACACTGTCTCCTCTGGAACCTCCATTTCATTTTCCTCCTGCCTGTTGGACCGTCACCTTCCCTACTGATAACACTCCTCTGAGAGGAGATCTTGCCACCTGTCATTTATTCAACCATACCTCCTCCTGGCTCAGTCCTTTGCATGTAGTTGACACTTGATAACTAGTCCTTGAATGAGCACCTAAATTTCCAGTGCTTTGCGCACTTAAGGTCAAAGTATGCCTCGTGCTTCAGAGACTCTGTTTGGGCAGGCTTCCCATATTCTCCTCTTCCTGAAAAATAACTGAAACAACTCTCTCTCTCTCTCTCTCCCTCTCTCTCTCACACACACACACACACACACACACACACACACACACACACCAGGGTCCTGGAGACCAGCCCCTTCCCTTAGGCAGCTCCAAACACCCTGAGGTTCCCACAGAATTCAGGTATTCAAACATTTCAGAAGACCCCTAGGGCAGGGGTGGGCGGGCATCAGTGTGACGATGGGACCCCTCAAGGGGCCTCAAAGACAGGGCAGGGAGGGTGTGAGTCTGTGTCACAGATGTTTCTAGCTCATCAGCACTTTCCAGCCAGTGGGGGAAGGACAGGTCCCTTGCCCCATAGAGGTTCTTAGGAGTTTCCAGGCCCCACGGTGGACAGGCCTGCATCAGGCAAGCAGCCAATGCTTTCCAGCTGTAAATATTTCAGAGCATCTACTGTAGTAAACAGCTTTCCGGGCATTCTGTTTCCTTGGGTGGTATTGCCAGGCTGTCTCCACTTACAGCACTATGTTTTAATTTAAGAAGAAACCTTGAGGTCCAGCAGGGGCAGCTCACTTCCTGGTGATGGGAAGCGGGTGGAGGTCACAGGGAACAGGAAACCTGGAGATTTTGGTCCAATCCCTGCTTCACTCCCCACCCCCACCCCCACCCCAACCCCCCATCATTCCTCTTGGCCTCTGTCTCCTCCTCTATGAGGAGGGCGTGGACTTGACTCTGCTCTTCTGGCCCCAGATGCCTGTGATTTATACCGAAGGCTAAGGAGTCTTACTTAATAGAATGTTGCAGACACATCCATATACCCACAGTCACAAACACACACCTAGAAAAACTCAGCAAGTGACGGGGGTGCTCACCCGGCCTCTCAGATGTTCCCTGCCTCTCCCTTCCCTGCAGAACTCCGACAGGTCACCCCCTGCTGCCGGCTCCACCCTCCAGTCTAAAGAGCAGACCTGCAACCCACCTCTTTCTTCGGCCGCTAGGGGGCGGGGCGAGCACACCTGGGAGGGGTTGGTTGGTGCTCACAGACCCCGTGGCTGGGAGGTGGGACTTGGAAGTGGAAGAACTTGAGGCCTCTGCCCGAGAGCCAGGTGGCTGCTCCAGAAGCCTGGGGAAGGGACAGCGCCCGTGTCCTATGGGATACGCGAACAGCCGCCAGTGCCCAGTGCTGCCACCAGCCAAGCCCTACCCCTTCCCCCACCCCCCCCAGGCCCCAGCTGACGCTGAACAAAGCGTGGTTGCAGGTACACGGGTTGTTTCACGTGTGATTGGAATGTCGTTTCTTTCAAGTCAAAATAGCACAGCAAGCCCCAGTCACGCCTCTCCTCCTAGCTCTCATTTGTTCCCCTAAAGGGCCTCCAGCGCTTGCTGTAGCCCAGCAGTTCAGGTGGCCCAGCCTGAGAAAATGTCGAGCCTGCTGGTCCCCAGGGCTCCCTGTGCTCATCGATTAACGGTGCGGCCCCCTTTCTCCTGCCACAGATCCTCGATGTGAATCAATCCCATGATGCAACATGCCTCCCCAGCCCCCGCTCTGACGATGATGGCCACGCAGAATGTCCCTCCCCCACCCTACCAGGACAGCCCGCAGGTGAGTGTCAAATGACCAGATGACGGGGAAGGGGGTGCGGAGACCTTACCCGGGAGGGACAGAGCTAGGTCTCCCTCAGCTGTATCCTGGCCACTCTCTGGGTTCTCTCCCCACCCAACTCTGAAGAGTCAGCAAACACAGACCCTGGAGGAGTCATTGCATTTGACAAACCGGGTTCAGATCCGACTTGAGTGGCTCTGTCACCAGCATCTGGGACCCTTGTCTGGGGCACCTAGTCAAGGTCCTGCCCCCACCCCCACCCTGCTTCCCACTCAGAGCAGATTTCAGACAAATGCAGGCACCCCTCTCTCAGAGAAATCCAGATGCCGGTGATTCGAGTCTACGTTTGAGTATCTGGAGAAACATCTTAAAATTGAGGTTCCTTTATACCAGCTCCCCCCTTTACTGGTCACTGGAGCCCTTATGTCCAGTCCTTCTGTGCCTGCCCATTCCAGGAATCCCCTTCTGTTCAGGACTCTGTGGGCTTCTTTCTAGAAAAAGGCCAGGACCGTATCTCTACACCCTCCAGCCCTGCCCACCCCCTGTCCCCAGTTTCCATTCCCCAGCTGAGACACAGCAGCCCCCAAGTTCTTCTGAGACTCCTTCCTGGCTGCAGCTCTTGAGAAGGTGGCATCTTCGTCCTGTCTTCCTGTTGTCTCCTCTCTTCCTTCTAGAGGTTGGCCCAGCTTTTGGGACTTGGCCTCCCCCAGTCCATCAGACTGACCACTCAGGATCTGTGCTTCCCCCCCGGGCGCACCTTTCTTCTCTGGAGACTCTGGGCTAGTTTTGCACTGGGCTGTCACATTCTCTGGCCCTTACCGTCACTTTCTCCTATTTTCTCTACCTTTGTCTCTCAAATCAGTATTAATTCAGTAAGTGTTTATTGAGTATCTGTCATATGAAATGTGGTCAGCTAGAACATTCATTCACTTACTCATTCATTCATTCATTCATTCAACGAACGGGCAGTGAGAGCCTATTGTGTGCCAGGCGGCCCTTCTCGTGTTTGACACAGCAGCCGGTCTTTGCTCTGCCTGATGTCCCTTGCTCCTTAGGATTTCACACACAGCCGTTCTCAGGGGCCACGTGGAAGATCTGTGCAGCGTGAAAAGGATATTAAGGTGCAGATGCAGGGTGGGCAGGCCTTTGTTCACATTAGGTCCTATGACCCTGGCACCCCCAGCCTAGTGGGAGCATGTAGTGCCTCTTGATCCATCCTGTCCCCGCTCCCGCCCCGGGAAATCACCGCATTGCAGAATGTCCACCATGCGGGCCACCACTGACTCCTCTCCCCCTGAAAATCCAAAAGTACTTGTCATTCCCCGATCTTCGAGCACACGTCCTTTTGTCCACAAATGACCACAGGCTTAGACTTGGCATTTACATGGTCCTCTATTTGAAAGCCTCTAGGTGTGCAACACTATGTCTGGCCTTCCCCTCCACAGTCAGAATTAAGTCCAGCAGGCCTGGGCTGCGGGGACTTAGGCACCTAGGGGTCATAATGGGGGATGAGCTTTGTTCTCCCTCAGTGGACACAGACGCCATTCTCTCGTCTGCTCAGGCAGTGTTGGGGACCCCTGGGGTACTGATAAAGGGTCAGGAACTTTGGATACTGTCTCCTAGCTCCACAGTAGACATGGGGAATGGACAGGGGGTCACTTCTTGTGTTTAGCCAGTGGTGAGCACGGATGCCTGCATACACAAGGCTCGGGCACAGTCGAGGGCAGGGCCAAGAGGTCAGAGAGCACTGAACTGGCACAGCTGGTGGTGGCTGCCTCCCTCCACCCACCCCAAGCCTGCAGGGGCAGCTGGGAGAAGTTTGGGTTTGGTGAAGATTAGCAGCAACAGGACCTGTGTTGTCCAAGAATGCTGATCGGGGATTTAAGAACAGGAGCCTGATTTAACTCTCAGCGCACAGCCGAGAACGAATACATCCCAGCTGCTGGGGGAGGTGATGGATGTGGGGCTGGAGCTCCTAGGCACTCAGCACCCCAGAAGCCACCATGAGCTGCCTTTTGGGGAAGGAACCGAGGCTCCAGTTCCCCAACTAGAGGCTCAGAATAGAAGCCTTGTGTGGGGACTGTCCCAAGGCTCTCCTCTCTGAGAAGCCACCAGCACGTCGCCATTGAAAACGTATTTATAGCAAAAGAATACTTTGCCCTGAGGAAGCCACACATCTATCAGTAACCCCAAGGTCCAGAAAAGAAGTGTCTGACAGGAAGTGTCAGCACCCATGGTAAAGTGACCAAGCCAAAGTCTGGGGTCCTTATGCCTTAGCTAGGCCATCGGACTATGGCTAGATTGCCGTGTGCCTTCCCTGAGCCAACCTGGTTCCCAAAGGAACTAACGAGGATGGAGGGTCATGGGGAGTAGTCAGGGCAGAGGTGGAATGGGTGGGATGGAAGAGGTGAGTGAGACCCCCGGACAAAGACCTCTGGTTCACGGGGAAAGGCTGTTCTCTCCAGAGAGAGCTAGATTTTGATGCCAGTCGGCTTTGGGGAGGGGGGGTGCCTTCTCCAACCTCTCTGGGGGCTTCTGGGAATGGCTCCCATATAGGAACATCTTCAGTGTGAGTCTTCTGCTGAGGAACTTGCTCTGACCCTCCTACCTTTTCCCCTTTGTGCTTGCAAGAGGCTGAGCCCAGCTTCTCAGGGGAAGCCCTGCTGCACTCCCCTCCTAAACTCATTATCCTAGAGATGCAGCTGTCCTCTGACACTCAGTGTCCTCAGGAAAGATGGGCCCGATAGGAACATGCAGAGTGCTTCCAAGATCAGGCTCTCTGGAAAGGGATTCCTCACTTCCTCCTATTCCTTTAGGTCTCATCCCATTACTTCTGGACCTGGTAGGATTTGTTTCCTCAAGGCCCAGGCAGCTGAGCACATCTCTCTATCACCTCCTTGGAAATCCAGTTTCTTCCACAGGCAAAAGTGGACAGTCTCGGATACGAAGTCCCCAAAATGAAAAAGGAAACGAGAAGCAGAGCCCTTCCTCTGAGACTCATGCAATCGTTTTAATAATGTTCCCGTTGTGCTAAGGGCTAGCAATACTGAGCATAATCTATTCAAATGCACAGGAGAATCTCACTTTGGAAAATTAGGAATCTGCATTAAAAAATTCCCAAGCCCCGGACCTTCTTTATAATAAATTAGAATTTTTTTTCAAGGCAAGTTCTTAACTTGGCAATTTCATTTTTGAAGTTTGGGGAATAAAGTTATTAAAAATGAGGGAAATTTTTTTTTTTCTTGCCATTTCAGGAGAGAACCATTAATGGTTATGGCCCCATGCTATCTGGGCACAAGCCAAGTGGTATGGTGGCCAAGCAGCCTCTGGCCCCTTAGTTCCGTTTCAGTCCATACTGGGGAAACTCTGTGATTACTTGTAAGGATGTCACTCTGTGTTTATTTGTGCACTAAAGGCAGACAGTAAGTTTGGAAGGTGCAAAACCAACAACCCACTGAAACCCTTCCTGTGGCCTGCTTCCTCCTTCTGGTGGCTCTGGTTAACTTCTGTTAGAGTCGCAGCGCCCTCTATTGTCTAACTGCAGTACTTTGATTCCAGCATCGTCTCACTGGGTCCTTGATCCTCACTTTATGCCCTGAGAGGTAGGGGCCAGTCCCTGGGTACTGTGGATTTCTACAATGATGCTTTAATGAAAACATTGTCTTCAGGGAAATCTGGATATGAGCTAGGTGTGTGGTCCCCCTGTTCAATACATGTTATTAATTCCTACATCACTCTTTTCCCCTCTTCTGCATCTCTGCAACAGCCAGCCTGGCCATCTGTCCCCTGGACTTGTCCAACCCCCTCCTCCCACTGTCCTAATCTGCTCCCCTCAACCCCCATTCTTAATGGAACTCTAAAGGTTATGTTCTCCACTATTGTCCCCTCCCAGCAAGTCTCCCTGCCAGAATCTTCAAGGTAACACAATCAATCACCTTCTCACTCCTTCCGGGCATATACCCTTCATTCATGTATTCTATCTCCACCTCTGAATGTCATTCAAGTTCTTCTACTTCTTGTAAGACTCTGCATGCAATGTCCACACCAAGCCAAGTTCCCCCTTGTGCAGTTCCACCAGCAGATTCAGGAACCCGTGCGGATTCAATCATGAAAACAGTAGCTTCCCTCGCTCACCTTACTCACACACACCAGCCCCTGCTATCAGCCACCTCCCCCTACTCTTCATCAAACACAGACACATACCTACCGTTCCACAAATATCTTTGCCCTTGGCTTATAGGCAAGACAAATATTTTATCTGGTCTATTTGTGTATGTATTCAATGTTTAGTATTCCTCTGTCTACGTGTCCCTGGCGTGTCGGGCTGCATGAGCATTTGACCAGAAAGCAGACATTCAGGCAGCTCCCGGTCTGTCAGTTACCACCTTAGGAACAAACTGGTACGTAGGTAGTGTGCCTTGACGATGGCGTGATACTAAACATGTTTGGGTCATTCACTCACGATGCAGCCTTGTTAGTGACCAGAGGGAGGCAAGGCAGGCCAAGTCAGAACTCTTGGATCAGGACCAGGGTGGGAAGCTCATTTCAGAAGGAAGTCAAGCGTTTGCTTGGGACCCCTTGGCAGAAGCTGTGTTCCTCCATCCCCTTCCATCCTCCTGCAGCCCCCCCGCCCCCAGAGCCAGGAGACTGGTGCTCAGGCCCCAGAACACTATGCCTGGAAATCTGGGGTCAGACAGATGCTGTCTCACCTCTCCTTCGAGAGGAAGGCTAAGGCCAAGCCAGGCCAGACCCGCCTCTCGCACGCCCCCCGCGGCGCCCCCAGATACCTTCTTTCCCTCCCTCTCAGAGCACCGTTCGTACTGTTCCAGCTCCGGGCAGGGCCAGGGAAGCTGTCATCCTGGGGAAGCTGGATGGGCTTTGATCAGTCGTTAGGATCCCCATGCTGGTTTGATTAGCTGGAGGCAGAGGGGGCGGCTGGGGCCCCTGGCTGTGAATGGCCCCCATCCAGCCATGCAGCTGTGACGGGCAGAGGGTGTTCAGATGTTTTCACACTTTACATTCCTCTCATCTCTTTAAGGGCTGAAGCCCCCTGCCTTGCAGGGCCCTCTGCTCAGCTGCCTGTGAAGCACATTCGCTTTGCAGCGTTAGAGTTAATTCGGCAGCTTTGAAAGTCCCCCTAAGCCTTTTCTGTGGTTGTGATTGACGGCTCCCTCCGCCCCTGGGGCAACACTCCAGGGACCCTATGGGCGACCTGCTTTCCCTGGCTTTGACTCATCAGAAATGGACTCTACTCTTTCTTTTTTATTTTTCACTGGGTCTTTCTTCTCTTTGTGCACAGTGACCTCTCTCCCTGGTCTGCTTGGGCCACCCATGTTTTTAAACCAGACATGTTCCCAAACTCCAACTCACTCAACACCTTCATTCCTCATTGTGGAAAAGGCAAAGCAGCCTCTGAGTCTGGCCGAGGGGGGCCTCTGTGCCCCCCACTTAGGAGATGGGAAGGGAGCAATAGGACTGCTAAGCTTGTGAAGAAATACTCTACCGGGCTTGTCTAGGTTTTTTATTTGTTGAACTTACACCTCAATTCTGATATTTACCAAAAACACAGAGATTTTATTGTCCATCCTCTCGCCTCCAAGCAGATGAGTGCCCCAAACAGCTACAAAAATAGTTAATGGCCCAACTACACAAAGCTTAAAATAAATCAGGGAACAGGTGATCAAAGTCTGCAGTGGGCCTGAGGAGCACTTGAACTTACTTTGCCTTCCTTTCCTGTGTGATTTTCTAGGAGCTGGGGTGTCTACATGGCTTAGGGGAGGTGCTTCCTGTCCCTGGAGTTTGTGGTCTGGAGTGGGATGACTCTGAGAGGCAGACATTCAGGAATCCTAGCCTTTGGCCCAGCCGCACTGCTGATGAATGACACACACTTAGGCCTATCATTTCAGTACGATGTCTTTCATCCACACATCCATTCAGTTAACATCAAGAGCTTTCTGTGATCTTGCAGACCTTGTGCTGGAGATACCAAAGGAATAGTTCCTGCTCTAAGGAAGCTTATGGTCCATTTTGGGCCTCAGTTTCAGCATCGGAACAATGGGAATAACTTGTGCCTGCCCTGCCTCATAGGACTGCTGTAAGTGTGGGCATGAGAAGCAGAGCGCTCTTTCCCCGCCTCTTTCCCTCCATGACCCTGACACTGATTTTTCACTCACTCTCTTCCATACATCTTCAGTACCCATGATTGCATTGAACTTTAATTACTTTTTATTAGGAATATGATAGACATATCAAATATTTGTTTCTAGCTGTAAACACACCCCCTTGCGTGCACACACACATACAGGCACACACCTAGCACACAGAGGCACACACACACTGAGATTTTGCTATACCCACTAACTATACTGGAAATCACTGGTTTTGGACTGTCACACATGTGAGAATTCTCCAGACACGGATGGGAACGGGGGGCTAGCAGACAAGTTCACTGCCTTCCTCCTATTAGCCACATGTCAGTAACACCCCAGAAGTGCAGACAGGGCCAGTGAACATTTTACAAGCCTCATTTTGTGAACCTCTGCCTACAAACCCTTTTAAACCTAATTAATTAGCTACGACCCCTCATTTTACACCACGGAGTAATTTTTCTGTGGTTTGTTCCATTCAGTTGGCCCTGCAATCACAGTGTAGGTGACCTAGGCCTGCTGTTCCGGGAGCTCCTTCAAGTTACATTGGGTTTCCCGGGCTCTGCTGTCAGCTCTTTCAGCCCCTCAGCCTCCACTCCACCCCCGCCCCCCAGTTCTGACTGCACTGGGGGACATTAAGAGGAACCCTTGCTGACCCTGAACCTTTTAACACCTCTCTCCCACTCATTCCCTCACTCAGTCTGTCATTCAGTCATTTAACAAACACACTGGGAGCCTACTGGGAGCCAGTCATGGTAATAGGAGCTAGGGACCTAGTCCACTCAGGAAGACAGACCATTCAGGGCCCTGAAGCATTACAGGCGTTAAGGTTCGAGGCTTACACAGTTGAGCCGAGTGTCCAGGTTACCTAGAGCTGGGAGGTGTAGAGCACTGGAAAGGCTTCTGGGGAGCCTTAATGCTCCAGCTGAGCCCTGAAAGAGGGGTAGGTTTACACATGGGAGGGGCGGAGGGAGGGAGGCCAGGGAAACGTGGACATTTCCTGCTGAGGCAGCTGTAGGAGCAAAGGTATGAGGATATAAATCAACAGGCATGTTCAGGCAGCCCGACATGGTAGGGTCTGATCAGGGTACAGTGTAAGGGGAGGGGGCTGTACCAGAGACAAGGCCAGGGTTGGTGAGCACGCCCGGGCCTGGAGCATCCTGTGAGCTATGCCCTTCCCTCAAAAACATCATTTTTTGGCCTTGCCCCCTTCTGCCTCCCACCTACTGGGGCCAAACTTGATGTTTACCAAATCGCTACAAGCCCTGACCTCCTCCCAGGTCCTTGGACTCTCTCCTGGTTGTGAGGGAACCAGATCCTGCCCTGCCAGCTTGCCCAGGCACCGCAGAGAGTGCCAGCTCCCGGGCAAGCCCAGCCCAGCCCAGCCCTGCTGGCGCCCCAGCGGCCCTGGTGGGCCAGGCCCATGCACCCCCACCCCCACCTCCCATTCTCCACAACACAGTGGCTCAGTGGCCTGGGCAGGGGGAGGAGGGGGGAGGCAGGCACCAGGACCGGGCAGCTCCCACCTTGCCTGGGTTGGTGGAAAGCTCAGAAGAGGGGCTTTCCTCTTTGGAGGAGTGTCCCTGCTGAGTCACGCTGAGAAGTTACAGGCCTAGGCTGTCCGGGTTGGAACAAAGGACTCTGTGAGAAGTTCTTAGATGCTGGAGTCACAAAGAGCAAGGTCACACATGAGGGGGGAGGCATATTTAGGGTGACCCAGGAAGCCTGGGTGCTGAGGTGTCTGGGGCAGGGTATGGACAAAGGAGTGGAGTTTAGATTGAGAGAGAAGACTAGCAAAAAAGAATCATCAACACTCTTAGAAACCAAGTCCGCCATGTGCATTTCACCCTCACTCACATATGGCTTCACCGTAGCCCTGGGGAATGAGATTATTAGCTCTATTTGTACCTGATGGAGAAACTGAGGCTCAGAGGAACTGAATCACTCACCCAAGGTGACACAGCTGATGAAGGGTGATGTCTCCTTCCACAACACCATGGCCCCCTCTCCTTGTGCCTGAACCCAAGCCTGCCCCACTCCCCCGGGTGCTTACAAGAGAGTGGGTTCCTTCCACAGGGGTAGGACCCTTCCCCACCCCTGGCAGCCCATGGTATAGAAGCAACAGAGGCCAACTCTGAGGGCTGCAGATTGTGGATTATATGAACGATAACTACCATATGGTATTAAGTGCCAGCTGCTTTGCATGTATTATCTCATTTAATTCAAACAACACTGCACCTTAGGTATTATTACTCTCATTTTGTAGCTAAGGGCCCTGGAAAGGTTGAGTAACCTGCCCAAGTTTCACAGGCAGAGAGTCAAGTCCAAAGTAAATGCTCATGAGAGTACATCACGCTATATCCCGTGGTCTCCAGCCCTGGGTGGAGCTCCCAAATAATACGAAGGCAGGACCCATGACTTCTCTTCTGTGACCCGAGGCATTCAGCGTCAAGAAAGTAAACCTGCAGCTAAAAAGATATCATTTGATGGGAAGCCTGCATACCCCGCCAGTCATTCCTGTATTCGGTAGATATTTTGGATACACTTGCTGTCAAACACTGAGGCTACGAGCATAAACAGAGAAGACATAGCCCAAGCCCTACAGGGTCCCGCTGTCTGGTTGATGAGAGAGGCAAGTAAGCACATCCACTAAACAGTGTGCTCAGGGCCGTGGGAGCACGGGGCAGATGGGCCTGGCCGTCACTGGGACTCAACCAGCACTCACTGAAGAAGACAGCAATCCTCATGACAGTGGTGACTGGCGGCAAGTAGGAAGGAAGCACCTCCACCATTTCACAGATGAGGAGACTGAGGCCCCGAAAATTAAAATTATATACACAAGGTTGCCCAGTGGTGAGTGACAAAGGTGGGATTCAGTGCTACCTGATGCCAGTGTCTCCTGCAAACTACCTCTGTGGGGTTCCAGAAGGACTCCGGTGTCATCCTCATCCCGAGTCACCTGCCCTTACCTCCCAGGAGCAGAAGAGAGGCATCCTGAATGGAAGCTGGCAGCGGCAGTGATGGCAGGCTTGAAGCCCCATGCGATCAGGCTTCTCTGTCTCTAGGTCACAGGCTCCTTCCTCTGCAGCCTCCCTGGGATGTGAACTCAGCAGCACTGAGCCACCTTTAGTGCCTGAACCACCCATGCCTTCCTGCTTGGGCTCTGCACGGGAGGACTGTTTCTGGCATGACCCACCACCGGCGTTTGGGGACTGACTTGCATACGGGAGGCCTCTTGGGTGTTGTGGAGAAGCTGGACCGCAAGGGGGACAAGTGACTGCATGGGAGTCCCACAAACATGGCTGAGAGGTGATGCTTCCGCCCAATTCTGGCTCCCTTCCTTTCTGTCCTTTGTCACTTGTTGGGGAAGCAGGGGGTCTTCCCAGTCTCCTTGTCACGGAGAAAAAGCTCTTAGTTCTGGCCCCAACGGTTTGTGTAAACTGTGATCTCTGGCAATTTCTTCACTTCTGTGGGCTTCAGTTTTCTCATGTAAAACGAACTTACTGCACAGGATGACTGTTGGACATGAAAGCCAGTAGAGGTATTTTATTAGCTCATTAGAACATACTGTGCTGCTCTTCTCCTACAGTTGGTAAAGGGTGGCGCTCAGCAGAAACGAAAGCACGGGTGGCGTTCCAGTGTCAGCGAGGGCAGCGGGGGCAGATAGGGGACAGGAGCGCGTCCCGTTGCCAGCACCTCTCAGACCACACCACAGAGCGTCTCCTACTCATTTTTGTGGTCAAACAGGTGCTGACTGATTTGCCTGCACGGTTTGCCTTCCTGGGTACACAGTTTACAAATGTCAACTCATCCCAGTCCATTTGGGGATGGGGGCGGGGCTCATGAACTTCCTTCTCAAGGTGTTTCAGACCAAGAATCTGGGCAGGGCTCTTCTTCTCCAAGCTTAAGGCAGGGCTGGTTCCAGCTAAATGATGGAGAGAGGTCCAGTGGGTAGAGCTTTTATGGAAGGAAAGAGCATGGAGTGGTGGCCCCATGGTCTTTGCCCCAAGAGAAGGACCCTTGGGTGAGCCCTAGAACCCTGTGTGGGCTCTCACAGCACCCCATCTGCACCCCTTCCCTGTCCACTAGTCATTGCCCTGTTCTCTTGATTACTCCTCACAGCCTGCATAGTAGGTATCATCCCCTGCTTTTTTTGTTGTTGTTAACATTTTTTAAAAAGCTTATTTCTTTATTTTGAGAGAGACAGAAACAGGGCAAGTGAGGGAGGGGCAGAGAGAGAGGGAGATAATCCCAAGCAGGCCCCGCACTGTGAGCGCAGAGCCTGATGTGGGGCTTGAACTCACAAAACTGTGAGATCATGACGTGAGCCAAAACCAAGAGTCAGACCCTTAACTGAGGGAGCCACCTGGGTGCTCCTCCCCTGCTTCTTACAAATAAGAAAACCAAGGGTCAAAGAGGTCAGGAAGCTTGCCCCCGAGCATCTAGCTAATCATTGGCAGAGGAGCGTCGAGACCGTTCTGATCTTCCAGAAGGCTCTCGAAACACTATTCAACGCTGCCTTTCCTCCTCGGTGCCTCAGTTCTCCTTGTTGAGCGGGGACTGCCCTTGTGTCTGGGCAATGCCATGCCCACACCCCATTTGCCACAGAGGCAGAAGTCCCAGAGTGCTGTGAAGTCTCCTTGTAGGAAGGTTCAGAGTCTAGAGTGGCCTGTTCTGGAATCAGCTGTAAACATACCTAGTGGCCACGTGGAGTATGAGCAGCTAGTTTCTTTATGTGTCAGACAGAGCAGAATAGGACAAAGTTACCTGGAGAGAATTCGTGACGTGAGGTGTGCTAGTACATGGCTGACAGTCAATTCTCTGGATGGAGCTTGGAGAGAGGCCCTGATTTGTAGCATTTGCCAATTTCCAGGATGTAAATAACCAACCGGGCCACTTTCGAGCTACCATCAACTAGCTTGCAAAAGTCCAGAAGATTTAACAGCTGGCTTTCAGCGGCCAGAACCAGGGAGCTCCAGCACATCATGTCACTTCATGACCCTGCTCTGCCCTTGGTCCGCCCAGCCTTTCCCTTGCTCCTGTTCTGGGTGTGCTGCTCAGGAACCTCCCAGAACCTCCACAGTGGCCCCCTCCTCCAGTCCCTGAGGCAGCTGCTGGGGGCCGCTCCTTTGGAGCTCCGGTTCTTTGGAAATAGGAGTCTCTGGCTAGAAAGGGGGATCTCTTTGGAGGTAAACACTCGTTCTCCAAACCTGGAGAAATGCAGAGTTTGCTGAATTGCCCCCCCCTCCCTGCAAGCTAAATAAATTTGAATCACTGTCCAACTCAGAGCAGATCTGCTCTCTTCTGCCCCCGCCCCCAACCCTCCCTGAGCCCCAGGAACTGCATCTCAGCTGGGGCCTCCTGGGATGCTTGCTAGCAGGTGACTGTCTTTGATTTATTCTTATTCTCTGCTTGCCTCCCTAACCCAGCAGTCCTGTCTAGAAAGGGGAGAAGAGAGGAAAAGGAGTATCTCCCCTCATTCCTGTCTCTCTTAGCTCATCTTCACAGAGGTCCCTTGTGGATTCCTTCAAGGACATGGGGGAATGTACCCTTAGTGGGCAAGGCAGGGGCATACCAACCTCCCCTACACTTTGCCCTGAAACCAGCTCTGTGGACATAGCTCTGCCCTGCTTCAGAAGAGAAGCACATTTTGGAAATCGTGTTTTATGACAACAGTCACCCAGCCAACTTGGGAGCCCTTCAGAGTTTCCCAAGCATTCCTCCCTAGTGTAGACCATCTCATCTGAGCCTCTCATCAGCCCTGTGGGTGGTGATTGTTAGAGTTCCCCGATGTGTCCCAGCCTGTCAGTGTGGGGACTTCAGAGGCCACCCAGCTGGAGTGTCCATTCCCCTCCACAGGGGCCCAGCTGACCAGTCTCTGCTTGGTCCTGCCGTAGTGGAACTCACCACCTCCTGGATGCAGCCCATTCCAGGGCTTGGAAACGTATTATGTGGGTTGAATCCTGTTCTTTCCAATTATGATCTCTCTCTTCATGTGATATAGATTGAATGCATTGCTTGTCGTCTGGCCCTTTGGGGCACGCAGAGCAAAGCGGATATAATCGGACCCCTTGTTCTGATATTCAGAGGGTGCTCTCCTGTCTCACCTACCCCTGTCCCTCAAATCTTCCTCACCTATCCCAGATTCAAATATTCTCCCCACGACATAGTGCAGAATGCCTCCACCTGCCTGATCAACCCTCCGAGTGCATTCTCCTCCACTGGTTTCAGCAGAGACGAATGAGACTAGAGGCTTTATATGAGTCATGCTTCTGTTAGTGAATCCTCAGATAGCATAAGGTCAGGTTGTTTGTCTGGGTTTTTTTGACAGACACATTACACTTTGGACGTATTGAGCCTTCTGTCAACTCAAACACCGCTGTTGAACCGTGTCTCTCCTGTTCTGCACTTATATTATTGATTTTTTTTTTTTTGGCCCAAGTGTTAGAAGTGATACATCCAACTTAGTTGATGAAAATTAATCTCATTAGACTTAGCCTGTGGCCAAAATCTGTAAAGATCTTTTGGATCTCAGTCTCCTGTCATCTATAAATTTGCTGAGCATGTCTTGAGATACCCTCTAAATCATCAATAAAAATATTGAAGAAGAGGGCTAAGGAGAAAGCATGTGTCCTAGAAGCCTTCCTCAAGCAGACCTCTAACCTTTATATGTTATCCCCTGGGTATAGTTTAATTGTCCATGCAGTTGTCCACCGGTCACATCTCCCCATCGCTTCCTCAAGGCTGTTGTGGGAGGTGTCTTGCTGAGGTCACTGACATCATCCATGTCCATATGATTTCCTTACCTGTCAGAGCAGTCATCATGTTAAATCTAGAAACTGAGTTCCATGAAAACAGGCACTCATCCTTGGGACCTCAGTGGCTACCTAGCATGGTGCCCAGTGCATTGCCAATGACCCAGGAAATATTTGAAGCAATGACCACTTGCATTAGTGGATGAAAGAAACTGGCCCAGCTCAATGTGAAGATTAGCAGTATTTAGTTTATCTGATTCCACCTTCTTTCTCTATTTTGAAAACTGGAGCATTTGTTTCTACTTTTGTCCTTATAGCACCTCTTTAATACTTACAGATCCTAGGGGCACCCGGGAGGTTCAGTCAGTTAAGCATCCAACTTTGGCTCAGGTCATGATCCCACAGTTCATGGGTTCGAGACTTGAGTCTGAGCTGTCAGCACAGAGCTGGGTCTGCTTCAGATTCTCTTTCTCTCTCCCTCTCTCTCTCTCTCTCTCTCTCTGCCCCTCCCCGACTCATGCTCTGTCTCTCTCTCTCAAAAATAAACATTTTTAAAAACCTCCTAATAATACTATGTGAACTTAAAAAAAGTACTTATGGATCCTAAAATGACACCAATTGGCTAACTGATGAGAAAATAAGAGTTTAGTAAAGAGGAAAGACAAGGGATTTGCCCAAGGTCAAAGGCTAATAATTGGAGAGAACAGGATTCAAGCCATTGTCTGCTGGCTTAAAGGTATCATGATGCTATGTCTAGTCTCTGATGCTGAGTTTGGGGGAGTTTCCCCAGTTCAGCCAACAATGAGAAAGGTGTTTCCTCCTAACAAAAAATGATGCGAAGCCAGTACAATAAAGCAGATATGTCTCTTTTCAGACATGAAAGATCTCATTCACCATCTGTCATTCATCAATTCATTGATTCAACAAATATTTATTGACTATCTACAAATACCAGGCTATTCTGGACCCTAGGAATACAACTGCTAATCAGGCCGTTTTTGAGCTTATGTTAATTGGAGAGAAAATAAACAAATAGATATATAGTATCTGATCATAGAAAGGCCTACAGAGTGAAGCAGAGTAAGGGCATAGGAAGGGATGGAGAGGCTCTATTTCACTCTGAAGACGTGGCAGAGATCTTAAGAAAATGAGACAGCAAAAGCCAACCAAATGTCTTGGCGATAGCAGCAGCATTAGCAATGATGTGCGTGTGTTGATGGGAGAGCCATACTTTTGCTTCTAGAAAGCAGGGACCTAGATCCTATGATGAGCATTTCAGCTATAAAATATCTGATTCTTTTAAGATGTTTTCATCATTCATTTTCTGAACAAAGGCCAAGCACATACTCTGTGTCAGTTGGGTGCTATGGATAAAGGTGTAAACAAGGCGTGAGTGGGGAAGGCAGACGAGTATGCCAAGCCCAACAACACCAGCACTATGTACGCACTGGGAAAAAAGAATAGTCGAGGCATGTCATCATTCATGACATTTTAGGGATCCATTTGACTAAAGAGAAGATATTATAAAAGCATTAAACTCTGTAAGGGTGGTAATCAAAAAAACGTAAGCCATCTAGTCATTTCTTAAAATTTTATACAGAAAGCCCAACATATAACATTCAAAGGAATTGCTCTGATTGGAATAATATTGGGGCGTAGGGATACCTTCAAAAACATTACGTAGGATGAAACTCACTGCCCATAATACTTGTTGTGGCTGAGAACAGAAATCTGTCCAGTGTCCACTAAAACCTGCTTTATCTCCAAACACCCAGGTATACCAAATTTGGAGACCCATTCGATGATCAATCAAAACCATTAAAACAGTTAGTTCTGGCTTGGGTTACATGGAGTAACCCTCTTCCCAAGTGAGAACTGATTCAGCTACTTTTATTTCCTGCTCTCCTGGTCATCAAATCAACTTACTACTGCCCAGTCCAGCCCAAATGACTCTTAGGCACAATTTAAAGGGTTCATCATTTTGGTTTTTTCTGCTTCTTGGTGAGGTTGCCACCCTAATTTGCATTAAGAAGAATCAATCGTCTCTTCTAAAGAATGTTGGTACACCACCTGGTTTTATAGGCTTCTAAATTATTCTCTAGAATGTTCTCTCCTGGAGAATGCTTCCTTCCTACAGTGCTTCTCACTGTAGAACGCAAACAAATGGATGCTGGTTGCACACTCACAGTTCACTTGCACACATTCTCTTGTTCACATGCACACGCTACAGGCCGAGGTGGGCCTCCCAATTCCAGCTGGGGAACCAGCTTTCCAGGCCACACTAACCTGCCCCCTCCCCTTCTTTCTCTCTGCAGATGACAGCGACTGCTCAGGCACCCTCTAAGACCCAGGCTGTCCACATCTCTGCACCCTCGGCTGCTGCCAGCACTCCTGTGCCCAGTGCCACCATTGACCCTCAGGCCCAGCTGGAGGCAGACAAGCGAGCCGTGTACAGGTAGGGGACACTTCAGCTGTGTTGGGAAGCCCCCCGCCCCCCAGTCAGCCAGTCCGCCTCTGGCCCAGCTCAGCCCTGGGAGAGGAGAATGCAGGCCACCGTGTGGGCGCATAAAGAGAATGGCCAACAGCTGCTGTCCTTACCGCCTTCTCTCTCAAATCAATCTGGACATCCCTCAGCTGGCCGGTGTGGGTTGACGATAGCTTCCTTGGATTGTCTGGTGAGGACCAAGAGAGCCCAGGCCGTATCTTCCAGGAGGACCCTTCCTCATCCCAGCTGGAGACTGAGTGCCCTTGAGCGTCCAAAACCCTCCTCTCAGCAAACCACCACCTCAAGAGGCTCTCCTTGCATGTCCCCCATTGTGCCTTCACTCCAGCAGGCCCACTGGACATCTGGTCCCGTCTAGGACTTGGCATTACACAAACTTTAGTATGTCTGAAAATCACTGGGAGATCTTATTAAAATGCATAGTTCTGGGCTCCACACTCAGAAATGCTGAGTCAGTAGGTCAAGCTCTGGGAAGAGGAATATGAATTTTTAAAAAGCATTCCAGGTGAATCTAATGCAGTGGATCGTTTTTTGGATTCATGACTGTCTTTGTTTTGTAGCAAGAGGTGTGGTGTATGGTTGTCTATGTTCTGGCACCCTCCTTTCAGATGGGGAGCAGAGAACTAGCAGCTGAGAGCAGCCCCCTGAATGTTGCAGGGGCTGGGAGGGGCCCAGGGGCTGTCTGGTTTGTCCATGTGGTTGACAAGAAGCAATTCTCTGAGAGCCGCCTTGAATGAAGTCCCAGCAGATATGTTAGTCATTATCTTGGGGGCGCCCACACCGCCAGAAAAGATTCCCGAGTCAGCACTCAATATTGAGGTGACACCCTTGCTCACACTCGCTTGTGTGAGTACATACATTCACATGTATCAGCCACGCATCTTACCTGTGGCTGGACACACACTGTAGCAGGTGCCAATATCCATCACATGGGGAACGGTCCAGCCGAGACGAGCGGGAAGAAGATTGATCCCTTCCTCACTCCTCCCCACAGTGACCATGCTTTTATGGTAATGGTGGCAATTATTGCTGTGATTATCATGATCATTGGCATTATTTTCAGTTACTCAGATGAGCTGAGTGCTTCTAATACCAACACAGAGTCCAGAGCAGTGATCCCTGATCCATAAGTCCCGCCACGAGGGTCTTTCCCAGCCCTGCTGGAAGGATAAATCACCGTGCCTGTGCCCGACTGCCCAGTGCACAGGGCAGGCCTGGCTGCGTGCTGGGAAAGAACTCTGCTTTGGACCCCGAAGAACTCCCACGTCTGGTCACAGTACCTGTCAGGGAGACTGGGGACTCCCGTCCTCCTGTCTCTCCTTCCTTCAAACTCTTTTATTGAACCCTTACTATTAATATGTGGAGGAGGCGCTGAGCTGGACTCCAGGTGAGAGAGGGCAAACCTACCAAAGCAAAGCAAGACGGGGCTCTTCCCCGTCTCTCCGGGAGCAGATAGATAGGCAGACGAGACACCAACACAGCGTGGTCAGAGCTTTAACAGTGAAGGCTTCACTGAGGAGGGAATATTTGAATTTGATCTTAAAGGCTAGTAAGAGGGTCCACCGGGAGGAGAAATGGGCTGGAGTAGGGCCTTCCAGACTGAGCCGAGCCTGTGTGTTCCCAGAATGGCCAGTGGCCAGAGCACCTGGTGTGGAGAGATGAGGCTGAACAACCACCTGGAAAGTAAACTGTGAGATGGGCTTGTGCTTTTGTGGGGGGTGTGAGAAGGGAGAGTACCATGGCGTCTGAAAACCACCTGATGGTCCAATGGCTTGGGGTCACAGCCATCGTGCCCCGTGGAGATGATTGCTACTCATAGTGTGGCCCAGGGGCTAACAGCACTGTATGCCCTGGGAGCTGTTTAGAGACACAGACTCTAGGCCCTGCTCACACCTCGTGTGCATCATCCTGGGCATCTTCTCAGAGAGAGGACAGGGACCTGTAGGGAGCACAGATCATAGTCTAAAAAGGCCCCTGATTCGTGATATAACAACAAGTTTCTGGAAACCCAGGCTTGAGTCCCGCCTCATTTTGTGTACTAATCTCTGTGAGCTTTAGTGTCATGACCGAAGCTAACCAGGAGGTTCAGTAGATCATTGGGGGAGCTCATGTAAGCACCTGGCTCTGTGGCACAAAACAGATGAGCTCCCTAGCCCTTCCCAAGGTACCCAGGCTCATTCCACAACCTAGCCCCCAGGCCAACCTGCAGGAGATGTGGGTCACCTCTCCGTGGGAGCCATTCATCATGATGTCACTTGAAACATAAAGGCCCAGACAGACACTACTCCAACCAACACTTCTTCCCACTCATCTTCACACCCGAGCTTTACTTCTCCCACCAGGCTGAGCCCCCAGCAGCCCTCAGCATTTGCCCAAATTGTCTCTGCAGCTGTCTGACCGTGAAGAAGGAATACCAGGTTGGTTGCCATCAATTGCCCAGACAAACATGGCCGCCCAGCATCTCAGGACAACCGGGAGCTGACGCCAGCACCTTTGCCTGGCTTTTCTCCGAAGTCCCTCCTGCCCCAGGGGTCTGGGGTTTTCTCCCACAACCACACCTCTCCCATTAGTACCAGCTGTTCTCTCAACAGCCATTGCAGGATGACCCAGGAGGGAGCTCAGCCTCCTGAAGGGTCGGGTAATTTTAATTAGATTTGCCTGCCTTGGGGCAGCCTGGCTCTTCCAAAGCACATCAGGGAGTCAGCATTTTATGTCAATAAATGTAACAAGACTCTTTCGATTCAGATTAGTGCCCAGCGCTGACTTCTGGGAGACCCCCACTGTGGCCCCTCCCAGAACCACAGATTGAAGGAAGGGCGGAGGGGGCCCCTTTCAGACCAAGCCTCTGCAGGGTGGCAGGGGGACAGTGTGACAAAAAGGAGGGGTGTGCCTGTGAGCCCAGGGAGCCTGCCAGTGCCCCTGAGGTTCTATTTGTGTATGAGGACGTGTTAATGAAATGTATTGGTTCCTTCTGATGTGGAGTGTGTGTGTGTGTGTGTGTGTGTGTGTGTGTGTGTGTGTGTGGTGGGGGAGAGGGGAGGCAGTCTGTCTTTAATTGGATCATACCAGAGCATCATCTGGGCTAATCAGCAAGGCAACCAGAGCTCCCACTCAGATTAATGATTGCAGTCTAATCCGAACAGATCCCATGATTGGATGCACATCGCGGGTAATTGTGTTTGTGGCCCAAGAACAGTGCTGAGAGGGGTGTCTGAGGAGGGGAGGCCCTGTGCAGGGAGATCCACCGTACGTTTGGACCTAGCTCTGTCCTCCCCTTCCCTAGCCCCCCACCTCAGCCCTGGGGCTTTCCCCCCAGAAGTTCAAACTTTGGTTGGGCTGCCCCACCGCACCCCTCCATGCGGAAGCATGGTGTTAGGTGCTGTCCAGGTCCTGGTGGTTAGATGGCCAGGCACGCAGCGACAGGGCCGGGGGGTGGGGTTAATCCAGCTTTCACTCTCCCTCCTCCCCTCCAGTCTCCTTCGTTCCCCTTTGAAGTGGGTGGGTTCCCATGGAAACCATGATGTCCTGGGGAGCAAGAAGAGTGGCAGGGAGCTAGGCCTGGCCAGGTGCGAGTAGGGGAGGAGGTTGACTTTGCTGAGAAAGCTCAGCTAAGGTGCTGGTTCTCCCCCACGAGGCTGAGAAGCTCTCCAAGAACTGGGGAAGGGGCCCACCCAGCGCAGAAGTTACCGGCTATTGATAGGAAATGCCAGGCTGCAGGCTTGAGCAGTGAGAGAGCGGCGGGGCAGTGTGCTTTGCGTCTGCATTCAAAACGCTAAAGAGTCAAGTTGCGAGTTGTGGAGCAGGTGGAAAGGGTGGCTGGCTGCTGCCCACTTCCCCACCCCCATATTTCTCTTCTGTGGCATGGCTCACAATTGAATTGGTTTCATTAACAGTGTTTCTATTTCCCCCACTAGATCATTAACTCCATGAGGGCAGGGTCTATATCTGCTTTATTCATCGATCTAGCCCTGGCGCCCTATACAATATCTTAGAGTCAGCAGCCTGGACAGAGTATGTACTGGAGCTTGCTGAATGGATTTATTAACTAGACTAGGCAGCACCTCATAAATATACCAGAGTTCTAGGCTGCCGTGCTGGCTATCAGGGGCGAGGTGATAGAGAGCCCTGGGGTGTAGCATTCGCTGACTTCCACAGTGTAAATGCTCCTACTGTGGCCCATTTGTTTGTTTGTTTGTTTCTTTCTTTCTTTCTTTTTTTTTTTTAGTGTTTATTTTTGAGAGAGATTGAGAGCATAAGCAGAGGAGGGGCAGAGAGAGAGAGAGGGAGACAGAGAATCTGAAGCCAGCTCTGTGCTGACAGCAGAGACCCCAACATAGGGCTTGAACTCACAAACTCTAAGATCATGACCTGAGCTGAAGTCGAATGCTTAACCAACTGAGCCACCCAGGTGGCCGCACCATGGCCCATTTCAAACTACCAATGCCCCTGAACAGAGCTGCAAAGAGGGGTACCCAGTGGGCTCTTGCCTGTCCCAAGTACAACCCCCACCCAGGTAGGCAAGTTACAAGGCCCACAGTCTTCTGATTTTGACAAGGTCAGTACATCTTATAACCAATTCTTCGGAATGGTTTCATTCATACCTTTAGCCATGATCCTACATTTCTCCATCATCCTCATGGATCTGTCTGGTCTTCTCCTGGGTTCTAGATTTGAAATGTTCTCTCTTAATGAATTGAATACTTCAAACAGTGCCCAGCGCAGAGTAGGTGTTCACAATTGTTATTTTTCACCTTTAACCCTGAGGCAGTGAGTTTTCTCCTTCCTAGTTTCTACCCAGCACTGCTCGTCTCTTCCCATCTGCTTGAGCAAAGCCCCATCTTCACCCCAACATCCCCACTTTCTGTAAGTGGATGCCAGGCCCTTCCTGGTTTTACCCATTAACGAAAATTAAGCGTCCCAGCTTCCAAAATCTTCACCTTGCCCTGTGGCACTTCTAGGCCTTCAGGACGGCCTCATCCCTCTTCTCAGCCACAAATTCAGAGCTTCTACCCATGCACGACTACCCCGGGCAGCTCGTGCTGGGGTCCGGTTCTTGTTCACTAAAAGCAATACACATTTCTAAGGCCCTGTCTGTGCCCTACTTGTTCCCATGTCATCCAGACTGGGTCCCTCTAGAATCCACACTCATTTGGGGACAGATCGGAACAGGGCAGTGGCAGCATTTGGATCGCTCTACTGAAACCGCCCTTGTAAAGGTCACCGAGGCTCCGGGCTTGGTCTCAGCAGCCCCAGAGTTAGAGGTGTGGATGCAGGAGAATGGCCGAGCTGGGCAGTGCGGAGCTCTAGAAATAGACTTGGTGATCGCTAGCTTTGTCACCTTGGGTGAGTTAATCTCTCTGAGCCTCTGTTTTCTCAACTGTAAAAAAGAAAATAGGGGTGCCTGGGTGGCTCAGTCAGTGAAGCATCCAACTTCAGCTCGGTCATGATCTCACAGTTCGTGGGTTGGAGCCCCGTGTCGGGCTCTGTACTGACAGCTCAGAGCCTGGACCTGTCTTTGGATTCTGTGTCTCCCTCTCTCTCTGACCCTCCCCTGCTCGTGCTGTCTCTCTGTCTCTCAAAAATAAATAAAAAAACATTTTAAAAAATTTTTAATAAAAAAAAGAAAATAGTTCTAGCTAGACTAAAATTAGAGAATACGAGATAATACCTGACACACAGATCGGTGTTTGCTGCGTGGGGTGCGGGTGAGGCCAGGATGTTTGAAGCCAGAGGGGCTAGCATGTGTCCCCATGGCCTTTTCAGGATGGGAAGCAGTCTGGTGGAATTCAGGGTTAGGAACATGGCCTTTACCTTTAGATCAGCTGGGTTTACATTCTGGCTCCACCCTGGGCACTAAGCCTTTCTGGGCCTCGGATTCCTCATCTGTAAACTGGTACTATCTCTTCATCAGGGTTGTTATGAGGAATCGATCAGAGAATGCACGTTACATATTTGACAAAGAGTCCCGCATTTGGTGAGCGCTCTATACATGTTAGCTGCTGTCAGATGTTTGGGGAAATGCAAGCAGGGGTTGGTCAGGCTAGAAGATGCTAGAAATGCTGAGAGGTGAGGCAGCCGGAAGCAGGACTGGAAAAAGCCCCCCCTCCGGTCAAGAGGTGTCCATATTGCAATTCAGTTAAGCATGTAGTGAGCTCTGCTATGTGTCAAACTTCATGTCAACTTCCAAGAGGGGTTTGGATAAAGAAGAATCAGTCCAGGGAGTAAGAGAAGGATAGAAAAAGAGAGTGCCTCTAATATAAACTTGGCACATTTGACTGTGAGGCTTCTGGCTACAGTGCAGTGTGGGAGAGTTGCACTGCTCTTCCCCAGGGAGGTGAAACCCAAGGAGAATGATAACTGAGCTGGTAAATGGGGTGGGCGGGACCCCCGAAGTCTGGGGGCTGGACAGAGGGGCTGGGTCCTCTTGTGACCAACGTCCTTAGCAGCTGCCTGGCCAGGAAGGACCCTGGGAACTGGCACATCCTAATGAAGTGTCTTTGAGGGAAGGCCTCCACCTTGTGACCAAAGGGTGTCCCGGCTCCAGTGAGTTGACCCGGGAGCTTAACCCTATGCTTTTCCTGGCACTGTGCTTGGTCATTCCTGGAATGTGCTGGGTGAGGTGGCCTGAGAGAGATGTAGGAGAAATTCAGCGACCTCAGGCAGAAAAGGCAGGACCAGATGCTTCATGCTAGGGCTTCTAGACCGGCTGCTGGGAGCAGATGTTCCTGGCTGCGTTCTGGGTTGGGCTCTGTGGGCTGGGGGCTCCAGCCGACTCCGGGCTCTTGCAAGCAGTTGGATTCACTGGCATCAGAGATAACATTTCAGCTGTTGACTACAGTCAGGGGAGTGATCCTGTTGGAGTCATAATCTGAGAGTAAAACCATGCTCAGTTCTCCCCGGGCCCCAGACAAATCCTGTTCTCGGCCCCTCCTGCCGGCATCTGAAGAGCCCCCAGCCCACGCACGGCCTCTGCACAGGCTGCTGGCAGGCACGGGGGCTGCAGCTGTCTGGTCCAGGGAGCAGGTGTGCCGTGTTGGGAGGCTGTGGGTCCTGCTGCTTCCACAGCTCACCGGCCTGGCCCAAGCAGAGCCGAGAAGTCCAGGTATCCCGCCAAGATGAGGCATGCCAATAAGATATGAGGAGCCTGGAACCCACCGACTTTCATCCTCACAAGGTTATGTTAGGATTAAAGGAGATAACCGATGCTAACAGCTGACAGTGCTTGCCACGTAGAAGCTCACAGCAAATGGTGGCTGCATTTGTGAGTAGTTACTGTGTTAAGTACTAGACTGGATCTGCCTCCCTTATAAGAGGGAAGACCACCAGCAACGGGGCATCCCTCTGGTGCGAACAAAGGGGGGTGGACTGGGAGGAGAGCCAGCAAGCTGGGGCTGTGAAGGCTCATGTGGCCGAGGGCTTCTCACCAGGGCTGGACTGAGCGAGTCTTGCCCTTCTTTCAAATTTTTTTTTCCATAATATTTTATTGTCAAATTGTTTTCCATACAACACCCAGTGCTCTTCCCCTTAAGTGTCCTCCACCATCACCACCACCTCTTTTCCTCCCTCCCCCTTCCCCTTCAACCCTCAGTTCATTCTCAGCATTTCTTTTAAATTTTTTAAAAATGTTTTATTTATTTATTTTGAGAGAGAGAGCATGAGTGAGCAGGGGAGGGGGCAGAGGGAGAGAGAGAAAGAGAATCCCAAGCAGGCTCGTGTGAGCGTGGAGCTTGATCCCAAGAACCATAGATCGTGACCCGAATCGAAATCAAGAGTTGGATGCTCAACCGACTGAGCTGCCCAGGGACCCCTTGCCTTTCTTTTGACCATGGCGCCACTCTTAGATCTTCTCAAGCTCTAGTCCATTTCATGGTCAAGCAGAAAGAACAGAAGACTAAGTTTTCAGTCCCAATTCTTACTCAACCATTGGGCAAATCGGTTCACCTCTTTAGATAAGCTCATCCTACCTCACAGGGTAGGCATCAAAGGACAAACTGAAAGAGCTGTAAAAATGTTGAAGCTCTCCCCAAACACACCGAAGTATTATTATTATGAGAGAAGATTCTTTTGGAAACTCCTTCGATAAGACAGATTCTCTTGTGCTGCAATGATCTTGATGCTTGAAGGGTAGACATGGCAGCTCAGTTCTTTGACCCCAAGGACACATGTGACTCAAGGGCAGAAGAGGAAAAGAGAAAAAGGGAGGAGGAGGAAGTGATTCCACTAATAGTTCAAAAATAACAGATAGGAGAGGGGAACACAAAATTTGGAGTTCGGATTCCCAGATTTAAATCTCAACTCAGCCATTTAGTAGCTTGATATCATTATTTAGCCACATGTACCTCCATTTGCTAATTGGTAAAATGGGAATAAGAATATCGAGTGTTTGAACGCAATGAGCACACGGAAGAACACTTTGTAACTTACAAAGGGCCACGAAGTGTGTGTGGGTGTGTGTTTCGTCACCACCAGTGACCGAGTCAGAATGGACAGAGCGCCTTCCCCACAACACCCCTTCCCCTAGACCATGTGTCCTTGTTGGGGGTCGCCTCTATCTCTGGTGACTTGGACCGAAGCTCTGACTGCCTTTCACTAGCTAACCTTGGGTATGACACCTCTCCTTACAATGAAAGGGCTGAACGTGAGATCTCAGCAGGTCTCAACTTTTAGGTGGTTTGTAGTCCTGCCCTTGCAGACTAGCCTTAACAATCACTTTGTTGAGATTTCACATTTATTATTATTATTTTTTTAATGTGCCAGAAGGAAGGGGTGTGGGGGCGGGGGCATGAAAGGATGGGGACGGAGCAGACTGTGGCCTGCGCTGGGCCCCATCCTTGCCAAGAATGGACCTATCCACCCACCTGGGGGAGGAGAACTGGTTGGAGCCCAGGAACCCTAGCAGATGCGATTCCAATTTAGTAACAAGAAGAAGTCCTCTCCAAGGCAACCCAGGCGAGCACACCACCCACTAGGCAGGACTAAAAATACACCCGCATGGTTTCAACGTCACACCTGAGGTAAAAATATATCCAACCAGGAGCTGCTGGCTCGTTCTCCCCCACCCCACTCTGCTCTCTCCATCTGGTGCCTTCGAGGGGAGGAGAAATGGAGGGCTGGGTGAGCTCTTCCTTCACACTCAGCCCCCTCCCTCCAGGACCCTGCCAGCCCCCACCCCACACACACCCAGCAGAGCCCAAGGAAGGCAGGTCGTTTTGTAGCCATTGTAGCTAGAAGCTGCCAGATGGCAACGTTTTATCTGAATCTTGCTGTAGAGATGGATTCTGAGCCCAAAAGAACTTCAGGATTGTGTCTTAGAACCTTCCTTCCCATAGTTCCTCTGTTCCCATTCATTGATTCACCCAAATATTTATTGATCCTCTGCTGTGTGCCAGGCACTGTACATGTCCCTTGGGAATTCAAAAAGAGAGGAGACAAGTTCATGGGCCAGAGCAGCCCACCACACAGTGAGGAAGACAGATCTGTGAACAAACAACTATAGTTAGTAGAATTTAATGAGTGTCATAAGGGAAATAAAAATAAATTCTTACTGGCAGTGCTTTTTTGGTTAAAAAAAAAAAAAGAGGTTCTGAGTTCTGATAAATTGTACGTTGCCTCTCCTCCTCCTCCTCTTTCTGTGCCTCTATTTGAATTGGCACGTGGGCTTATTTTCCCTGCCAAGTGAGTCAGTGGATATGGGAATAGAAATTTATTGGAGCCGATGGTGTCAATGTTGCTCTGAATAACAAAGGTGCCCACACACCTTTCCAGGGAAGTGGAACAAGCATTAATTGATAGCTTACCAAGTGCCAGACACTCTACGTGTTTCTTCATTTAATTTTTGTGATAACATGTGTGGTAGGTGATATTATCCCTGTTTATAAAAGAGGAAACTGAGGCTCAGAAAAATTCAGTAACTTGCCCCAAAGGCACACCCACCCTCTCACCCTGAAGTCTGTGCTTATTTCTGACCACAGAGCTTCTCGCCCTGAAGTGTGAGTGAGGTCAAGATAGAAACTCCAAAGTATTTCCCAGGATGCTTCAGAGGAGGCAGTGGTTTCTCTCGTTGGGAGACACCCACCAGGAAGCCTTGGTAGAGTGGGTGGCGTCTTGAGATGGATTCTGAAGCTTATTAGAGGGACAGGCGGGGCCCCGGGAGCCCAGTTCAGGTGCCAGGTGCAGCAGGAAGGAACAAAGGCAACCGTGAGAAGTCCAGTTTGCCTGAGTCGGCGAAGGGGGTGAGCGAAGAGATGAGGGGGCCCGAGTCCACCTGTTGTCTGTCCAACAGCACATTCTCTGCTGAGTCTCTTGAGAAAAAATACCGAAGTCTGAGGCCACGCCATGATGTACCTGGAATGTTCATCTGAGGATGTGAACTTTATTTCATTAGCCTCCGGGAGGAATTTCACTAGAGCTGTCAGAAAGAATACAGGTAATGGGCCTTCTGCCCTGAATAGATGCCCAAGAAAAAGAGAGGGGGCCATTCTGGAAAGTGACTCCAGGGTATTGTCTATGATTCTGTGATTCCTGTGACCTCTGGCCTAGGGCACTAGAAATAAAGGATCAAAACGCCAGTGCCTGGGTGGATTTTCGGGGGTGGGGGTTGGGGGCTGAGCCTTTGGTAATTCAAGACCTGCCCTGTATTTGTGGGTGGAGACTAGGTCCATTGGATAGCTGGAGAGCCAGCCTCTTGGTCACTGCTTTTCCCACCTTACACCACCTCACTGGCCAGTAGACTAATATCCTCTGCAGAAGTCAGACCCTGACCAGGCCTCTTCTTCCACTGGCTCATCTCTGAAAATCTCCACCCAGAAATCTGGCTCTCCTACTAACCATTGCACCCTCCGAACCGCCCATCCCTCATCCCATCCAGGCCTTGGAGGCTCTGACTTCCCATTGGAAGACATAGCCAGGGCTCAGGGGGTGGAGGGGGTGAGAGGCAATACTGAGCCTCCTCTGTCCATCTTCCCCCTAGCGGGATGAGTCTGGACTGTGAGGTGAGGTGCAGGACAGGCCTGGGGGTTCCAAGGTCAGTGACAGGGAGAGGAGGTGGATAGCCAGGCAGGCTGCCACACACTTGGCTGGACCCATAATTGAGGTCTGCAGTCCTGGCCAAGGTCACAAGGGAAGGGATGGCTGAGAGGTTCAGAAGTGACAGAGTGGCATGACTGTGAATCACAAGGTTTATCACCCAGAAAGAGAACTCAACACTAATGTGCCTCCCTGCGTGTGACCATCCTTACCTTCCTCACCCAGTCCCCCGCCCCCAGTCTGAGGTGCTCTGTTTCCATCTACATACCTATTCTCTGTCTCTGTCTCTTGTGTTCTTTGCATGTTACCTTCCCTGAAGCTTTATATTTTTACATTCTTTCTAACTTTTTCCTGCCCCTGTTTCTGTATTTCTGGTCCTCTAAGCAGGAAGAAATGTTACAAAGTTGTTTGTTTGTTTTTCCCAAAACCCTAGGCTGTCCAAGGAGAGGAAGAGAAACAGAGAAGGGTCCACCTGTCTTTTCTTGAATCCTTTTAACAAGCTTCAGCCTTACAGGGGGAACTTAAAGTCAACTACAACAAGCATACGAATTACCAAGGAAGTGGGCGTCTCCATCCCTGGAGGCCTTTGGAAGTGTTAGGGAAACCTATTAGGTCAATTTATGTAACAAATATCTGTCCTGGGGCGCCTTGACGGCTCAGTCGGTTGAGTGTCCAAGTTCAACTTCAGTTCATGATCTCACAGTTCATGAGTTCGAGCCCCACATGGGGCTCGCTGCTGTTAGTGCAGAGCCCGCTTCAGATCTTCTGTTCCCCTCTCTCTCTGCCCCTTCCCCACTGGTATGTTCTTTCTCTCTCTCTCTTTCAAAAATAAATAAATCTTAGAAAGAAAGAAAGAAAGAAAGAAAGAAAGAAAGAAAGAAAGAGAAAGAAAGAGAAGAGTATCTGTCCTGAGGTAGAGAAGAATAAGCTGGATTGTGTTGAGCCTCACCTACCTGCCCAAGGAGGCTCTCAGAAGCCTCACCAGGAGAGGGGCAGGGTAGGTGGGATTGCCTTGCCCTGAAGAAAAATCGGGGCTTGAGCGAGGGGTGGCTCAGCCTCTCTGCTGCTAGAGAGAGAGTGACGTTCACCACTGCCGGAGGGCTTCAGCCAAAATCCTGCCCCGTCTCCAATCTGCTCTCTGGGGGGCAGCCCAAACTGGGCATTCCAGGCCAGCAAATGGGTGATGTAAAAAACACAAAGGCAGAAATGTCAGAAGTAATTAAACCAAATGATGACTTAAAGCCCTGTAGAAATCAACACATCCGGTTTAATCACCTTCTTAAGCTAGCACAAGACTGCAAGTCTGTGGAGAGGGGTTCTTTATTTCTTTGGATCATTAACAGAAACTGCATACCTTGAGCTTGATTTTGGTTTGGATGCTCCTGAGGGGAGGTGATGAGGTTGGGGGTGGGGGCAAGGACTCAGAGAAGAGAAAAGAAATCATAAAATGTTATTTGAGATTATCTCTTCTTCCCCCTCTCCTCGCCCCGCGTCTCCCCCACTCCCGGCTCCGCGGCACTCACGGCTCCCCCCGCCCCCCAGCACCCAGGCAGAGGCACAGTGCTGAATGTGCTAAATTAGGCCATTAGAGAAATTCATTTCTCTTTATTAGTCTGTGTCAAATCCTTTTTATTAGTGGCTGGAAACGACCTCTCTTCTGCAGTAAAATGTCATGCCAGTTCACTCCTTTTATTTGTTCTGCACTGACGAGGCTCAAACTCTCACTGAATTAGTGCAGTGAGATTTATTTCCTCCAAATTTTGAACGGCTTAAGAGAGACTGGGGTGGAGGGGGCGGTCAGGCAGTAGGCGACAGGAGCAGAAGAGTGGAGAAAGATCTGGGAGGGAGCAGGTGAGCTCTTATGGAGGTCAAATGTCCTCCGCTCTTTGGAAATAAAGTCTAATGGCCATCTTTCATATCTTGTTCATCATTGTCTGGGCATGGGGGACTGGATTTCCGCATTCTTGTTTCTAGCCTGTGAAGGGTAGTCATCCACAATGGGACAGATCTGCACAGTGGGAAGAGGGATTTCTTAAAACCCATTGTAGTTGGACAAACGGAAGCTCAGGGAAGGCCAAGAATAAAGAAGCAAATCCCACACCTAACTGGAAATCCTTCTCCCCATCCCTTGCCTGGTTCAGATGGGGCCATTCATGTCCCTGATGGCTAAGATGCCCAACTCCCATGGTCCCTGCCCTATTTCACTCCACCCCTCCCCAAGCCTGCAGCAAGGGCTATTGGAAAGGACTCCTTGACGGTGGCTTCCGGCCTCATCTCCAGCCTTCTGGGGTGATGTTGGAGGGTGGCTTGGAAATATAGGTCAACGCATAGTCTGGGCAACAGGGAAAGGGCCGGGAGCTGGGCTGGGAACAGCCTTAGAAGGGGGCCCCTGGCATGACTGCGGCCACAGAACCCAGCTGGGTCTTTGGAAACAGCTGGTTTCTCAGGAGATGGAGCAGGTGTCTCGCTCATTCCCATGCTTGAGGTAGCAGGTAGCAGTTTGGGCGTATCGAGGGATCCAGGCAGATAGACCATGGGGGCCACAGACAGCCCTGGGTATCAGGCACAGAAAAGCTGTGGGCAAGCCCAGGTACCATCTGAGCCCCTGGGCTCAGGAATCCAGGGATCAGAGTGAGCAGAAGCAGGAACCCGGGGAGGGTGGTATGTGAGAAGAGAGATTCGGGAGCTGATGGTGTGGCCCAGGCAGGGAGGGGCTGGAGAAAGTTGGCCATCCCAGTATCCATGAGGTCTGTTCTGTGGTCCGGGGGCCCCCGATTAAATGGTGGGGGGGGGGGTGGTGAGGGGAGGTGACAACGAAAGTGTGTTTCCTTCTGAGGGATAGCAGAAGCCACAGAAAACACCCCAGACACACACACACACACACACACACACACACACACACACATTTTGGGGAGATCTGACACCCAGAAGTGAGAAGTTTATAAAAAAGGCCTGGGCTGTGGCTCCTTCTAGAAGATGCACATTGTTCCCCAGCATGTGTGACAATGCCTCCACCACACCTGCGTACCTCTTCAACCTCATCTCCCTCCATTCCCCTCCTGCCTACCTCGCTGCACACGCACTTATCTGGATTTTGTTCTAGAAACGTGCCAGGCTCATTCCTATCCTTTGCGTTTTGCTTTTTTTCCTGCTTGGAATGCCCCTCCCTCAAATCTTTGCATGACTGCCTCCCCATCATTTGAAGCTTAACTTAAATGTCACCTCCTCAGAGAGGCCTTCCCGGAATACTCTCTGCCCTGCAGGGGCAAGGACAGTGGCGAAGAAGACTACTCTCCCCACTAATGCTAGTGCTGGGAGACTCCATCACTGGCAAATTCCCTCTTCCCCACCCCACAGCGCATTCATGCTATGTACACAGAACACACAATCCCCTCACACAGACTGCATGCACACGCACTGCATACAACATAGGGCACATGCACGCTATACTCACAGCATGCAAAATCTGAACCCCACTTTCATACACACACCCCTATGTGCACACATACTGCATAGCTGCCTTGTGTAGACACCCACAACAAGAACACACGGGATGGAACACTTACACAACACTCACACTCGCTCTCGTGGACAGCCTGCATTCAACCCCAGTGCACATGTGTGCACAGACACGCGCACACAGAGACCATCCCCTCTCCACTCAGCAGCTGCCCACCCTCCCTGCAACCCATGAGAAAGGAATGTGCAGTGACCGGCAGCGGCTGCGGGGCTGGGGCGGGGGCTGCGCCCCCAGCACCTGGCACGATGCTGCGGATTATTAGTTCCTGGTAATTTAGTGCCCTTGTACAGAGTCGATTTGTGCCTTTCATTCCTAATTGATCTAGTGGCTGTTTAAATGGCAGCAGGCATCTGTTGAGAGTAGGAAGGTTCATAAGGCGCAATAATTCATAACACCGTCTGGAATTTGCCTTTCATGTCCCTCAGCTAAACCACTGCAGGGCTCTGCTTAAATTACAGCCACTGAGGCTTTCTTTGGTATTCCACTCAGGGCCAGGAGAATCTTGCATTAAACTGGGATCAGGTTAGATTAGACTATAATATGCTGCGGTATTAGTGGCTGCAAATGAAGACTTACACTGGAGTTTAACCCCTTCACCTGGTTTTCTCTTTGTCTTCAACCAGATGGGTAAGCGAACCCATTGTTTTCCCTACTGGCTTCCTGCGGGAGCCAAATAGATCTAGCAACTGGGGACTTGCAGGTGCGCCGTCCTTAGATACTGACCCTTTTTCCTTTCCAGACTGTGACCTAGGCTGCATTCTGGGGGACCAGCTGTTTATGCATCAGCTCCCAAAACAAGGGGCGGGAGATAGTGTCCAGGGACAGGCGGCCATGCCAAGCAGCTCATAGGAAGCAGGAATTTCTCTCTTCTCATCCCCCCACTGCCCCAGAGCCTGAGCAGAATGACGAGTGGATGTAGGCATGAGTGTGGATGGAACTAAGCACCTTCCATCTTTTTCCCAGAATTATTAGAATCCCGATACAGGCTGTGAGGGGTTCCCCTGTCTACAAACACTGTGTAGGCTGGATATTCAGTCTTTCTCTTGCTGTGTTTGTAATGTACTGGAAGGAAAAAAGCATGATCTGTTTTCCTTTTCAAGACTTACTGTGTTCTCCAATGTGGTAGCCACTAGCTACATGTGGCTAGTTACATTAAAATCCACTGAAATTACATAAATTTAAAATTCAGTGCTGCAGTCATACTTTAAGTCTGTTGGTTTCATGTAATTAGTGGCTACAATATTGGACAGAAGAGAGTGTAGACCATTTCCATCATTGCAGAAATTTCTATCAAGCAATGCTGACTAGAATATCCCTGTTGGCCGAGGACTGGGAGCCAAGTCAAACATACATACTTCCTCCTTGCCCAGCAAGCAGGGCTAAACCCAAAAGGAAAGAGCTAGATTGTGTGCTCCCAGGGGACTGGGAAGAACCCAGAGAGGGATAGGCAGGTGCTTTCTCTGGAATCATAGTGGAAGGGAATGAGGGTCCAAAGTCAACAACCTGTGTGAACACAGACTAAGACCTAATTATTCACACATGCGGCAGGGAAATAAGAATGATACGCACTTGTAAGTGCAAATAGGTACACACACATACAATATGCAACAAGTATGTATTTGGGATCCACATACCTCTTCTAGACTTGGGACACCCAGTGTTGAATAAGGTGGACTTGGTTCCTGCCCTCATATAGCTCACAGTCTGGTGAGGAAGGCAGATAATAAAGCAAATAGCTCAGAGAGCCACCAGCTTGGGGCAGGGGCAGGGGCAGTGAAGGGAGTGTCCCAGAGTCGGTGATATCTAACCCGAGACCCTTAGAGCTAGTCAGGTAGGCGCTTCAGCTTACATAATACATCACAGACCGATGCCTACACACCCACACATGCTCACACTCACACTGTCTTCATATAGCCATTTGTCATCAGTCACCAAATGCTTAGTAAGTGCCTGCTTTGAGCACTCAGGGCAAGGTCCTAAGGATACCGTGATCATTAAGACAGGGACAATCTTGGAAGAAAACAGTGGTGCAGATAGTCATTGAATCACAGTTATGCTGAGTGTGTATGATGACAAAAAGGTGCAGGAAGACGTTACACATGTAACGGGGATATCTGATCTAAACTGAGTCAGCTGGCAGACTCTGGACGGGGGGAGACACCCACCCACCATGCGTGGACGAATATTCCAGCTCACACCTGTCTCCCTGCATACACTTGTAGACACACAAGTGTGCACATCTGTTGCCCTCAGCTGGCTCCAGACAGCCACGAATGGGTCTGTGACCAAGCACTATCGCTCATGCCCAGTACTTGCCTGGATACTTCCTACATTTCCTTCCCGGGTTGACCCTGCGCCAGAAATGGACACTTATTTCTTTGAAGTAAGTTATACCCGTCATCTCTCACCAAATATCCATGCAGCTTATCTGAGCAAAGAGAGAAGTACCAGACACCCAGTGGGGAAGAACGGAGCCCTCTATGGCCTCAGAAATGAGGAGACTGGGTCCTCCGTGCCACGGTATGAAGTGCTGTCATCCAGGCTGGCAAGGGGACTCGGGATGTTCTCAAGAAGTAGGACCTTGGGAGAAGGAGTGACGGGAATGTGGGAAAGGGACCCTGGTGGCTTCTGAGCCCAGCCAGCAGCAGGTCTCTGCATGTGCGCATGTGTGAGTTCTTGATGTCCCCGCAGGCACCCTCTTTTCCCGCTCCTGACGCTGCTGTTTGAGAAATGTGAACAGGCCACCCAGGGCTCTGAGTGCATCACCTCCGCCAGCTTTGATGTGGACATCGAGAACTTTGTCCACCAGCAGGAGCAGGAGCACAAAGCCTTCTTCAGCGATGACCCTGAATTGGACAATCTGGTAAAGACCCTCCAACCCCAACCCTGGCTAGGGTCTTCCTACCCTCTGATCCCTCTAAATGCCCTAGAAATGATCCTTTTATTCATTCATCCATTCAACAGAAAATGTGTGGTGCCCAGGATGGTGTAGGCACTAGATGCACCCATCTAGCAGCTGAGAACCATTTCTGGTTCCTGAAACCAAGAATTGCATGCCCTGGTCTTGTGGCCAAAGGCCTTTTCTTCTCTGCTCATTGTGGCACCAACATCCCACTACCCAGCACCCCTTGCAGTACAGACAGGAGGGAAGGAGAGGCATAGGAGCCAGAAAGTCTGGAGTCGCTGCTCTGAGGACTGGCGTCCAGCATGTTATTAAATCTGCCTCGGGCTGCCCACAGACGAGTTGATCGCTGGTGTGCAACAGTGTAGAGGGTGAAGGCCACAGCATATACAAACACATCAACAGAGAAGGAGAGCTGGAGACTTAGTCATGTCGAGAAGGCCCGCAGATGTCCTGTCCATCTGGGGGACACAGACCAGTCTGTAAACCCCATTTATCATCTAGTTGATCACTACAGATTTTTTAAAAATACATACTCTTGGGCTCCACCACCTGAACACTGTGATTGGTACGGGCCTGTGCATCTGCATTTTGAAGTTTCCCAGGCAACTGCAATCCACAATAAGATTTGATAACCACTACCATAGGGGACATCTGAAATTCTCCTCTCTCCTGGGAATCCTGCAGAGAGAGAGATAGAGAGAAGTGGCGAAGCTGTTCTGTCCAATCATCACGATATACAGTCACCCTGGAATTGTTAATTATTAACCACAATTCTTGATTTTTCTGTGGGTGGATTACCCAGATCATGCACAGTGAATTTGGAAACTCTGCAAAACTCTCCTCCGTAAATTGGTTGATTATAGTGCTCACCTCTTGGATCTAGAGTTTAGCTGATACCTGATCCCCAACACACATTTTCTCTCTCTCTCTCTCTCTCTCTCTCTCTCTCTCTCTCTCTCTCTCTCTCTCTCTCCCTCTCTCTCTCTCTCTCTCTCTCTCTCTCTCTCTCTCTCTCACACACACACACACACACACACACACTCAGAGCACCTATGGAACAGATTTAAGTGACTTACATGTATCATTCTATGCTATGAATTATCCACCCCACTGCTTCTCTCAAACTTGAACATGATATTTTATGGAGTCCAGAAGAGCTGCTGGGAGAGAGCCCACCCTGGCCTGGAAATCTGTGAAGTGTTAGAACGGGGCTGGCGTTTAGAGAGAGAGAGAGAGCACGTGCCAGAGAGTAAGCGCTTGCCTGGCTTCAGAAGTGCTAGTGTTAGGTACCTGAGGGCCCCCGGGTCCTCTCTGCTCATCCCTGGCCCTCCCTCTTCTCTGGCTGGGACTGAGCAGCCATACTTCCCGGGAGCCCAGCACACTGCCTATCCCGTCCCTTTCAGGCTGGTCTGGCCCTACCCTGCGGCTCAGCTGATCACCATCTCAGAGCTGCAGCTGTGAAGCCAGTCCTTGGAATTTAGACCCACAGCAGCCAGGCAGCTAAGAGAGGAGGCAGCTCCTTCTATGGGAGCCAGAATGTGCCTGGGGGACCAGGTCCCCCTCCTGGCACAGGACACAAAATGAAGCTGAGGCCTAAGTTGGTAGGAAATACCAAAAACCAGGCCGAATAATATGAAAGAATGGAAACCTTTTTAAGAAGCAGGAGTCGTGAGGCAGCGAACCTCACATACCTTGCCCACCACGGCCTGCCAGGTGAGCGACCAGAGACACCCTGTGCCAGGACAACCTGGAAAATACCGGGAAGGGGCCAGCTCTGGGCCCCCCCCTTGCTAACACTGCCTGGGTCTCTCTGGGTTTTGTTCACTCAAAGAATCCGATTTCATGGTTCAACCCAACAAAATGTGGTTAAGTGCTGCATGCACACCTGACCTATGATGTAGATGTAGCAGCAGCTGCCCCGGCGGGCCCAGAGCTCTGATGTTGCCTGACTTCTGTCCCGGGTGACTGGGCTAGGGGCAGGGCAGTTGGTGGAATAGTCCTCAGACACCGATCACATCCACCCACATGGGCCTGATGTGCCCAGATGTGCGAGCCACGGCCAATGGCTGGCTGACCGGTCAGTTGTTTAAATAAAGAGTGTTGGGAGTGCCTGGGTGGCTCAGTGAGTTAAGCATCCGACTTCAGCTCAGGTCATGATCTCATGGTTTGTGAGTTTGAGCCCTGCTTCAGCACAGAGCCTGCGCGGGATTCTCTCTCTCTGCCCCTTGCTCACTCGCACCCTCTCTCTCTCTTTCTCAAAAATAAGTAAATAATAAAAATAGACCAATTAATTAAAAAATAAAGTAAAAACAAAATAATAATAACATAAACAAACAAATAAATACATAAGGTTAAAGGAGCACTTAGAGACAGAGGGCCTGAATCTGGCTTCACTGCTTACGTTCTGTGTGACTTCAATGACGTAACTCCTTTGAAGCTCGGTGTCCTCGATCTAATACACCCGTCTCATGTGACTGTAACAAAAAAAATTAACGAGATGGCGTGTGGGACTAAATGTCCTTTAAAAACACGTGGCCTCCAGAAGGTTAATCTCAAATGCAGTTATCACTCATGAGGCGATCCACCTTCCCAAACTCTCCTCCTGGCCATCAAAGGGACGATGTGGCGGAGCCCCTTGAACTGTGGGGAGTCCAGCAGCGCCCTTTGCCACCCCATTTGTAGTGCTGTGTCGGGAAGGGGCAGCTGAAGAGGCCGACCACAGGAGCCATCATTAGAACAAGAATCATGTAGCCAGCACAGCCGAGATGCACATAATTAGAAATTAGAAAAAGGTCAGATCGCGTCATTATCAGCTCAATCAGCTGCTGAGTGCCACAGCCAGTTAATTTGGCATCTGTATTTTTTACAACCCCGTACACGTAGCCCAACGGACTGTAACTCTTTATCCGGACAGATATACTGCGCAGCGGAGCAGGGACATAAAATGAGAGACCCCAAGCAAATGAGCTGAGATAATTGAGAGATTTATTTTTTATATATATGTGTGTCAGGGCGGCTTTCCTTTGCCCTTGAATATTGACTTTCACAAATGGGATTGTCAGGAGGACATGGGTCCCCCAAAACTTTGTCCCACCCTGAACCCTCAAACCGCATGCTCCCAAGCCCAGAGAGCCCCTTGGCCCCAGTCCTGCCAGACTTGCCATTTGGATGCAAATCCTCCCTCCCTAACCACCCACCCCCACCCCCAGCTGCCCATCCCCCATTCCTCCAAGCAAATTGCCTTGCAGACTGGTCCCTTCCCCTGCTCCTAGTAGACTCCCAGACAAGTTCCCATGGGAACACTGACTGAGCTCTCCCTGAGCTGCCCAAAGATCAGAGAGGTTCCCAGATTGCAGGCTTCACAGGGAACTTCCCTCCCCGCTGAACCAGCTGCTCCCACACCACACTGCTGCTGGAAACAGACTTAGACTCACAAACCGCTAGGGAGAAAACCACCACAGAGAGAGGCCAGTTCAGCCCATCCCACTACCCATTTTACAGATGGGGACACTGAAGTCCAGAGAAGGGAAATAACTCCTTAGGACCAGACCCAGGTCTGCTGGCTCTTAATACACTGCTCCTGCCAGGGTCACCCCACCCCTCTTCTTTCTGGGGGCAGTAACGCCCTCAATTATAAATGCCACCAGCATCTCCAGGCCCCCACCTGCCCACCTCCCACCCATCTCCTGGCCCACCACTCTCTGACCCCCTCTACCTCCCTATTTCAGTGTCATGGGTGACTAAGCTGGCACTCCTGTCCCCACCATGAGCTCCCTCCCTCAGGGTCTCTCCACCCCAGTCCACGTACCCACTCACTATGGGCTTGCCAGGCCCATTTCTCACCTGGCCCACTGATCCCCCACTTTGGCCCAGCAGCCTCTGACTGGCAGTTGGTAAAGTTTGTAAAATTTGCAAGTTCCCCAAACCCCTTTGAAAAGTAAAAGCTTTTTGTTTTATAAAATCTGATTTACGGGCCCCCAGTGCAGTACCGAGGTTTTATATATTATGCAAGATTTCAAACCGAGGCTGTAAAATGTACGGTTTCAGTTTCATGCATGGAATTTTTTTATGTGTAAATTTTTTAACATTTATGGGGCACGTTTTAATGAGACTCTGGTGTGGCTCGAGGGACAGATTATGGCTGCCTGACCGCAAAGCCAGCTCCAAAATGGGGCCCCCCAGACTCCTGGGCCCACTCTAAAGAGGCAGGGCCAGAGGCTGGAGGCTGTGAATAAGGAGACGCAGGAAGGAATCCAGCCAGAAGTCTGGGCCCACAGAGACCTCAGGCGGCCCCGTTCAGAGTCATTCACTTCAGGCTTCAGTCCCACTGTCCCTACATAGGGACAGAAAATCTTAGCAGCACCAGGAAAAGGAAAGCAAATAAGCATAACCAAAGCTAGTCATGATGAACATCTATAGAGCACTTACAAGGTGCCAGGTGCGATTCTAAACACTGTACAGGTATTCTCTTCTTTAATTCTGTTTTCAAACCCATGAGGTAAGTACAAGTATTATTATTAATCCTATTTGAAGACAAGGAGATTGAGACACCAGGTAGAATCAGTTAGTTCAAGATCACACAGTTAGTCCAAGGCAGAGGCACGAGTCAGGTGCTGCACGGGTCTTGGACTCTGGCGCCCACACCCTCAACCGGCAGGTTGACTTCTAGCTACTCTCTCTCTAGCGCTTTGGAGGCGCCAGCTCTTGTTTTTAGTTTCTTCTAGCTGCATCTCATTTAACCCTCAGTACAACTCTGAGGGAGTCACTATTATTATCCCATTTTGCAGGGAAAATGAGGGAAGTAAAGTACAGAGATTAAGTAAATGGTCCAGAATTTCTCAGTGGCTAGAAGACCCCCAAGACTCAGCTTCCAAAACCCACTGTTCTCGAGCACGCTTCCCTATTCAGTTCTCGCGCTCGCCCCAGGAGGCAGTTATGGACATCCCCATTGTACAGAAGAGAAAATCAAGGAGTAAGGGTCTGACAGCCGAGCTGGGATTTGCACCAAGAAAGTCTAACTCCCAAAGCCCACCTCTTTCCTCTGAACCACTTGCTTCTCCAAATTTTGAGGACATCAGAGGAGAAGTGCCGCATTGTTGACTAAAATGTGACTCAGCTGGTCACGAAGGATGGCTTCCATAACTGATCGTTTTCTCCCCCAATCGTCTGGCAGTGCTCACACCTTCAGTCTTTCTTCCACGTCCTGTTCCTTATTCAGTGACCCAGGACTTCCAACTGCTCAGATCCAGCCGGTCTGGTCGGAAACAATTCCTGATTAGAATTTAGCTTTGGCTCTCCTAATGACCCGCAGGAAACATCTGAGCACTTGAAGGAATGCAAGTTTATAGACGTCTGTCTGTAAGTGAGGGAGAGTAGCCCCAGCTTCCTGACTTGCAGAAGGAGGAGAGGGTGAAAAGAACCTGTCCCCCAGGGAATGGATAGCCCCCTAACTGCCATGTGGAATTCCTGCTACCTCAGCGTATTGCCCATGTATCCCCATGGTTAGAAGACTCCAGTGAGATGATGAGGAGAAAAGCATTTTGCAAATCATAAAGTGGTATGTATGTAAATGTTTTTGGAAGGCAAGGATTTATGATTATCAAGTGAAGGGGCCACGATCCTACAAGAGAGGCCACTTTTCAGAAAGGAACTTGGTGGTAGTGGGGTGGGGGAGGGGTTGGCATAAGGAATGGACGTTTATCAAATAGCCATTATGCACCCAGAGCATTTACATACATTGTTTTATTCGATTTTCCCACCCACTCTACAGTGTAGGGGTTATTATCCTAAATTTCACAGGTAAAGTTAAACCACTTGTCCAAAATATGCAGGCAGGAAACAGTAGATTTGAGCCACCATGCCGTGCGTCGGGGCACAGCCAGTGAGAAGCCCCGGTCCCGTGTTCTCTCGCGGGACTGGTAGGGCTCATGTGCAGTGGTGTGAGACTAAAATGCAACATGGCATCTTGTTTTGCTTTTTTTTTGAAGGGCACTTCTCAGAAGCAAAGGGCTGTTTCTTTATTTTGAAAGAGTAAAGAGAGAGAGAGATGCTGGAGGTGAAGCAAGACTTCGGGGGAAAAGATTGAGAACACATTCATCACATTTGATGATGATATTAAATTAAATGGAATTGTTATTGTTCTAGAAGGTTTGAAATAACTTTTTATACGACATTGATCACTTAGAAAAATAGTTTAACAAATCAGAGTTTTATTTTTATTTAGAAGCCAAAACCCGAAATTGTAAGCACGTAGGCTAGAGAATGATTTACTAAACATAAATACAGAAGGAAAGACACCGGGAATGATTCTATTTCCACTAGATGAATATGGAATGGCAATAGAAAAAGTCAACAGGATATTAGAAATCATTAATGGAGGTTAAAAATTATATGCATTTGGTTCCCTGTGGTTTATAAGATATTTTCACATCATTATCTCCTTTATCCCTCATCAGATCTTATGAGCTAGAGATGGTCATTATCCCCATTTTACAAATGAGGATATTGAGACCCACAGAAGTCATGGAACTGGCCCAGTAACATCCAGTTTGTAAACAGTAGGCCTGGATTCAGGCCTCCTGGCAATAGCACTCACAGGCTTCCTGCTCTGTCACACTGTCGCCCCCACTAATGGTATGGCCCATCTTTTTCTCTAATATTGAATAGGTCCTACATATTCATTGCCTCAGAATACCATTATGATTTACTCTACCTTCTTAAATCTTTAAACCAAGCCCATTATCCCATGAAAAAGTAATCTTTCAACTGTGCTTTGTTAGACCAAAATGTACGTCCACTTTTGGCCACTGAGCGCCAGATCTGGTGTAAGCTTACTGTGTATGTATTTCATTTGAACAAAACCATTCTGCATAGATTTTGCTTTATATTTTGTCTCACTTCTACTTTCTGATTCTGTTTTAATAGTAAGTATTTATTGGCTATGTTTTTGGAAAAAAATGAGTATGTGTACCTTACAGTGAGGTGAATGTGTATATGTATATCTAAAAATAAATAAGTGAAATCTTGATTTAAAATGAAGAATACTTCAGTAAAGGGAAGTGCGGAGACAGACGGAAAGATAAAATGAAAGGAGAGGAGAAGAGAGGCAGGAAGGGAGAGAGGGAAGGAGAGAGGGAGGGAGGTCAGGAGGAAGGGAGGGAGGAAGATTGGGAAAAAGAAAGGTTTAAAGAATTAGGATGATTTTGTCTGGAGAAGACAAAGCTAGTTGGACAAGTTGTTCAAGTCAGATGCCTTGTCCTGTGTATGCCATACAGTGAGACTCAATATTTGTGTTTAATGGATAACATTATTTTTTTAACATTTTATTAATTTTTGAGAGATAGAGACAGTGTGATCAGGGGAGGGTCAGAGAGAGAGAGGGAGACACAGAATCCGAAGTGGGCTCCAGGCTCTGAGCTGTCAGCACAGAGCCTGACACGGGACTCGAACCCACGAACTGTGAGATTGTGACCTGAGCCAAAGTCAGACACTAACTGACTGAGCCACACAGGCACCCCTGAATGGATAACATTAAATTAAGGGAGGTTGTATTGACAGAGGCACTAGGTGTTCTTAGTGCTGCAAACAATTGAGTCAGCTCTTTACATTCAGGCAGGAGAGATGTTGGTAAATGTAAGGAAGAACGTCTCAATCAGTAGACTGAGCGAAAATAGAGAGAGTCTGCAGCAAAGAATCTGACTGGGATCGCCTCAGAGGAGAGGATGTAGCCCAGAGAGTTTGAACCATCCACTCACCTAGACATGGGCCCCAATCATCTCCCGGAGCCCCTTCCAGCCCCATCAGTGAAGTGAGGGCACAAGTCCTGGTCATGTTCAGAGAATCAGAAAATGGAAAGCACCTGACAGTCCAACCCTCTCTTTACAGCGGAGGAGGCAGACACCTATATGAGTGCGGAATTCTGACACCTGTGCGCTAAGCCAGGCGTGAGAGATGAGAAGCCAGAGCAGCTGAATTAGGGAACGTGACCAGGGAGGGTTCTGGAAATCCTAAACTTTAATGTCCCCAAAGCTATTTGGTCTTCTGGAACCTCATACTTCCCATCACTGAGGCACTTTCCCCGCAAACATCATGCACCCTTCAAACTGCTTTTCTGCGTCTACACAAATCCCAAGAGCCCGTCTTGAGGGTGAGGCAACAGAAGTCACCCAGCTTCATATCCTAGTGTTGTCATTACCAGCCTGTGACTCTAAACCAGAAAAATACCTCTGGGCTTCATTTTCCTCAACTATAAAATGTGGGCAATCATGGTGCCTACTTGCAGAGATGGTTCTGTGGTATAAATAAGGTAAGACATGTGATAGGTTTACCACAGTGCCTGAGACATAGTAAGAATAAGAAATGTTTGGGTATTGTTATCAATCAATCAACGAGTCAATGAGCATTTATTAAATGCTTTATGTGGTGCTAATTATTCTGAAAGACATAAAACAAGGTTTCCATGGTCAAAATCAAGTAGAAAATTTAGAGCCGACTTTCATTCTGTACCAAATAATCCACTCTAAAGTCATGATTCTCTTCTTTGCCTGGGAGAAGGAGCACTCCTTTAGGGTGAGACCCTAGGATTAAGCCCTGTGTGAAGACACAAAACTGTTGGTTTCTGTTTTTGAGTGACAGCTAGTCTAATTCAGTTCTCTGAGAGCCCTTAATTAGTTCAGCATAGTTCCTGTCCATCAGGCTATCCAAAAGCCACCCCAGAGACTACTCAGTAGCTCTCTACTAGAAATGCCCGTGAAGCTCAGACAAGAATGTGGCCCTGGTGTCCAGCCACACAGCCAACTCACACCTGACGGTCAAAATTCTCTGGGAGAGATTCCCCACCTTGTTTCCTAAGCATCGAGATGTTAGGCAATAGCCGAAAGGGTAGGATTAAACAGGGACTCCCTGTATATTGCTTATGTCCACATCAATGGGTCTCAAAAGGCAGCAAGGCCCCGCCCCTTTTTTCAGTTTTCATTTTGTTGTCATTGTCGGTCCACACGCAATCCTAAGAACTAAGACAAAGAAGTTCTGATTCCCTCCTTGTGTAACTGCAGCACGGCTTCACCACCAGGAAATTGACAATGATACAATCCACCAATAATAATAGATACACCATTTACAATACACCAATAATAGATTACACCATTTTACAGGTACTTACGCATGTGTGTTTGGTTTGGTGCCGTTTTATCACGTATACAGATTCATGTAAACGCTGATAGTCGAAGTACAGGACAGTTTCTCCCTCCTCCCTCCTGCTCCCTCCTGCTCCCCCTGGCCACCACCCATCCATCCTCCGTCTCCACAGTTTTTTCAGTTCAAGAATGTTGGCTACATGGCTAATACACTATGGAACCCTTGGAGATTGGCTTTTCTCTCTCAGCGTAATTCCCTCAAAATCCATCAAGTTGTTCAGTGTCTCAATAGATTGTTCTTTTTTGTTGCTAACTAGTATTCTATGACATGGATGTACCACAGTGTCTTTATCCATTCACCTACTGAAGTATATTTTGGTTGTTTCCAGTTTGGGACTGTTGGAAATAAGGCTTGTTTGACTGGTTTTTGTGCGAACATATATTTTATTTTATGGGACAAATGCCCAAGAGTGCCATTGCTGGCTATGTGGTAAGCATATATGTAGTTTTATAAAAAGCGAACAAACAAACACCTGTTATACTGTTTTCCAGAGTAGCTGTACCATTTTTCATGTCCCCCCGTAGTGTATGAGTGATCCAGTGTCCAGTGCTTTGCCAGCATTCGGTGTTGTCACCATTTTTTATTTTAACCATTCTGATAGGTGTACAAGGGATAACTCATTGTGGCTTTCATTTGCATTTCCCTGGTGGCTAGTGACTTTGAATATATTTTCATGTGCCTATTTGCCATCCACATATCCTCTTCAGTGAAATGTTTCATGTTGTCTTTTGCCCCCATTCTAATTGGGTTGCTTGCTATGTTACCATTTACTGCTGAGAGCTCTTTATATATTCTAGAAATAAGTCCTTTGTCAGGTACATTTCTTCCAATCAATGGTTTGCCTTTTCATCTTCTTCACAGGTTCTTCTGAAGGGCACCCCTTTTTCATTTGGGTGGGTTCTAATTTATCAATTTTTCCTCTTCTGGGTCAAGCTGGTGTTGTCAAGTCTAAGACCTCTTTGCCCACTCTTAGGTCTCGATGATTTTCTCCCATTTTCCTGTTCTAAAAGTTTATAGTTTTATGTCTTACAGTTAGGTCTTTGATCCATTTGAGTTAACTTTCATAGAAGATGTTAGATTTAAATCAAGCTTCACTTTTTTGCTTGTGGATATCCGATTGCTCCAACATCAGTTGAGCAATGCTTTTCGGAAAAGCAATTTGGCAATAGTTATCCTGAGCCAAAAAAAATGCCCATAGCTTTTTTCCTGTCACTTCTGGGAACTCACCCTAAGGAAATAATGCAGACACGTGAATAAAAGCTGTAACTTGGAAAACAGTCACTGGAACATTTTTTGTGAAATTGAAAAATTGGAAGTAGTCTGAATGCCCAACAGAGGTTGCTTAAGGATGGCACACATGTGAAAAAAATATGCAACAATTAAAAATATATTTACTCAGTCCTCTTTACCCATTCAACAAATATTTACTCAATATCCATAGTGCCGGTGCCAAGGATAACGTGGTGAGCAAATTAGACACTATCTCTCCCTTCTGGAAGTTCACAGTCTGGAAGGGACAATAGAGAAAATAGTTCTGCTGCTTAGAAGAACATATTTGGGAGCATTTGGGTGGCTCAGTCCGTTCAGTGTCTGACTTCAGCCCGGTCATGATCTCAGTTTGTGAGTTCGAGCCCCACGTGGAGATCTGCACTGACAGCTCAGAGCCTGCCTCGGATTCTCTCTCTCTCCCTCTCTCTTTCTGTCCCTTTCCCACTTGCGCACATGCACTTTCTCTCTCTCTCAAAAATAAATAAATGTTTTTTTTTTAAATGAAAAATACATTTGGTAAACTAAGGGAAAAAGCAGGAAACAAAATTGCATGTGCAAGGTGAAAAGACAAAACCTAAATAAATAATCATTGTTTTAGGGTGATTGGACCGAGCACAGTTATTGTCATCTTCTCCACCCCCCCCCCCCCGGCACTTTTCTTTGTATAACAATAACTGATAAAGAGAAAAGCTCCAGTTGAGAAATGGCTTCTTGCCACGGAAGGTTAGGAATGTCCATTGGAAGAGGCAACAGGCACACATACAACAACCCAAAGGGCGCAAGGAAAGCCACCACAGACAGCGAGGTGTTCCAGAGGCCCGCTAAGCCGTGCTGGATGATTCGATCAGTCAACAAGTACCGTTGCGGGCATCTGCAAGGTGACCTGTATCATATGAGCCCTCAGAGTACATGTTTAAGAATAGACAGTCCCTGACTTCTTCTGGCCCTCACGAGAAATTCTGATCTCAATCTTCCCCGTGCCTGTTCAGCACTTCACTTTTCCACTTGTGAATCCTTTCAACCAACCTAGACAGTTGTTAGGGAGGACATAACTATCCCCATTTTTCAGACAACAAGGTGCAGAGCAATTGCCCGAGGTCGCATTGATGATAAGTGGCAGGGCCGGGGCTAGAGACCTGGCTTTTATCTCTGGGGTCCTCAGAATACCATTACTCAAGAACTGGTGTGTTCACGGGGGGCTCAAAGCATGCAAACAATCAGCAGACAGCCGTGACTAGAATTTAAGTCGCGTGGGTGAGAAAGCATACACCTAGGGCAGGGGACGGGCCTCTCTTCCCTCGTGTGCTCGGAGCTCGGGAGGTCAGGGCAGCAAGGGGAGTGTGATCTGCACACCTGGGCTCACATCTCCCCTCTCTCCCCAGATGGTGAAGGCAATCCAGGTCCTGAGAATTCACCTGCTGGAATTGGAGAAAGTCAACGAACTCTGCAAGGACTTTTGTAACCGGTACATCACCTGCCTCAAAACCAAGATGCACAGCGATAACCTGCTCAGGAATGACCTTGGGGGACCCTACTCCCCCAACCAGCCCTCCATAAACCTTCACTCACAGGTAACACACAGGGCTGGGTCCCATCTTTTATGCCAGGTGTAGAAATGGCTGAAGGTCCGCTGGTGACCTAGAAAAGTGGACTAGGCTCACTGGATCCTGTCAGCATAAGGGCCCTCCTCTGATCCACATCAGTAGTACCAGGACAAACTGTGCCAAGGCATTAATATCTCTTAGAAGATGACCACGGTGATTCTTGGCTTCCTGGCCCAGGATATCCTAAGACATGTGCCTAAGGGTTGAGACGGAAAGCTCTCCTGGAAGATGAGGCAGGGGCAGAGCCAGGGGTGGACTCCAACCTCCTAGCCTCATGCATTTCTCAAGAGGGCTTGCTGGGCCCTCCGTGTTCTGGAGGACAGTTTGGGGAAAGCGGTCCTCCCCTGAATCCTGCCCACGTAATAAATGGAGGCAGCTTCCCATGCGACTGCTTCTCCCAGGTGGTTTTCTCGTTGCTCCCCTTACCCTGACTCATCTGTCTTTCTAAGGTTCAGGGCCTCTGTAAATGTCACCTCAAGTTACCGCCCTCTCAGGAGTCACCTGCCACCTTCATCCTAGGGCCCAGGGGACGTGGAAATGGCAGCTATGTGTTCTAGGTGAGAATGGACTTTTCCGTTCAGGGAAGGATATTTTTCCCAAACCTGCGAGCTAGGAAAGCTGCCTGGTGATCCCTTTCCATCAAACTCACCGACATCTACGTAAGCCCTAGCTCACCACTTTCTTCCTTTCCCAGTCAGGTCCCCAGTCTGGGACAGACAGACACATGGAGGGCCCCTGGAGGTTTAGAGTAGCCTTTTCACATGAGACAGACAGGCTTGGGGAAAAGGAAAGTCTTTCTGATACTGATTGGTGCTAGAAAGAGTGCCTAAGAAAGGGGGTGCCATTTTTTAAAAAACATTTTAATGTTTATTTTTGAGAGAGAGAGTGCAAGCAGGGGAGGGGCAGAGAGAGGGGGAGATAAGAATCTGAAGCAGGCTCTGGGCTCCATGATGTCATCACAGAACCCGACGTGGGACTTGAACCCATGAACCATGGCTCATGGTTTTGGCTCATGACCTGAGCCAAAGTCAGATGCTTAACCAACTGAACCACCCATGTGTCCCAAGGGGGTGCCGTTTTTATCTCTAAACTTTAACAACCAGCACACTTAATTTATCCCTCCAGGTTGGTAGAGACAGGGGAAGCGTCGGGGGGGGGGCCTCTAGAAGGCCGGCCATGCCTAGCACATACTGACAACAGTCTTGCATCAAACCCACCCCAAAGATATCTCTCTGGGACTTGACAGTGAGTACTGCATGGGACATGAGGCAAGAAGTTTATTTCCTCTTCCCATTGCTTGAAATCACCAAATCACTTTATTACAGATCTAAAAACAGCCGCCCAAGCTTCTGCTTGCTAATATTCTCTTGAAATAGACTCATTCCTTCAGAGTCTTATTGTACTTTCCCTTATGATCAAAATTAGCAAGAAACTTGCATAAAAGAGGACAATAATTGCTCAACGAGCATCTCGTTTGTAATTTATTAGTTTCTATTATTGTGGGTTACTATGGCGACGGCGCGCAGCCCCGGTGACGGGAGAGATGCAAGATAGGAGCTGAGGAGGCTGTGAGGCCTCACCAAATGGAGATGCACATTTTTATCAGTAATTTTCATGAAAATAATAAGTGAGGAGTTAATGAGATGGAAAGCCATCCTGTGGCTATTGTGAATTTTTTTTAAGTGTTGATCTAATTAGAATGCATCGGTCAGGAAAAGTAATGAGGATTTAGTGCCTCACAGAGATGTGAGGATCATATCAGAAAATTAGCACAAGTCTTTGGAAATAATCAGGTCCTTGGAGAGGCTCTGGATTTCCCCTCCTGGGCTCTCCAAGTCTACCTCGAACGCTGACATTGGGGGTGTACCAGGGCAGTAGGGGGGAAGAGAGGAGGGCCAGAGGGCTTAGCAGCCACAGCAGCCACCTCCAGGTTGGGGTCCCGGGGCTGACAAGTTAGTCTGCAGCAAGCAGAGCCGCTGGGGACATGGGGTTGGCAAAGAGGGATGACACGGGCTCTGGGTGAGCCAGGCCTCAGAGACGCTGCCTGCGAAAGTCAGTCCTCCTGGGAAATCCCAGCATTCGGTGCCTCTGAGCTTTGAGGAGGGAAGGGAGAGAACTTTGATTCCTGTCATTGTAGATATCAGATCTCTGGCCGACATCGAAGCTGGCCCTGGGGTGGCCACTGCAGAAAGGTTTCTGATCTGCTGCTTAGAAAGAGGAACTCAGACAATCGGGCCAAAACAAAGACAGCCAGAAAGAGAAGAAAAGACACTTAGCAAGGCTCCTATTTGGAATTTCTCAAAATTGTCCCTTCATTACCTGTGACTGCCACCACCTATGTAGTTCAGATTTCAGTGGGTAAATAAGATAATTACCCACAGGCTGCTCCCATAGATTCCTACCAGCTCCCGTGTCCTCTATGGCTAGCCCTCAGCCCTCCACACATACGCACACACTCGTGTACACACACACCTACCTACACATGCCTCTTAAGCTTCTACTGCTGGATTTGCTGTCCTAAAGGTCTGTTCTTATCATTTTCCTGCTCGAAGGCTCGGATTGTCCTCAGAGTTTTCACATTCAATAGTCAAGGCTCCCTCCAGGTCCCCATTCTCCCAAGCCTGTCTGTTTGGGTGATGCTTCCACACCTCAGCAGGACCAAACGCAGCCTGTTCTGCAAGGACAATAACAAGGAAGCTCTCCCTTGGAGGCCTTTCTGGGTGCCGCATCCTGAAAGTACTTTTCTTTCTCTTAACTAACACTGGAGCACAGTGGGCTGCTTTGCATGTGGATATCCGCTTGTATGTAAATATCACGTGACCTTATTACGGAGTCACTGGTGTAAGTGTTCTTCTCCCCTCCTAGACAACAGACACGTTTGGGGGTACAGATAGTATTAGTATTTTATATACAATTATAACCCATGCCTAGCGGCGGCTAACCCAAAGTCTTATGCATGGACGACCAGTAACTATCTGTTGAAAGAAGTTAAGACAAGGAGAAAGATGGAGACAGATCAAGAGAGGCCAGAGGAAGCCAAAGGAAGGAAGGAGAAATCAGAAGAAAGATAAAGGGAAAGAAAGACAACTCTGGAGAGTCACAATCAAGAGGGGAGGTACAGATAGATGAACATACGCGGGGGTCGGAGGGCAGCTAAGGGAAGGAGACACAGACGGAGAAGATGGAAGTGAGGCCCCAGAAAGACAGAGACGGAGGCGGAAATGAGACCGAAAGCATGGCAGCCACAGTAGGATGAAGGGACAGGCCAGGAATGGGTGGGGTCAGTGCAAAGCCAGGTGTACGGAGGAGGGAAGCTGAGGAGGACCCATGGCGTGCTGTCCACATTCCCAGGTCGGGCTCCTGTCACTGTCTCCCTGAGCTGCTGGGAGGTGCAGGGCTGGCGATGCCTTCCCGAGGAGAGTCTCTGCTGCCAAGAGACTTTTCAGGGGAAGAGACAAAGTCAGGGCATGGGAGCCAGTATGGGAGAGAAGAAAGAAAAGGAGTGCCTGGTGCGGGTGCATGTGTGTGTGTGTGTGTGCGTGTACGATGGTTCACATTCGTCATGGTCTGACCTTAATCCCCCCAGCCTGAAATAGCCGCACTGAACACCAGCCTGGCCCAGGGAGGGGTGTCTCCCCTCTGGAACATGATCCCCAGGACCAACATTCCAGCCGCTTGCCAGCTTTGTTGCAAACTGCTGGCTCATGGTTTTCCCTGCGTGTTAATCATTCGGCCTGTGTTGCAAAGTGGGAGACATTTTTTCCTTCAAATTGGTCCCCCCACCCACCCACCAGATGCCACACCATATCCCCCATTCAGCTCTACAGCAGCTGGGCACATCCGCGGCTTGGCCTTCCATTTCTGAATGTGAACTGTGTCTTCGGGCTGGAATCGGGGTAGGGAGTGGGGGAGACTGCTTCCACCAAGCAAGAGAGCTGAAACAGACTTCCCAAGGAACTGAGCCACAGCTAGGTTTTCCCGCATCCCCAGGAAGCCGTCCTGGACTGCCCGCACGGGAATGACATCCAAGCTCCCTCATAGCTCAGAGCCCAGCTTCCTGCCGGGGCAGCCTCCTTGGTAAGGAGGCTCATTCTAGACTCCGACTTGGGCTTCTGTCTTTCCCTAGAGGGCATAAACGAATGATCCCATGAGAGAGAACCTAACTTCCGCTCACTCAAGTATTAAGTTGACTTGAAACTCGTACCCCCATTTTCTCCGTGGGGATTTAAGCTGCAGCCCTATTGCAGTTCTCAGCCACCAAGCATTTGGGGGGACGCTTACTGTACGCACTGTGAGAAGGAGCTCCCAATCTCAGTGTGAGGGAGCTGTGAGTCACACCTGAGGTTCTGGATCAGTTACATGAGCCATAGAGGCTCTGGTCAAGTGAACCCTGAGGAAGGCAGGAAAGGGGCAGCGGGAGACAGAGCCACAGGAAGGGGTCAGGATTGAACAAGCCACGCGTGTGGCTTCAGGTTGTCCCAGTCCCACTCGGCCTCCTTCCTCCTGCCCCGGGCAAGACCCAGGCCCAGCCTGCACGCCCTCAGGGCCTCGGTCTGGTCCTGCCCAGAGGCAGAATGAGCAAACCTCAGCAAGGATTGGATGGGCCCGCAGGAGGATTTTGCCCTTTGTCATTGGAGAAGTTGCGGATTCACTGGCCTTGGGAGGACTTCCTGGAGGAGGGAACTGAGGGTGGCATGCTATCTAGGAGCCACCAGTGAACATTCCCTGGGTAGAGAGAAGTCTGGGAGATGGTAAGGAACAGAGACAGGCTTTCAGAATCCCTGGGGAGCCGCTGGTAGAGGAGGAGGGGCCATCCACTGTCACATCATGCATCTGTTCAAGCACTATTGAGCCTGCTGAGCTCCAAGGATATCAAAGTGGATATGAGATGATCCCTGACCTCCAAATGTAATAATGGAGTATCTCGCAGCCAAGTTGTAGGGGGTTATGCTTTGAGGCTGATAATGATGGCCAACCGCCAAAGATGTGAGAGGTAACGGAGAATGTAGGCGATGGGGTAAGGATTGAAAACGTGTTGGAGGCAAATTAATTGAGTAGCCACCTCTGTACTGCTCCAAGAAGAACTGGCAGAGAAAGGGGAGTATGTCAACATTTATTGAGCCTCCCCCACATCTCAGGCGCTGTAAGTACGAGGTGCTTTACATATATTATCTTATTTACTCCTCACAGCAAGGCCCCAAGGAGCACATTATTTTCTCCTCCAAGGAAAGAGAAGATCAGAGAAGTTAAGATACTGGCTCAAGGTCACATACCAAATAGGCAGCAGAGGCTGGGAAGGGTTATTCCCGAGTCTATGTTCTACTTGTTATAATAAGTCCCTTTACCTTTTTTTGTGACACCTAGGAAGACCCAGGGGTCTGGGGCCTTGGAGAGGGAGAGGTGACCCCACTTAACTGGAGAGCAGGGATTTGAAGACTAGAGAGGAAGAAACTAATTGCTGGGAAGCAAGACTTTAGATTTGCCAATAGACTGAAAGTAGGGACAAGAGAGGGGCAGAGTGAGCCCAGCTCTGAGATTCTGGGCTTGGCAGCAGGTAGAACTCTCCAGCCATGCTAAGTCTCTATAAAAAAATAGGAAGAGACTGAGTACATCCTTCTCTGGGGAAGGTGGACTAGCCCCCTGACCTACAGGGAGTTTGCATTTGCAAGATTAGCAGGAAGTCGAGGAGGTGGGGTGCGTTCACCTCAGTCAAGCCTCAAGTTCTGCCCAGTGGCCAAGCATCCTGAGGATTTGACCAGGGAGTTTGAAATAAAGGGAGGCGATGTCCCCTGCACGATCACCAGTGGGGTGGAAATGGGACACCCCCAGACCACAGTGACAGGAAGTGTTCTAGAAGCTCCTCTGCCTCACTCTTGCCCTAGCCATTAAAGCTGTGCCTTCTGCCAGTTCCTGGCCCCCAGCCCTCCAGCTCAGGGGGCCCGGGGACCACGAGGAGCGCCCTCCCTGCCAGGCTAGTGAAACCTGAGAAGTTCTCCCCGCTCCTCTTCAGAGAAGGAATGTTCCTTAAGAGCAGCAGCTGCCACTTGTCCCCACAGGCCAGAAGTGCCTTTCCCTTGAGACTAAAGCCCCCAACAGGAGTGGAGCAGGAACCGGATTAGGTGGCTTGTTTACATGTGTTTGGCTTCCCGGAGTTTGGGAGCCCAGCTTTTCCCAGCCTAGGACAGCACTCTGGGCTGCCAGAGTGGGGGAAGGCTGCCAGGGACGGGGTGTCTGGGGACAGGGGCAACTTCCCACCCTCCTCCCCACCCCCTGAAGACACACACACACACACACACACACACACACACACACACCCCATCCCAGGCCTAAGCCAGGCCATGTGTTTATTGGGCATCTGTCAGGCACTTAACACTGTGGTAGGCAATTTGGGGGAATTCAAAGAAAGATCCCTCCTTCCCTCAAAAGATCTGCAACCAAAGCCAGGGAAAGAGGACACAGAAAGAGAAACATTGTGCTATATGTCCAGGATATCAGGCCAATAGGAAACATTGAAGAAGTCAAGAGAGTGGGCCATGGGCATGCCCAGGGTGAGTCAAGACAAGCCTGCCTGCAGAAATGCGGCGCCCAGAACCAGGTCCCCACGCCCCAGCCCAGGCCAGTTAGCCCAAAGACCTCCTCCCGGGAGGTTTGGGGCAGTGTGACCTGAGCTGGTGGATCAGCAGAGACCCCTAGTGGCCTGGGGGTGGATGGCAGACAGCTGGGGCGGGGTGGAGTGGGGGGCAGTGCACCCTCCAGCCCCGCCCCCACTCACCCACCCACACAATAGATTTCTCGGGTTTCTCCAAAATCCTTGGCTGGAAAGACCTTTGTGTCATGTAGTCCGTATCCCGTTTCACGGGGGATCCTAGTAAGATAAACATTCTGGCTATTTCAAAATAACTTAAAGAAAAGTTTTTCTATTGGTTGTTTCCTTCACTCCTTCCTTTCTTCCTCCCAACACAGTTTATTCCAGGAATTTCTTCCTTCAATGGAAATTAAGTTTCCCAGTGCAACATAAGTCCTTTCTCTATTAACAGCAAAGACCTGTGGCTCCAGGGACTGACCCGGGCCCTCCTGGGCCCAAGGCAGACCCTAAGGACAAAGTTCACATTCATTGTCCTTTCACTGGTGCCACACACACCCCATCCTCCTGCACTCTACTTCCAAGAGTGAACCCAGAGACTTTCATGTTTTCTTCAGCAAATAATCTTTTTTTGGCCTTAAATGAGATTTGGAGTAAAACTCACCAGTGACCACTGTGGCACAGAAGGAGTGACCGATGCCCCCGGGCAGCAAGGGCTTTGCAGCTGGCTCACAGGCAGGGATAGGAGGTGCAAGCCGTCAACCCATCTAGAGCTAACCTTGCTGTGCCTGCTCCCGAGAGGCTCTATGCCTCTCTGTGTTTGAGGGAAACGGCACACAACGATCAGCAGTGGGACAGTTTCTGGGGAGGCCTGGGGAGCCCAGCTCATGACTTTCCATCTGAGTCTTGGATCACCCACTCCAGACCCTGCCAGGTCATTCCTGGGAAACTCTATGGAAGTTTCCAGCTTTGGAGCCTATTTCATACTTTGAAAGCACGTCCTACTGCTAGAAAGTAGGAGACCGCACACCCCTAGTTGGGTAGGATGGCTCACCAGGGAAGCCAGGCTTCTAGCAGCATTCAGAGGTTGGGGGACACCACGGACATGTTCCTGGCAGGACAAGGGAGGGCTCTTGAGCTAGATAACCAGCTAGCCCTGGCTCCCAGGCAATTTGGGCCGGGATGTGGGACTCTGGATGCGGAAGAATGTCACAAAACTGTACCACATGTGCTCACCACCTCTTTCTGGACACTAAGAAGGAGACAGCCATTTTTGGGTCCAGACAGAGCACCCACCTGGTTTAGAGTCTGATAAGCTCCAAGAGGAAGCTTGTCAAGAAGATAAAAATACTGTGTGCTTAGCCAACATCTTCTCCCCAAGGGGACTTCCTTCCTCTGCTCACAGAGTAGCCGCTTCCTCAGAAAAGACCATAGGCCCTTCCCAGAGCTTCAGAGCCCCGTTGTCTCCATAGACAAAGGCTCCAGACAGCCAGACCTTGGGCTGAAATGGTTGCAGTCAGGTCACAGAGCTCCGCCCAGACAGGGATGGAGCTCCCACTTCCGGGGCTTGGCCTGGGCCCGGGGAACGTCTTAGGCAGGAATGACCGGGGCGTGTGGCAGGACCAGTCACAGCGGCTAGGTCGGCAGTCCCAGATGAATCTCCGCCGCTGCTAAGTAAAGAACACAAGCAGCTCTAGGGACCTTCTAGGACAGGTTTTAAATCCTGGCTGTGCCGAGCCCATATCCCTGGGTGAGTGGTGTTAGCCAAAGGAAACAGAAAGTGATTTATTGGGTGCTCAAATGTGCCAGGCTCCCTGCTTCCGTCGAGCCTGGATGTCTGATTCCTAAGCACATCTCTCTCTGAGTGTCAGCGGAAGAGCCGAAGGACCTGCGTGCGAGGCACAGCTGTGTGACTCCAGGAAGTCGCTTTGGTTCTCTGGACCTCGATTCCTCTTCAGACAAATAGAATAATCTCTCTCCTGATGATGCTAAGTGGGTGGGGAGATTAAAATGAAACAGCATGGTGAAAGCATGCTAACGTTCAATATGTGCAATGAAGAGGTAGTCTCCGACCCACTGATCTCTGGGGCTAGCTGAAGGAGGTTTTTAAAAATACAGATTGCTGAGGGTCTGGTTCAATGACGCTGAGAATCTGTGTCTTCAGAAACTCGCCAGGACTCAGGCAGGTTTGTGAAACTGCCCATATTGATGAATATAAGGGAGGGTCTTATCCCCCCACACTTCAGGGATGCCAAGATTTTGCTTCCTTTTTTTTTTTTTTGCCCAGCTAAGATGTGGCCAGCTCTGGCCCTGCCCGTGAGCTCTGTCCCTGAAGTTCTACATTCCATTCCTTTGCTGATATCACTTGGCTGCCTCTAGGCATGTCCCAGCCAAGGACCCCAGAGGAGGAGGAGAGAGTAGGAAAGAGTCTGATCTAATGCATAAGGCAAATTGCCTTTAGTTACCCAAACCCAGAACCTGGCATGGAGGCTGGCAAAACCACAGGGCAGAGGACCAGCCAGAGCTTAAATAGCTCACCCTTCTGCCTCTGGCGAGCAAAAAATGTGTGCTGGTTGAATCCCAAGGCACACATCTTGTATTTATTTTACTGATTTTGCTTGTGTTTTCCTAACCTTGCTGGATACTTATTCAGGGAAAAGAAAGTCTGGGACCACATTTTATGTTTGAAACTCCCAAAAGCCTTTACCCATAAGGAGCACCATAGCATGAATGATTCCCGATGAGAGATTCCTGAAAAGTTATTTCCATTAGTGTGAGAGGCATGGAGAGACCCCGTCTTCGATTAAATGTACCTTCCAACGTCGCTTCAGCTTCAAACAATATCAGCATTGGTTTACATCCTATGAGACTCATTGGCTGGGGTGTTGGGAACGGGGACAGAATCAACCTCAGATAGACACACAGCTAAAAACGGGCTTTGAGGGCTCCTGGATGTCAGCACGGGGCCAGACACATTTTATAAATGAGACTGAGACTCACAGAAAGCCTCTGCCTCTGTATCTCCAGGTGTGATTGTTTTACCTGTTCACCTTGCCTCCAGTAACTATGTACTGAACCCCTGTGATTCCAGGAGCACCTCGTAGCCCAGTTCTTGGCACAAGGTGTGTGTTCAGTATTTGTGGATGAAGGAGGGCTGTGTTCTAGTCCCATTTCTGCGAACCAGCTGGGGGCCTTGGGGGAGTCACTTGGGTTTCTAAGCCTCAGTTCCTTATTTGCACTCAGGGAGTTGGAATATGTGGCTTTTAAGGGATCTTCCAGTTTTTAGGCTTCCAAAAGTCCAACTCAGTGTTAGACTTGCACCTCTTGAGCTGGGAGGTCAAGAGTTTGGCTCAAAGAACTTCTAGACCTTCTCTGGAAGCTGAAGGCCCAAGCTTCTCCTCATTCTGAAACAAAAGCTGGGAAGCTTAGGGCCCTTCTTTCTCCCCTGATTTAGTCTATTTTCTTGACTCTTTACCTGAGGAAATTCTTTTTTGTTTTTATTTTTTTAACCTTTTATTTATTTTTGAGACAGAGAGAGACGGAGCATGAACGGGGAGGGGCAGAGAGAGAGGGAGGCACAGAATCTGAAGCAGGCTCCAGGCTCTGAGCTGTCAGCACAGAGCCCGACGTGGGGCTCGAACCCACAAACGTGAGATCATGACCTGAGCTGAAGTCAGAGGCTTAACCGACTGAGCCACCCAGGCGCCCCTACCCGTATAAATTTTTATAGCTCATGTCTTGTGACTCCAGGCTTTGAGCATGAGAGTGTCAGCCCTGGATGGCCATCACACAGGTCACCTGGTCAGATGAGGAGCTGTGGTTGGAGGAGCCCAGAGACCCAGGCAGGTCTCCTCCAGCTCCTCTCACTGCACCTCACCGGCCATCTTTCTTGCTTTCTGCAAATAAAGCCTAGACACCCCAACCTCTCACACACCCAAGTCCTCCCTCACAGATTCTCCCCACCCTGAGCAAGCAAGCACTGGGCTTCCAAGCAGGGAGGGCTTATTGCTGCTTCTTGGAGGCTGCAGCCAGGCTCACTCCCCTCGTGCGTGGCAGGCGGAGTCCCTCAACATCAGGTCCAAGAACTTCCTTGCCCAGCTGTTACATGGCAATGACAAGGTGACTGGAGTGGCAGGGAGGGAAATGGTCTTCTTATCTGCTTTGGCTACTGAAAAAACAAACTGCAAGGATTGTTTACTGGGGGCAATGGGGGCTGGAGGGTGGACAGTATGGGGCAAAGGGAGACTGTTTGCAGTGGGATTCTGTGTTGGCAGCCGGAGGTAGAGGAAGGAATCGATGAGATGTGCAGATGGGTGGCTGAGGTCGAGGCTCCTATGAGATGCCCTTAGGAGGCAGGTTATAAAGGGGCTAGAAAGGCTGTCTTTTCTGATGATTTAACAAGTCTTTTAGTAGCCACTGTGCGCCAGGCACCTGAGCTAGGTGCTCAGGTTACAAAGATAAAACATTGATGCCACTTGTGTGTGGAGCCTGGTATAATAAAAAATGTCATGGCAGGTAGGTGAGGAAGCGAGGTTCTGGGGGGAGAGGGTGTCCGGGAAGGCATTTGGAGACAATAGAGAGTGAAGGGTGAAGAGGTGCTAAGCAGATAAATTCTGGTTCTCAGCCCTGGGCACACATTAGAACCACTTCCAGAATTTTTTAAATGTCAAAGCCCCAACCACACCTCTGATCAATTAAATTATTTGGAGTTGGAAATCTGGCATCGATATTGGCGATTTCAAAGTGAAGCCGAAGTGGGGACCACTGATTTATGAGATCATTCATGTCTCAAGTTTCAAAAGAATGGAATGACTAAGTGGGTAAATATTGTTGGTTGGTTGGTTTTTAACATTGAACCTTCATATTCACCCCTCCTAAGAAGCCATGAGAATTGCCTGTCAGGTTTGGGTCCTGGGAGGAGCAGGAGGAAGGGAGGAGGGAAGACAGGGAGGGAGAAAACAGAAGGAGGAATTTGTGACTGTAGCATCTAAGCATTTAGTGACATTGTCACAAACCACGCCTCCCTTATGCCAGGACCTCCTGCAGAATTCCCCCAATTCCATGTCTGGAGTCTCCAATAACCCCCAGGGGATTGTGGTCCCAGCCTCAGCGCTCCAGCAGGGTAACATCGCCATGACAACCGTCAACTCCCAAGTGGTGTCAGGTTGGTGCAGGGGATTGTGGGGAGCACTCCTGGGAGGAGAAGGGGCCGCCCAATCAGGCTCCAGGGGGTGGGAAGGCAGGGTACTATAGGAACCATCTTAGGAAATGGGAGTGGGTGCCCCCTGCCCACGGAAGGGCTTCCAGCTCAGTTCCTTGACTAACATGTTCTGTAAGTTTCTAGATGGTTAGCACCAAGACCTGACTGTGATGGTTCGGAACAAACTTGGGTCAAAGTCCCTCAAGGACCAAATAAAACTATTGTCCCTTCCCCCAAAAAGTTTCCATCAGAGGCTCTGCTCTCTGGACCCCATTCCCATCCCACCCACCCCCACAATAGGGGCTGAATACCCCCAGAATAGAGGGTGTTTGCCTAGGAGAACCAACTAAGCTGGAAATCCTGCTTGCCGTCACTCCTATCCACCCCTGTCACAGGGGATCCAAAAACTGGTTGTCTCCTCAGGTGGAGCCTTATACCAGCCGGTTACTATGGTAACCTCCCAGGGTCAGGTGGTCACCCAAGCAATCCCCCAGGGAGCCATCCAGATCCAGAACACACAGGTGAGTGTGTGCACGCATAGGTGTGTGCACTTGTGCATGGGTATGGGGGAGGGCAGCCGTAACTGTTTACTGTGTGCAGGCACTTCACACAAGCAGCTCATCTCATCCTTTATTCCTCCAAGAGGGGTCAGTTACCCCCAGTTCACAGATCAGAAGCCGGGTGTTGGAAAGGCTTTATCAACTCCTGGATTTCACTACCTCTCAGGGTTACCTCAAAGGATCCTGCACCTCCTATTCCTGGTCTCCACCCCAAGTCACTCTAGCTCAGTAGGATAGAGCATACACACAAGAGGGGGAAGTAAGGGGATCTGAGGTCAGGCCTGAGATGTGACATTAGCTCTGTCATCTTGGATGAGTCGCCTGACCTCTGAGCCTCGGAGGGGGGTTCACACCAGCTGCACACAGCCCTACCAACCTGCAAGGCTGCTGTGAGTGCTAACCATGCTAATGGGTAGGAAGGTGCTTTGCAAATTGTAAAGTACCCTAGAGATGCCAATAACTAGTAGACGGTTTCTGGCAAATTTGTCTCTCCTGTACCCTCCGCATGTCCCCGTTTCCTCTGTGTCCTCTCTCACCTACTTCTCCCCCACTCCTCTTCCTCCTTCTCCTTCTTCCTGTCTCCCATTCTCTGGTGCAGAGTGACAGAAAAGGTAACATCCCCAGGGCCCTAAGAACAAGTTGGGAAAGGGGGTTGGCAGCGAGAGCCTGCCGTCACTATGGCAACAGGTCCCTAGCTGCTGGCCCGCCAGCCTGCTGATGCTGATTTTTTCTCCACGCGCCCTGAAGGTTAACCTTGACCTCACCTCCCTCCTGGACAATGAGGATAAGAAGTCCAAGAACAAACGAGGAGTCTTGCCCAAGCATGCCACCAATATAATGCGTTCTTGGCTCTTCCAACATCTCATGGTGAGTGTGTGTATATTGGGGGTGTGGAGTTGCAGCGTGGGGTATGCATAATGCCCCTGGGTTCCAAACTCTGCTGTCATCCCCAGATCTGCAGAGGGTGTGGCCCCAGAGAGAGGCTCTCTGATAGAGATCTCATCTTCCAGAGACTGGGTTAGATGGGGGATTTAGTGGGGCCTAAGGTGAAGACACTCTCTCTAGCGCTTGCTACTGCCTTGAAACCGTGTGACATCAAATGAGGGAATGGGGATAGACATGTTCTGAAGAGAAGCAAGGACCAGGCAAGTGTCCTGTGAAGGGGATGGGATTCTGAGGGGCTGGGGCTGGGGTTGCTGCAGGCAGCCCTGCATACCCCTGCCCTTCTCCCAGGGAAGAAAATGGTGAGTCTCAGCCAGGGCTCTTCTGTTTCCCGGAGTCCTCACCCCTGGGGCAGCAGTTGATGTGTGTCCTTTTTCCCTGTCCCTCTGATCAGAACAGAAGGCACAGCGCTGCAGAGCAGTGGCTGTGACCATCGAGTCTGAAGGGAGCAGCCAGGGGGAAATCTCCTTCCTTACGTCACAACTGCCTTCATCAGCCTCTATGGCTACTTCCACAAAATGGTGACAAAGCCTTGGGTTTCAATGTCATGTGTATAGAGAGCCTGCTCTGTGCACCAACGTGATGGCAGGCATGTGCCGTGTGCAGTGTTCGTTGCAGCAGAAAGGACTTCGGTTGAATGTCAGGAATGAATTCAACAAAACTATAATCCCCTAGCCTCCTTCAAGAGTTTTAGCAATAGATGAAGGCCAATGGCCATGTCTGGGCTGTCTGTGTAGGATGTGCCGTATATGTGTGTGTGTGTGTGTGTGTGTGTGAGCGCGTGCACGTGCGTGTGTGTGTGTGTGTATGTGTGTGTGTGTGTGCACCAGAGTGGGGCGATAGATTCTGGAAGCACCAGCAGATTTCCAGTAGTCTGCAAGGTCTTGGCCTGGCTATACAAAGATAGACAGAAGCAAACAAATACCAAAAACTGTCTTGGCCTGTGAAGTGTGGGAAAGAACGGGGAGTGAGGGAAAGTCTTTCTTTACAGAGGAGAGGAATCAAAGGGATCATGGGAATTAGTCAGTCGGTCAATCAGCAGTCCTTTATTTGAAATGGGAGCACCTCGGAGCAGGTGGCTCAGTTGGTTAACAGCTCAGGTCATGATCTCATGGTTTGTGGGTTTGAACCCCTTGTCAGGCTCTGTGCTGACAGCTCAGAGCTTGAAGCCTGCTTCCAATTCTGTGTCTCCCTCTCTCTCTGCCCCTCCCCTGCTCTTGCTCTGTTTCTCAAAAACTGAATAAACATTTAAAAAAAAATTTTGAAATGGGAGTACGTCCAGAAGCCTGGCCGTCATTCCCAGGTATGGGCACTTTAGGGCCCCTACCCCAGAAGTACACATCTAGGGAACAGGAAGAATTGCTCAACGGTGACCAGTGTGGGGCTAGAGCTCTGCCTTTCCCCACACATGGCCGCCCCCTGGCTCTAGGGTCTTGGGGCCACCCCAGTGCTTTGCTGAGGAAGCAAAATTTGGAAGTACCATCTAGGGAACAACCAGGAATCCAATGTGGAGAGAGGGGGCTGGAAGGCTGCGGGTCAGACTGAAGGGAGGTGGTTGGAGAGACTCCAGGAGCTTTCATGATGAAGCCAGGGAGCCAGGGCCAGGTATGGATGCCTCTCTCAGGCCTCCTGGGAGCAGCTCTGACTCAGGATCTGAGGATGGTGGTGGGGACACACCTGTCCTGGTTTTCCACACCATCAGAGAGCCTTGGTGGCCCTATGAGCCCTGTGTCCGGGCTACAACTCCCAGCCCCACCCGTGGGAAGAGGGGCTCCTTGAGGAATGATGTGTTTCTTAGCTCTGGCCCATCATGCCCAGGATGGAGGCAACTGTCCCTCTGCCGTCCCCACCCTGCCCCGGGTCTGGAGCTGGCCCCACACACTTTGGCCCAGTGATGTGTAACTCTAGACTATGGGTGTGGTCGAAGCTCATGGGCGTTTGAGGGAGCTAAACCTGAGCTCAGATCTAGATGCTACCTCTTACTCTGTAACCTAGACACACTCACCTCTTGTGAAAATGACGATGAAGCAAGGGAGGCATTGCCAAGATCCTGGCATGTTGAGGGGCTTCATACACGTTAGGTCGCTGTCCTTCCTTTCTTGCCTCTGCCACCCAATGCATTTTTGAAGACTGATGTGAGCACACCTACATCATCCCTGAGAAGGAGAAAAGGCAAGGGTAGGAGGGAGAGGACACTGCAAGACCAATTCCCCACCCCATGAGCCTCAGCTACCTGCCACTCATTTGCAACTCGCCCCTGACTTAAGTCTTGAAACTGCAGCGTCACCCTTACAGTCCCTTCTGGCTGTGTCTCCCCTCTGACCTTGGACTTCAGTTCACATCCTGCCCTCTTGCCCCCTTCCTGCTGCTGAACCCCCTTCTATAGCGTAGGGTCGTTTCTTTCCAGTCCCTGGCCACTTCCAGCCAGACTGGGGATGGCAGGGGAAGGTAGAGATGGAGAAGAAAGGGGGGTAGTCACTGAGCACAAAGCAGAGGGGGAGGGAGGACCCAGACCGGCTCTACAAAAGGGATTGAGAGGGCTTGCTGAAAAGCATGAGTAAGACTCTGTGCCCCGCACCCTCCCCACTGGACCCTCTCCAACTCCGAGTGCACTCAGTGCGGATACTATTAATAAAGCACTTAACATTGGCACAGTCCTCCCGTGCTTAATGCCTTCCTCACAGCGGCCATCAGGAGAGGACGAGCGAGTGACCCCTAGGCCTTTAAAAAAGTCACAACTCAGAACCTATGGACCAGAGAAGGAAGGGATGGGGAGAAGTCCAGGCTCTAGGGACATGGCATGGCACAACCATCCCCTGGAAGCCCAGGGTGGGCCATGGATCAGCCTGGCTACCCAGACACAGGTGGGCACACACGCCCCCAAACCTCAGCTCAGGAGAGGCTATAAAGACTGGGTAGGGGCACGACAGCAGAAAGAAGGCAGGCTTTGAAGACAGACACAAGGGGCATGAATTGAGGCCCCGCCCCCAGCTGTGCAATCTCTCTGAGTATTTCTTTGACAAAAGATAATACCCATTTCTCATGCTTGTAAAAATTAAACGAGATAATATGTATAAGGAGCCAAGCCTGGTACATAGTCACATTTAAGAAATGTGAATCCTCTTTGAACTTTCTAGAACAGTGGACTAAGAGCAAGTTTTTGAGACTCGGGCCCACAATTTGTGCAAATTAGAGGTGGGCGGCTGATCTGTTGTTCTGATCTATACCCCCTACTGATGTTGCCATCTTTTGACCCTACAAATATACTGAACAATACTTTTACTTGCCTGTTCTGCATATATATGCGTATGTGTCACATCTCCATGTCTCCTATCTCTGACTCAGTTGTAAATTACTCCAAAATGAGATGATATATTATATCTCTCCTGTGGGCCCTAAAGATCTGATTCCCAAAGTGTGTACCTTTATAGGATGTTATAGGGATTGCTCCCGAGGCGGGGTAAATGAGTTGGGGGAAATCTGGGTGATACAAAGTTTAGCTCAGTTCTTGATTCTTAATGAATGTGCAAGAGGGGGCATGATTGGAAGATTCCCCCAAACATACTTGATCACTCCAAGGCCTCCTTTGTTTTCATTGGCATTTTGGGGAACAACACTGAGACCGTGGCTCTTGGGAAATATAATTCTGTGGTAATGCCCTATGGGCATAGAGTAGCTGTTCAGTTTTAGGGGAAAAAGGGTAGAAAAAAGTATGAAAAAGGACAGATCTCAGTGGACAGTAGATGTTCTCCTATCCAGTACAGTGAGAACAACCCATTTGTTGATGGCTTAATTGGACAAGTTGGCTGAAGAAAGAAATAGTTATTAAAAAGATACATTTCAGGGGAGCCTGGGTGGTTCAGTAAGTTGAGCATCTGACTTTGGCTCAGAGCATGATCTCAATGTTTGTGAGTTCGAGCCCCACTGTCTGCTGTCAGTGCAGAGCCCACTTCAGATCCTCTGTCCCTCCCCTCTCTCTGCCCCTCCCCCCACACACGCTGTCTCCCTCAAAAATAAAAATAAAAAACATTAAAAAATAAATAAGAATGAAAAGATACATTTTATTTTAATTTCAAAGATAGGCACATATATTGATTTGCAAACCTCCTGATAGAGGCATAAGATCTTTTTCTGATTAGGGGCACCTGGGTGGCTCAGTTGGTTAAACATCCAGCTTCGGCTCAGGTCATGATCTCACTTTCGTGGGTTTGAGCCCCGTGTCAGGCTCTGTGCCAACAGCTAGCTCGGAGCCTGGAGCCTGTCTTCAGATTCTGTATCTCCCTCTTTCTCTGATCTTCCCCTGCTTATGCTGTCTCTTTTTCTCTTTCTCAAAAACTAAATAAAACATAAAAATAAAATATATTTTTCTGATTAAAGGTTGTCCTTTTACCTGCACAGACCTCTCTCATAATAGAACATCTATAAATTCCATCCCCACTTAACATGGAATAAGAACTTTGATGTCTGGGAAGTAATCTGGCTACAGGATCTTTCTAGATTTTTGTTATGTATCCAGCCTCTTGCATTTATCTCACCAATTGTAACTAGATGACATTTTTAAGGAAATTGGAGTCTCGAGTCATTCCAAAGCATTCCTCTTAGTTTTCTTAGCAAGAATAACCTTCTTTCTGCACTTCTCTGCTATTGGTTTACAGAAGAGTTAGTCAAAACACATAATTAAACCAGCATGTATGGCCAGAGTAAACCGTTCTGGAGGCAAACACTGCCTGACTTCCTGATAAGCAGATACTAGTGTCTAAGGAACATTCTACACAGTAGCCTGTCCATCTCGAGCATCCAAGACAATGTGGACATTAGTTCTGATGGCTTGCAGAAGAGATGGAGAGCATGATAAATCCACGGTCTCGATTAGTGGAGATTGTTTCTTAACACTTCTGTCATGAATACTAGTTTTTCCTGTTGCCTTCTTTCCCTGGGGGAGAAGTTCATATTTTTTTATTCCTTTTGTCCTGTGTGTCAGGCTTCTTGTCATTGCCACTGTTTGTGGGGCATTAGCGGCTACAGAAATAGATTCAGATGACAGAATGCTCCTGAGATGGGCCTTCATCCCAGAGCCTTGCTGCTGTCAGGCTGCAGCGAGATTGGGAAGATTTCATCCATTAACTGCTTGCCACTGGGCTCCCTGAAGAATCCGGTGATATTTTCTTGCTATTGCATTGGGCTGAAAGAGGCAATCACTCCATAGCAAACCCAGGCCGGGGAAGAAACCCCAGCAGAGGGTCCTCTCCACGGCGGAAGGAGAGAGAGGCTCAGCTCTTCTTGCCCAGCTTCTGCCGCCACCCCCTCTGCTTGGGACCCTAGCACTCCTGGTCCTGCTGGATCATTTCAGCCAAAGTGTGACTGTTCTCTGTACTGCTGCCACCGAAGCACTCTATAGAATATTCCCTGCATGTGGGGAGATCCCAGAGAGGAAACCAAGCCCCAGGAAGGAGCCATTCCTTCGTCAGCCACTGCAGGAGATGGGGGTGGGGGAAGATCCACACAAAGCATCTTTAGGCATCATCTCATTTAATTCACCCAGCCAAGGAGCCAGGGACACTCCTGGTATTTTTGTTTTACCAATAACAAAACTGGACTCAAAGAAGGGAACCCATTCCCCAATATGTCACAGGATATGAACCCAGGTCTGTGGTGCCTCACTGCTCTAATACCTCACCCACTAGGCTACACTGCCTCTGCATTGCCCCAAGAAACCACAGCATCTTTGGGCTCCCATGTAAAGTCTAAGTGAGGCCATGGAAGCTGTGAGCAGAGGCTCTCAGTGGGGACACAGAGCTCTGTCATGGGCAGAGGTGGGGGGAGGTGGGAGCACAGGAGTTTTATATGCCAGCCTGAGTTTCCAGACACAGCGAGCCCACCTCACCCCTCCCTTCCTTTCCTCTCCCTTCTTCATCCGTAACATTCACAGCGCCGGTATGGCGTCCAGCCAGGGTCACAGTTGTGCCCTGCTTGCTGCTGTCCCACCCGGCCCTGTGTCCCAGGAGGCAGCCTTTCCACCTGGCCACGCGCAGCTGGGGGGGCCTTGCTCCAGGACCCTCATCTGAACTCTGCCGATGTCACAAAAGCCTAGAGCATGAAACACACCCACGGACTTCTCTTGGTGGTTTTTTTTTTTTTGAAATGTACTTCACATACCATACCATTGACCCTTTTTAACTAAATTCTTAATATATTTAGAGTTGTACAATCATCACCACTACCAAATTCCAGAACATTTTCATCACTGAAACAAACTCTATCCATTAGCTACTGCTCCCCAGCCCCTAGAAACCAATAGTCCACTTTCGGTCTCTGAGGATTGGCCCGTTACAGACATTTCACATGAATGGAATCATCAAATGTGTGGTCTTCTGGGACTGGCTTCTTTCACTCAGCGGAATGTTTCCAAGGTTCATCCGTGTTGGAGTACATATCAATGCTTCCTTCTGCTTCACGGCAGAACAATATTCCATTGTGCGGATAGACCCATTTCGTTTATCCACTCAGTAGGCACTTGGGTGGGTTCCACGTTTTGGCTTCTGAATAACGCTGCTGGACATTCCTGTCCTCTCCATGATCCAAGCACGTCCTTATCTTTGCGAGTCTTTGTCAGATTCCCAGCTATTCTCACCCACAGCACCAGAACTTCCGTGCTGGGCGCGTCCTCACTGCGTCCACGGGTACACCATGTGCCCTGTACATGGGCTCCTGGCCAAGGAGGGCGTGTGGACGTGAAACCCAGCTGGTAGCCTCTGTGCCTATGCATTATCTTCCATTACTCAACAAACATTCTAGTGTGCCTTGCCACCTTCCCTGAGCCTGCCATTGCATTAAGCCCCAAGGAATTATGTATCTATCCCTGTCAGAGACCGGCCTGCAGGATCTGTCTGCAGCTGACTTAGAAAAACGATGATGTCAAACAGGAAGAGTATGTGGTCTATGGAACGGGTATGGTTCTGGATGTGAGTGTCACACCCTTTCTACCTAGGCAGGGGTATGTGGGGAAGTCGCTTGACTCCATCAGGCCTCAGTCTCCTCTGCTCTCAAATGGGAATGACAATATCCAGCTCACAGCCTCATAGTGAGGGTAGAATAAGAGGATAGATGTGAAAGTACTTAGTCCCGGTACAGACGCAGCTACTGTTGCAAAAGCCTCCCGCCTCACTCCAGAGGTCCCCATCGTCTGCCCTGTCTCAGAAAAAGCTGAGAGAAGTCTTCACACTTCTAGGGAATCTGTGGGGAAAAGTAAGAAAACCTGAAAAGCAAAAAAAAAAAAAAAAAGCTCAGAGAGACTTAGACCAGTTTTGTTCCAGAAAATCTTGTCTGCTACTTTTTTCCTTTAACTGTGACACACTATCTGAAATTCCACTCATCAGAAATCCGCTTAAAAGTATCCAATCCCTGTCAAAAACAGATGCCTATGGAGAGACCGGGACACCACCATTCCTTCACAGCTTAGTATGAATTAGTTCCAAAGGGTGCTGTTTTACTCCCACTCGACTAAGTTCAGTTTCATAGGAGGCATACCAATGCTTGGTAGTGGCACCAAATGAAGATTAGGATTTTTTTTAACACAGCATTTTGAGGAGGCAAACCAGGCTGGAGTGCCAGGGGAAAGGTTTCTGGCAATTGTTCTTAACAATTATTCTTCAAGGTCCCTGACCTTCTGAGAATCTGATGAACGTGTTTTATCTACGTCATCATGAATATAGTTTCAGGAGATTTCACCCTGAAGTCCCAGCGGCCCGAGGCCTCAGATTCAGAAGGCTGACCACAGGGTCACACGAGGGTCCTGGGGCTGGTGAGAAGAGGTGCTCAGAAGTGCCAGCAGGGAAAGGAAGGAGGTCCAAGTCTGTGCTCTCCCATCTCAGAATTTCCTCAGGTCTAGTCTGCTCCCTGAAACTAGAGAGAGATCTCTTGTTTGTCCCTTAATTCTGTGGGCTCCTTGCCAGCAGAACACAGATCTTTAACTAAACCGGCCTTGGGGCAAGCCTGGAAAGCTAGCTGTTAAAACAAAATACCTTCATTCTACGGGAAAATGTAATCTAAGTTCCAAGGATCGTATCTATCCACGAACACCTAAGTTTCAGGTACGAGACATGATTTCAGCACTCAAGAGACTGATCATTTAACTGGGGGAAAAAGGACACCCATAAACCATGAGTGGTCAGAGCATGATGTAATCACGCACTAGCACGCACACACTCCAGGGGCTGAGAATGGAGGACTCAGTATAGAAGAGAGGACTCTGACCACTGTGTTGGTCTTACATGTCCAGATTAGTGTGTCCAGTACTGAGGATCACATTTCAAAAGGTCTTGACAAGTTGTGTTCAGAGAAGAGCAGCCAGGATGGGGAAATGTCTGTCAAATGACTCTTAATAGGAAACATGTCATACGATGATTGGTTAAGGGGACAGGGATGTTCGGTCTGTAGAAAAGATTTGTTCCTTCAGGGCCAGCACAGTATAGTAAAAGGAGTAAGGGTTTTGGAGGGACACAGACCTGAGATTGACCTCAGCTCCATTTTGTGCTTGCCGTATGACCTTGAACAGGTCAACTAGCATCTCCGATGTTAATTTCCTCTTCATAAAGTGGAGACATAATATGCGCCTATGGTGAAGATGATCAATAATATGTTAAAAAGCACAGTGCCTGACAGATGCTCTAGCCCAGAGGTGGAGCGGACGTGGTTAAAGACACAGGAGGTGTGCGTCCCGGCTCTGCCACTCACTGCTTCTGTAACCTGGAGCCAGTTTTTTAACCCCTCTGGGCCCGGTTTTCTCATGCATAAAATGTGAATAATGATGCCTGTTTTATAGGTGCCTGGGAAATTCAGTACATCTCAGGTACTTTGACAGAGTACTATGAATACCGTAAGTATTCAAAGCTAACCAAAAACTATAGGCATCCAATACGTGGTTGTAGCTCTTGTCATGAAGTGAGAGGCAGCGCTTTAGGCCTCTGTGTGACTTTAAAGGACAGCCTAGGCTCTCTGGATAAGTAGGGAGAAGTCTTGAGTTCAACAGAAAGATCTTCCCAACCATCAGAGCAAACGGCTGCCACACCGTGTCCATCGGCACCCCAGAGCCACATTTCCTTACCTTTTCCAATTTGGCGCACACAGAAAATGATAGTAGAGCAACTACGCTGCTTGGAGCTGGAGACCAGCCAGGGGACTCTCACTGCCAGGCCGCCCGGCACTATCTCCGCACACCTGTAAGTTGTTGGGGTGCATCGTCGAAAGCACTGGTGTGAAGGACTCCTGCCCAGAGGGAGAGCTGGCGTCAGAAACTTCTAGGGCTCTGTGCAATATGGAGATGTTAGTCTTTAACAAATCCTGCAGGTGACGCTGATGAACGAAGTTCAGGCTCAGTAGAGGACTTGGGCAGGGCCTGGAAGGGCGGCCAGGATTCAGGACTGAGTAGAAAGAGAAAGAAGATTGTTTGGGTGAGAATTCTTTCCCCTTTGACTATTGGTGCCCCCTGCCTGGGCTGTGATTCTTGCTGACCCCTCCTCCTAGTGTTACGAGCATGAAAGCCTCCTTCCCCCTTACTCGCTCCCCACACAGGCTGGGGAACTCTGTGGCTCCTTGTCCTGCTGTGACTTGTCTGTCCCATGCTGCTCGAGCATCTGGATCTGTAGAGCTTCGGTGGAAGGTGCGGCAGGAGCTAGAAGAAGTTAGGCCAGCCTTGTCTCTCTGTTCCAGAGGAACACTGGGTCTTGGATTCCTGCCGGTGGCATGGCGCTGTTTTCTCCTACCCACCCTTCACTGTGGGATGAAGGGAGCACCGACCCCTGGAAGCTGCCCTCCAACTCCCCCGGGACAGATGGAGAGTATTGGAGGCATGTCGTCCCAGGGCATGGGCTCCGCTGGCTGCTTCAGCAGCAGTGCATCCCCGGGAAGGAGGGGAGATTGGTGGTCTCCATTTTTTAAGTTTTTTTAATGTTTTATTTATTTTTGAGAGAGAGAGAGAGAACATGAGCAGGGGAGGGTCAGAGAGAGAGAAAGACACAGGATCGGAAGCAGGCTCCAGCTCTGAGCTGTCAGCACAGAGCCCGATGCGGGGCTTGAACCCACAAACCGTGAGATCATGACCTGAGCCAAAGCTGGACACTTAACCGACTGAGCTACCCAGGCGCCCCAGTGGTCTCCATTAAGACAGGACCTTGCTGACGAATAGATTGGGCAGCCACAGGGTTGGATGGAGCCCATCTGAGAAGACGGGGGCTGGAAGGCATTACAGGAGGCCACCGGCCTGCACTGCGTCCCAGGGCCCTCCATGGGAGCCTGCAGCTCTCAAAGATTCAACCTGAAAAATGTCCAGAGGAGATGTACTGCCTCACAGCAATCCCCCGAGAAGCCCGAGACCCAGGTTAGGGGGAAATACCCCATCGTGTGTGCACAGGGGCGGTGTGGCCCCAGAATCCAGGAGATAAAACCATTTCGACATGCACGGAAGGGGCTGCTGGGGGGTCTTGCCATCTGTCAGAAAAAACAACCTGTGGCTTTCGCAGAGATAGAGCCACGTGTGCCAAGCAGTGGATTGATTTGATTCGTGATTTATTTATTAATTTAACACTCACAGAGTGCCAGGCTGCCAGGCGCTGTTCTGAGCATCTTTCCAACAATCACTCATTTCACCCTTATGACAGGTGGAATTCTCTTCCCCACTTTACAGAAGAGGAGCCTGAGTCACAAGCCCAAGGTCTTGAGCTGGTGGGAGGCCAGGGTTCCAAGCCAGACAGCCTGGCTCTGGAGTTCACGTTCTTACCTACTTCTCACCGTGCTGCCCCCAAGACTGCTCCAGAAAGCCAGCTGGTGTGCCTCCGTAGACCCCAGGGACCCCGGTCTCCCTCCCTTTCCCCACAAACATGTGTGGACCATTCACTTACAGGAACGGCCCTTTTAGTAAGTACAGGAGCCAGACTCTAGATAGAATTCCTGGGAAGTCTGACTCCCCGGTGCTCCCCGCCCTCTCCCGCTCTTCACCACTCGCAAAGACAAAATGGTAACCACCACTAACCCCCTTAGGTCCCTGTGATCATCCAGCCCACAAATACATACTGAACACTTATTGCATGCCAGCCATTTTCCTTAGCATGGATGAGGTGGGAGTGGAAAGAAAGGTGGGGGCCCCTTTCCTCAAAAGCAGGCAGCGTGTCTAGTTGGGGTGACAGACAACTACACAAATCATCCATGTAGCGCGTGGAACCCTGGGAAGGCTAAGTGCTCTCACACATGGAAGAGGTGTCCAAGCAGGCATGAGAGACTGGGGTCAGGTTAAGAAGGACCAGTCTTGCTGAAGCATGAAGGAGGGACTGAATAGACACCAGAGGGAGGGTGACTCGTTCTGAGATTGCAGAAGGGTGAAGAATGGGAGGCAGCAAGGGAATACTATACAGCAATGAAAATGAATGGCTGCAGTTCATACAGAACCTCTGCAGATGAACCTCACCACTCCACCGTGGAGTGGATACTGCATGCTGTCTGACCCATCTGTGTAGGGTCCAGAAACCAGGCGAAAGCAAACCATAATGTGTAAGGATGTGACATAGACAGCAAAACTATAAAGAAAACCGTAAAAATCAAGTTATCTTTGGGGAGAATACCTTTCGGGGGTAGTGATTGGGAAGGGGCACGAGAGAGGCTCTTGGGTGCTGGTAGTACCCTGCTTTGTCACCTGGGTCATGGTCACACTGGCGTTTGTGATATTGTATAAAGCTATACATTTTAGTTCTTTGTACTTTTCCGGGTGTGTACAATCATAAGGGGAAGGGAGTAGAAGAGAAAGAAGAAAGGAAGGTCTGCACGAAGTCAATTACAGTAAGAAAGAGGAATTCCTCTGCATTCTAAAAGGCTCATTTTGTTCCCCACTTAGCCTCTCTGAAATCAGGGTGCACCCACCATTGATGGCATCTCAGATGTGATGAAGTGGGGATATTTCAGACCCCCCCCCCCCACCATCCTGACTGCCTCTGTTCAGTCGGCGTCTGACCCACCTAGAGCAAGGCCATGTCCACCAAGCTGGGGCTGTGTGGGGAGCAGCAAAGATCTCAGCTGCTTGGCCATTTGCTAGCCGGATTTGTCACTCCCTGGGGGGAGTTGCAAAATAGGCAGGGGAGCGCCACTCCCTGCCAGAGGAGCAGCCAGAAGATCAAAAATTAACCACCTGCAGGCAGGGTAGCATCAGCCCCTCAGGCGCTGTGCTAGAACACTTTTCCGGTTCCTCTTTTGCTCCAGTCTTAATCCCTTGACCCTGTTTCCTAGCAACTGACCTGGGTCAGCTGCCTTGTTTTCCCCGCCTTGAAGGCTTTATAAGGAACAGTCTTCTCAATAATCTCTCTTTTTTTCACCTGATCGGAAACCGTGAGTTGTGTCTTTACTCTCTGCGTCTCCCTCTCCCATCGCCCCTTTTTCTCCCTCCCTCAGGAAAAGAACCCACGACGACTCTCCGCCCTGCCGGTCAGGGTGGACGAGACAGGTACCGCCGAACGCCGGGGACGAGCGCTCCCGGACCCGGCCTCCGGGTCACGACATATGGCGCCTGACGTGTGGCTGAGTGAGGGAGCAAGACAGGGCTGCTGTGGGGCACGTGCCCAAGGCTGGTCCGGACGGAGAGGGAAGAGGGCTGTGGCTGATGCCAGTGCCGTGCTGGTCATGGCAGGAAAGTGGGGAAGGAAAACTGGCTCCACGAGCTACTTCGCCGACAGCGCGAGGCCATTGACACTGGCAACCCGACACTCCCCGTGTGATGGTCCTCAGCGACTGGCCGGCCTCACGCTTAGGTGCCCGGGCTCGGAGATGGAAGACAGACTCGGGGTGTGAGAAGTGGCCAAAGACCTAAGAACCAGCCCTGGCCACACTGCTTTCCAGCCCAGAACCAGGAGGAGGAACTCACTTTTCTAACTGAAAGTTGCCTTTAGCTTCAATATAGGCCAGATGAGACCTGAGTTGGGAGGTCATAAAGCGAGGTATCAGAGAGAGGCCGGAGAGAGTATAGGTCAGATTGCAGAAGAACTTCCTGATGGCCGCTGTGGCACCATGAAACACCTCCTCTGTGTAAATGCCGCGGTTCCCTTCTGTGGAGACGAACAGTTGAGTCTGTGAGATCTGGAAGGGTCTCGCTACAAGGCACAGAGTGAGTCCCTGGAGCACATGCTCTACCTGCATTATCTCAGTAGATCAGCCCCCAAGTCCAAGAGGGACACACTCTTTTGTTATTTCCATGATGGCAGACCTAAAACAACAAGTTGCCAAGCTCACGTCGCTGGTAAGTGGCGGGTGCAGGACTTGACCTCTCCAAAGGCCATGGTCCTTTCCACCAGGCAGCTCCGCCTAGTCGTGCGAAGCTCCATGCTGGCCCTGAGGAGGATCTGTCATTTTCTGCTCCATTCTGTATCTCTTTTTGAGGAAGGATTATCTACTTCCAGAAAGTTGCTGCCGGCCCCCTCCCCAGCTCCAGAGGAGCTCTTCCAAATAAGATCAGGGAGCAACTACTATGGCTTCGTGGCTTACCGCGATCTCCTTGGATTCCTCGTCCCGTCCTTGGCCCCGAGCCTTTTTAAGTGTGCTAAAAGTAGCACTGACCAAATGGAAGTCTGTCCAGGGCCTGGACTATTTTGACTGTCCTCAGGAATCATCTGGTCTGAGGCATGTCTGAGCTGGACCGCTCCCATGAGATCAGATGCGGTGCCAGGAATGTTCTGGCCGGCACACCTGTCCCCAGAGCTGAGCCAAAGCTACCGCTCACCCCACGGCCTTCACCACGTGCCTCCTGAGATGCTGGTTCCAGGAGGGCTGCGTGGTGGCATTTGCACCGTAGGAGGATGAGAGGTTTATATCTTAATCCATAAGAGAACAACCAGCCAGTTTCAGCGACACTGCCTCTCACCCTCTCCATTACACGGGAGCATATTAATCTATGGATTTATGACATCCACTCAGATCGGAGGCCTGCACTGGGAGCCTCCTTAGAGACAGCAAACATTATCCTTCCATGAGAGGCTGAAGGATTTCCTGCCCTGGAGGTCTTTAACAGTGGAAGAGATTTGCATCCAACGGGCTTAAATGTGAGTCCTGGTGCAAGTCTCCTGCCTGGAATGCCGGTCCCCTCCTTTGCTAGAATGGCTTGGCCATCCTTCAGAGTCCAACTGAAGTCCCCCCTCCCTCAGGATGTCCTCCCTGACCGGTCCAGCCCACCCTTCTCTTACCACTCAAGGGAACTAACACACTGCCCTTTAATAGAGGTTTTTCTTTCCTGTGTCTTCTTTCCCTCTACGCTGTGACTCTTACACCAGGTACCTTTCACTGCCAACACCCAAGACGCTGGAGCCCCCACCACTTGTGGGCTGATGAACCAGCCCAGCTGGCAAGAACGGCCTTGCTCTGCTCAGGAAACAAGTCGGCCTTCTCCTTGTGGTGGTTCACTCCCGTGTTCCGTACACGGACTCCAAACATCTTCTTTGCCCATTACTGGCCTGGACACTGGAGACACATTGTCTGATAAGACGGGGTTCCTGCCTGAGAACAACTCTCCGTGTCTTAGGGAGACATAGGACCTCAGAGCGGGCTATACCCTCTAGATGGAATATGCCACTAGATGGTACTCTGTTATTCAATTCAATAATATAGCTATTCCAACAGCGGTGACTAACTCCGCCCCAGGAAGGTGGCAAATGCCTCACAAGAATTTGATCTGTGACAGGTCTTCCCAGAAGCTCAGAAACACAACCACTGGAGAAGTGAGGGAAAGAGCTTTGCAGTGGAGAGAACAGCACGTGCAAGGGCAAGAAGGCATGACAGGGCCTGGTGCAGCCTGGGAAGGCAGGAAAGATGGTGTATTTTGCTGTGTTTTCAGACCGCCTGGCCTTGGACAGCGAGGCTGCTTGACTCCTTACCATGCATAGGGAAATTGGAACTCCATGGGGCAGGAATGCAGGGCTCGGGCCCTGCCCCTTCCTCAGAAGGTGTCAGAAGCATTGAGCCCCTGCTCCCTTACCCCGGAGCCTGCAATCTCTCCTCCTAGCCTCCCTCTGTTCCTTCCCAGTGAGGATGAAATTGGCTCCTGTGACACTGATGTGTTTTCCTGCTTGTTAGAATCTTAATATTATATGAATCACAAGGCGCAGCTGCCCTGGCATGGCGGTCAGGGTCAGAGGTGTGAATTACAACAACATGTGACCCTGACTGCTTCAGTCAGGGGGTGCTGAGGCCAACTGCTTTCCTCTGTCGCTGATAATGAGAGCACTTCCAAGGCTGTTGCCCACATACTCATTCCTTAGACAGCCTTAAGCACTTGCCAACACCATCCCATAATACTAATATGAAGGGCCGCCTCCTGTCGAGCACTTTACCAGTATAATTTCATTTAATCGTTAGGTGCCGTTATGATGGAGGGTTAAGGGACATGCCTAAGAACTCACCGCAGGTCATGACAGAGCCAGCCTCTGAGTCCCAGTCTCTGGGACTTCCGAAAGCCCAAGCACCACTTTCTAAAGCTACCTCAGTTGTGAGGAATGGTCCTGGCTTGCAGGGGCTGGACAGCTTGGTCCTCTGCCCTAGAAGCCCCCCAGATCTCCCTCACTTCAGGACAAGGCTCTGACCACCCCCCCAAACACTCATCACACCTTTACTGCATGCCTACTGGGTGCAAGGTGTGGTGCGGGGACCTGGGGAAGACACAAAGGTGCACAGACCAGTTACCATGTGGCTCACCACCCAGGGGGACCCAGAAGGACCCCTATGACACCGCCACCCAAAACTTTCCCGCTCTTAATGTGACCTGTGCAGCTTTCCCAACACTCCTTTGAACCTTCTATAGTGCCCATTACCCAAACCACCACACCTATTGCTTTGTCTCTGCTTCCTTTCCCTCAGCAGTCATTTGCATGTCATTTGCACGTGGAAGACACTGGGGATACATTAATAAGACAAGTAAATAAGACATGGTCTCTGCCCTCATGAAGCACAAAACCATCGCGTAAACAACACAGGGACTGGCGTGCACTGGGATATCACATCCTCACTCACTCCCACAAAGACACAGCCCAGTCTAACAAAATGGCAGCATGAAGTGAGGGCAGGAAGACTGGACCACAGTTAAAAGACTCGAGTTCCAGGCTGGTGCCACCATTGGGGGAATATTGGAGAAGTCACTCAGTCTCTTTGTCTATCAAGTGAAGATAACGGATACTTGACCAGCGTGCTACCTTATAACATTTTAGTGATATGCTCCGTTAAGCTAAACTTAATGCACGACAACATTTTACAAGTATTATATAACCCGAGTTATCATTATATTTATTTTCTGTGTCCTGGGATGCTTGCATAAATCTGGGCACATGGTAGATATTTAATAAATACCGATTAATTTAAAGGGAATTGGTGAGACGCCTGGGTGGCTCAGTCGGTTAAGCATCCGACTTTGGCTCAGGTCATGATCTCATAGCTCAAGAGTTTGAGATCTATGTCGGGCACTGTGCTGACAGCTCAGAGCCTGGATCCTGCTTCAGATTCTGTGTCCCCTTTTTTCTCTGCCCCTCCCCAACTTGTGCTCGTTCTCTCTCTCTCTCTGTCAAAAATAATTAAACATTAAAAAATAAATTTAAAAAAGTTTTAAATAAAAAATAAAAAAACAATATAAATAATAAATTTCAAAATAAATAAATAAAAATATATTAAATTGGTTCATATACCCATTTATCACTCTCGGATAGTCCTATAGGCTTTTGAGGCCATTGTCAGTCCTAATACTAATAATGCTTGACCTGCCCGCCGGGGGTTGGCTGTGAGAACCAAGGCAGGATATGAAAGCGCCTTGGCAGCTATCAGTGTTGAACTGTACTGACTTTTGGGGAACCAGTTAGTCCCCAGCTTGGCGTGGGGCTGGGCTGAGCCTGGGGGCTCTGAATACGGAGCCACAGTCATGGGGCAGCCTCTTCCAAGCCCTAGTCCCACTGCTTTTGGGAAACAAACATTGCACTTGTCCCAGTTTGGGCTTCCAAACCGCTGGGCCGCCTGGACCAGGGTAGTACCTGTGAGGTAGGCACAGTCTCTAGGGGCCCCAGGACTACCAGGTGACCCTCCCCCCGCCGAACATTAGTCCTTAACCTCTCATTTCAGCACCCCTATCCCACAGAAGATGAGAAGAGGCAGATCGCAGCCCAGACAAACCTCACGCTCCTGCAAGTAAATAACTGGTGAGTTATTACCCGCCCAAAGGCTCTCAGATCCGGGGCGCCGCTTGCTTGGCAGGGGAATGCTCAGCAGGGAAAAGAGAGCGCTCAGCCCAGCCCGGCTACCACAGCAGTCCTCCCAGTCGGCCTAGAAGCGGAAAGCTAGGGTCACCCCAACCGCCTGGAGCTTCATCTGCGGCTTTTTAGCGCCCCCTGCTGGGAAATTGTGTCAGGACCATCACTGGTGGCTTCTCGCTGAATAGAAAACCCTGCCTCGCCTAGACTACAGAGACACACACGAATGCAGGCATCCAAGGTCTGGATCTGGTCTACCCACCAGATATGTGAACTGAAAAACTACAACATTCTACAAAGCTGGGAGGGGGAAGAAGGAGGGACAGTTGACTGTTTAGACCTCCCAGGGATCTGTTTTCCCCTTCTCTGTGTCTGGCTGGGCTGTCATAGAAACCTGAGAGTAAGGTCTGGTTGGATGAGAGTAGATCCAAGAGCTGGAACCCTTGATCTGAGCCCTGAGATCTCCGGAGAGAAGTCAGAGTTTAGTGCTTCTGACTAAGGGGCCTCTTCCTCTGTTCAATCCTGACCAGTCATGAGTAGAGATTTCTGACCCTCCTCATGCATTCCTCCCAAGCTGTTGTATGGTTTCCAAGCTCCAGGTGATGCCATGAGCCTTGCAGTGCCCAGGGCTCTTCTCGCAGCTGGGATCTCACACCCTAGATCAGATCCCAGTCTGTTCCATACAGTGGATCAACAGCTGAGAGTCCAGGAGCAGCTCTGCCCTCCCTGCACATGTGCGCATGAGCACACACACACACACACCCCCCACAATACGGGGGTGACTAACCAGGTATCTACCTTTACCCTTCGGCAGGTTCATCAATGCCCGGAGGCGCATCCTGCAGCCCATGCTTGATGCCAGCAACCCAGACCCTGCCCCCAAAGCCAAGAAGATCAAATCGCAGCACCGGCCCACCCAAAGATTCTGGCCCAACTCCATTGCTGCAGGGGTGCTGCAGCAGCAGGGCGGCGCCCCGGGGACAAACCCCGATGGTGAGACCAGGGGATGAGTGTGCTCTAGACTAGGGCTGGCGGGCGGACCCCCTGGACATGCAAGGGCTGAACATCTACTTGCCTGAGCTGCACTGACGGCTCTGTCACCATAGTGAGCCCCGCACAATGTCTCCATCAAAGAACGTGTGTAAGCCTGAGAAGGGGATGGTTTTGCATCCATTGTAACAAGCCAGAAGCAACCTCACAAAGATGAGTGGGAGGCCATGGTCATCAGAGTCCATGACTGCTCAGCAGAGACCCTTCCTCCTTCCTACACCCTCCCGATAGTTCCTTAGCGCCAATGAGTGTCTGCACGGCTCCCCAAGAGCGAGGGCCATCTATAAATACTGAAGCAGGCAGCTGGCTTGTGAACGGAGGCCAGGAAGAGTTTTGTTTTCCCAGCTTCTCCATCACACCCTCCATATACACTTTTCTAATTGCCGGTCGCCTGGTGCACAATGAATAATTCAATAAGCTAGACATTTTATAGCTTGGCACGTGAAGATAGCTCTGTGTGGGAAGTGAAGTGGAGGTGTGCGTGTGCATGTACATACCTTCGTGTGCATCTATATGGCTGTGTTCAGGGTCCCGTGTGATGGGCAATTGCCACGTGAGGCGTAGAGGAAATAAACAGACTTTGAATGTTTTATTTATTTTTGATAGAGAGACAGAGCATGAGAGGGGGAGGGGCAGAGAGAGGAGACACAGAACAGGAAGCAGGCTCCAGGCTCTGAGCTAGCTGTCAGCACAGAGCCTGACGCGGGGCTTGAACCCACGAACGTGAGATCTGACCTGAGCTGAAGCCGGAGGCTTAACCGACTGAGCCACCCAGGTGCCCCAAACAGACTTTGAACTAGACTGACCAAGGAGAGAATCCCAACTCCTGACTCACTGGCACCTTGAGCTCATGATTAACCGTCTGAAATTGGGTTTCCTCCTCTTTAGAAATGGAAGTAATAAGACCTACTGTGCAGAACTGTTAGAAAGTCAAGGTATTTAGTGTACTTACATAGAAGATGCTCAGTAAATGGTAACTAGGAGCGCCTAGGGGTGCTAGGATGAGGCCGATAGTGGCCAAGAAATGCACAGGCAGAGGGCGTCATACCTGGGAACTGTCCACCACCCCAGGAGCCAGTCTGTGCAACTCTATCCAACGCTTAGATTCCTGGGCCTGACCCTTGCCTTCTTCTCTCACGTAGGTTCCATCAACTTGGACAACCTGCAGTCCCTGTCCTCAGACAATGCCACCATGGCCATGCAGCAGGCTATGATGGCCGCCCACGAGGACTCATTGGACGGGACAGAAGAAGAGGATGAGGATGAGATGGAAGAGGAGGAGGAAGAGGAGCTGGAAGAGGAGGCCGACGAGCTTCAGACGACAAATGTCAGCGACCTGGGCTTGGAACACAGTGACTCCCTGGAGTAGTTGGCAGCCCAGCTGGCACTGTTCACCGAGTGGGAGAGGAGTGTCGTCAGGAGGGCTTCAGGATGGGGGGGAGAAGGCCACGGGCAGGCAGCACCAAGGAAGTTGGGCCCTAGCTTCCCCAAATCAGTAGCTTGAAGAAATGCAGAGCAGACGCCTGCTCCTTCCCAACCACCAAGCTTCAATGAGTACCCCAGCCCCACTTCCCTAGAACTGCAGAGGACTCTGTTTGCAGGGCCGGTCAAGCAGCCCATCCGGAAAGGCAGGAGTGAGAGCTGGACTCACCAAATCCCTGAGGACAGATGGCACCCATGGCCCCTCCCCCCACTGAAGGACATGAGTTGTTTACAAGCCCTGCACTGTGAGGCAGATCGGTGCTGTTCACAGAGCGAGCCTTGCCAGGGACAGAGTTAGAAGGAGAGGGAGAGTCAGGGGCATCTGGGTTCCACCCCCAGGAGGTTCTCGACTCCTCTGAGAGACACTCAAGGGCGGGAGGAGCCCAGACGCATCACCAGTGGCTAGCAGAGTGGGAGGCCCTGAGGCCTGCAGATCACAGCCCCCTAGGGCTCCCGCTCATTCCTCCAAGGACCTGTCTCCGGCACAGGCAATCACGGACTTGGGAGAGAGGGTAGGAGCCACCGCAGGAGCTGCTCTCTCTCTCCCGGAAATGAATGGTCAGCTGGCAGGCTCCAACTGTAGGGGGTTAAGAGGACTCCCTTCCCCTGGGTTGGCTCCAGGACCCAAGGAGATGGTCCTAGGGGCCATATCAAGGTGACTTTGGGGACCACAACCATCCTTAGGTGGTCACAGAGCTCAGCTCCTGTAACAACAGGACAACGGTGTCTTCTCCCAGACGTTCCAGCCCTCAGATGGAGCTCCTCAGATGTCCCAGCCCTCAGCCCCCCATGGCTGTCGCCCTGCTCCCAGGCTGGCCTCACCAGCCCCATTCTCTCTTCTTCATTCTTCAGAGAAGGCAGAAGAAACATTGGAAAGAAGCATCCAGTCCAATGGGAAGACAGGAGTTAGAGAAGGTGCTACATCCCTCTTCCCATCAATATCCAAAGTGTGGGTGAGGGCCTGGAGAGATGGCCCCCCAGAGCCAAGCGGTGCCCCACCCCACACGTCCCGCTGATCTGCCCACCACCACGACACACGGTGCTGGAGGAACCGGGGCTCCCTCAGGGAGGAGGCTTAACCACCTGCCCTAACTCACACCCTCCCATCCGACGTCCAGGCCCTGTGATCGGCACCCCCACCTCCTCTCCTGCCCCGCCCCTTGGCTGTGAATGACAGGACTGATCACACGTGTGTTTTCCATTGGATTTAATTTAACGGACTTGCGGTTTCATTTGTAAATTGTGCATTGGCCATCTCCTTCAGTGGCAGGATGCGAGTGGCTACCTGGCTCAACTTGAGGGGACCTTCAGGGCCCTCTGGGGCTTCCCCTCCCCCAACTGGATGGGGTGGAGCAAAATGGATGGTCGCTTTCCTGAGGTCTCCCTGAAATGAATGTATTTCTCCCCCAAAAGAGCTGATATTTAATGTTTTAATAGGGATTTTTGAGAAACAAATAACCTTATTTATAATCTGGGTGATCCAATCATTTTTTATTCCCTTTTGATGCCATAGGTAGAGGAAAGTCTAGCTTTTTTGGCGTGAGACTTTTGCAATGTGCAGTGGGATAAAATACATTTCCTTTTCTGGTTCATTTCTCTCTCTCTCTCTCTCTCTCTCTCTCTTTCTCTCTCTCTCTCTCTTACACACACACACACACATACACACACACACACACACCCTTTCACCTACCACTTTGGACAGCGACCTGCCCCGCACAGGCACACCCGCACACATGTGCCCACATATCCTCCTCCAGCCCCTCCACCTGCCTAATGTTATGCAACCTCCTTCTGATGTATCCACCAAACCAGTACTGAATGTGGCCGAGAAGTTTTCAGTAAATCTTATTACCTACCATAATTCTAGTGCGTAATTCTTTTTCTGTGGTTCGTGGTTACTGGGACCCTGGACCGGAGAAAATTTAGAGGCCTCAGCCTACCTTTGTTGAATCCTCTACCCATGGAAGGCAACAAGGTAGAAGTCTCTCTGGGTGGCCTCAGTTTACCTGTCTGGGCAGGAAGACAGCCACGTTTGGCACACTCACTGTGCATGTGTGGCTGAAAGACAAAGAGATTAGGGAGAGGAGACGCTCTACACTGCCCTCTCCTGGCAGCTCTCCCCCATAGCAGCGGAGCGCTTACAAAGTGATCTCTTCCACCACCCTCTACCTCCCTCCAAGGCCTCTGCTCTTCCCAGCCGCATCCTAGGCTCTGAGCGTTTTCATCCTCGAAGCTGGTGACTCCACTGCCCCTCCCCCAGCCCTCACATGCCCATCCAGGTTCCACTCCGGAAGGAGTGGAAATCTTGACTGCCGCATTTAATCCTAGAGCTGCGTCCAGAGGGGAACCTGCCCTCTGAACCTCTGACCTGTATCCCCTGGGGCAAGTGGAAATTTAGGGACAGCTTTGCCCCGTAAGCAAGCTTTCTTGTTACTTTCAGTACAGAGGTTTCCTTATCTGGGCACTGTTGGTGAGAGAGATGTTCAGGACATCGGTTTAGAAGTGGGAGGGAGGCATCCCTTACATTCTCAAAGGCTGGGGACCTCAGCCTGCGCCAGCCTGAAGGTGCAGAAGGGAGTGCTTACATGGGCAAAATGGGTCAGCGCCACCACAGCCCAGAGGAGCGCTCCCTGGCTCACCTGCTCTCACGGAGCCCAGCCCTCCAGGGAGACATGGAGAGTCTGCAGATCCACCTCTAGGCCGTGATAAAGTCTCAAGAGCCCCAAGGAGATGCTGCTTAGAGCCTCACCTCCCAGAGCCAGGAAGCCAGCAGACTTTCAAAGAAGTCTTCCAAGGAAGACACTGTTAAAAGACACACTATCAAATAAAAATTTTTTAAAAATCCATGGCCAGGTTAGTCTAGGATGAACTGCATAATCTATTTTGCTGGTGGAGTTCTGTAAGACACGTTTTGAGTAAATTCTCAGCAGAGTCCTGCAGGCAAGAAGCCTGTTTATCTTGTCCCCAGATTTCTTTGCCTTTTTTTTTTCAAGTAATATCTATCCAAGCTATTCTTGTAGTCCACAAAACACACTTTAGAGAACACAATTCTAAGAAATTACAGAGTAGCCTGTCCTAGCCTCTCATACCCCTTCCTAAGTATTTTTGTCAAGGGCTGCCAGCTTTTTCCACCATGCCACCAATGAAAAAGGGGTTTCCTGAATCATTTGAGATGTGGCTGGGGTGGGGGTGGGGTTATTAGGAGGCAGCAAACTCCCTCCGTGTATGTCCCAGGTCGTCTCCATCCCAGGGACGTGTCACAATCCCTGTGGAAGGAAGAAAAATGGAAAATGCAGGATGGGACTGACATGCTGGTGTCAGGGCCCTGGGGACAGTTCAAATGGATTTCCGGTCCAGCCCCTATCCCCGCAGGGCAGACCTTTCGGGTTGGAAGATTCCTGCTCATGGCAGCTGAGGGCCAGAGCTACACTGCCTTGACCAAGAGACGCCTCTGCTACCTTGACCTGGGCCAGACGAGGGCACTGGCTCTATCACACCCCAGCAGCCTGCCCTGACTCACCCATTCATCCGAAGTGTATTATTGAGCACCAACTTGATCTTAGGTGGTTTCAGATATGGAGAGGTCAGCTGTGATCAACAAAGACAAAGTGCTTGCCTTCAGGGAGTTTCTGTTCTAGCAGAAACTTGGGACTGAATCTATTGGTAACATCCCAATCCTGGTTGACATATGACCTCATCCGAGGACAGTGACCTCAAACGTGATCATTCAGAGTTGCAAACAAGACTGTCAGGTTAAACGTGGCATTCGGGTCAAATTTAGGTCCCAGACATGTTTTGTTTGGACCATACACTGTTTCTAAACATTTCTGTGCCAATGTTTAAAAGATACAGAATTGCAGCTCAGGACCTATATTCCTACAAGGCACAACAGGGTGTAATTGAATTATTGCTACCCCTTATGATGTGCTCTCCGGGTTATCACGACACTGGCCATGCATGTGCTCTCCCCAGCACCGTCACTAAGTGTCACTTGCCACTTATTATCCAGCTGTTGCTATTTGGTTGGCTCATTGGCTAGTTATGCTTCCCCCTACCCTCCCTTATAGTTTTTTTCCTTTTTTTTTTTTTTTTTTTTACTTTCCTTCCAATATTTGGGTGCTTGCTTTTAAGAAGGGAACTATTTCGGGGTGCCTGGGTGGCTCAGTTGGTTAAGCGTCAGGCCCATGGTTTCCGCTCAGGACATGATCTCAGTTCATGGGATCACAGTCTCTGTGCTGATGGAGCAAAGCCTGCTTGGGATTCTGTCTTCCTCTCTCTGTCTCTCCCCTGCTCACTCTCTCTCTTCAAAAGAAAATAAATAAATATTTAAAAATTTAAAGAAAAAAGAAGAAGGGAACTATTTCTCTATACCCACTGCTCCATTGAGCATGAGAAACAAGACAATTCAAGAGGCTTTGCCTAGGAAAAAAATCAGAGAGAACACATCCATGGAAGTGAAGATATCTCTACCTTTAATTGCAAAGTGTGCCCGTGTCCTACATCCAGAAATCTTCATTTACATTACTTGCCTACCTGACCTCTACAAGACAGGCAAACATTAACCTCGGGGCTTAAAACCCACCGGGGCTGCTTATTATGTATGCAGATTCTGTCCCAGGACCAACCTTTTCCTAGATTCCAAGCCAAGAGGTCTGAGGACTTTGAGAAATGCCGTTCTCAGAAAAGTTTTCAGTTGCCTTTTAGAAGTTACCTGCTTATCGCTGCTCCCTGTAACTTTCTTTTGCTATTTAGACTACAAGCCATGAGCCCCTTACTCAGCCAGTAAGATTCACAGGTGCCTGCTCTCAGGGGACAGAGGATAATTCAACTTTGCACAGCATCGAAGGACAGGGGATCACCAAGGACTGGCAGACAGACGTCGACTGTGCCATACGCCATGCATTTCCACTTTGGCATCTTATTTCCATCCCACAGATGAGGCAGATTTTATGGTACTACTTTCAAATGTACATGTCTTCTAGTTTTATATTTCTCAGCCTCTCTCTGGGCCAATCTCATTTAGCCCCCTTGCAAATTAAATGCATCTCATTCAAGCGAACCCATTTAGGACAATGCCCTTCAGGTGTGTGCATCTTGGTACATCTTTCATTTTAAGACAAGTGTTTGATTTATTTTTCATCTCATTACACTCCTTAGAATTATGTGCATCTCATTACACTCAGTGCGGTGAGACGACTTATTTCAGGTGTAGACATTACACCCAGTATTATCAGGCAAGAATTTTTTTTTCATTTCATTACAAGCCTTACAATTTATGTACATCTCATTACAATCAGCCATTGAAGACAATTCCCTTCAGTTGTGTATACCTCATTATATCTTTTCATTTTCAGATTTTTTTTCATCTTATTACACCCAAGCACTATTCAGAGAACTCATGTCAGGTGTCTACATGTCACATCCACCTGTTATTTCATTAATTTCTGGGTGGTTGTTTCCCCCTCGAATTGCAAAATTCTCATTAGATGAAATGTATTTAAGGCTGGCTCCACCCAGCCGTGGGCCTCCCATGCTCCTTTGCGAAGAGAGGAAGTGCACCAGGTTCTCCTGGATTTGGCCAATAGTCTGCTACCTGTTCCCCCTCACACACAGGGACCCTCTCAGTTAACTTCCTCACCTGCACATTGAGGGGTTGGAGGAGATGGTTGCTAAGTTCTTCTCAGTTGATGCTCCATGAAACTAATCCTGCGGATGATGACATGGGTCCCCAGCTTCTCCCCGGGAGGGGGACTGCTCTGCTCTCTGGATAGCCCCCATCTCTGCTGAAGAAGCTGAGATTGACGCCACTGCCCAGGCTTCCAGCGGCCAGCCGCCTTCACGCTTCTTGCTGCCCTTCTGATGGGGTCACATTTTGGAAGGGGATGGAATGAATAACTTGGCTCTCGTGTTGGAATCTCCCCCCAAGCACCTCGGGGCCAGCAGCATCTTCACCTCTCCTGCAGCCCCAGCCAGGAGCGGTGGGTAGGCTCGGCCCACCTAGAATTGCTGAGCAACAATTGCTGAGGGGGGGGTTTGCTGCAGGACCCCAAGTTCTGTTCAATGTCTGCCAAATCAGAGTCTCCCAAGGTAAGTGCCTTTATGACAGCACCCCAGCAATTCGGAACCACCACTGCCTCACCCAGACTCAATTTTGGACAAAGATCTGTGGTGCAGGTGTCCTGTAGGGGACTGGGTAGGGGGAATGCCTGATGCTCTGAGTGTGGCTGCTCCCAGGCAGGTTTGCCCACAGCAGGAATCCAAGCCTAGAGTGAAAAAATTGTTTCTCAGCCCCAGAAAGGGTCAGGAGACCCAACCTGCTCGCCCCTTCCAGGAATCCATCCACAGCACACCATAAATTGTCATCTGCCTTTAGCGCCCACCTCCGGCCTTGGGGAGCAAAGCCTCCCGGGCAGAAAGGCTACAAGGCTACATTCCTCAAGCTTTCCTAGTAAAAAGTCACAATTTATTGAGCACTTGGCATGTATGTGAGATTTTGTATTCAGAATAACCCTGGGAGAAGGACTGATATTCGTATTAGTATTCCCATTTTTAAAATGAGCCTCAGAGGAGCGCCTGGGTGGCTCAGTCGGTTGAGTGTTCAACTTCAGCTCAGGTCATGATCTCATGGTTCACGGGCTTGAGCCCCATGTTGGGCTCTGTTATGACAGCTCAGAGCCTGGAGCCTGCTTCATGGATTCTGTCTCACTCTCTCTCTGCCCCTCCCCCACTCATGCTCTGTCTCTCTCTCTCTCTCTCTCTTTCTCTTAAAAATAAATAAAACATTAAAAAAATTAAAATGAGCCTCAGAAATTATTTTTCTCAAAAATTATTTAGCTGTGCCCTCACTCTCCACCAGTCAAGCCTAAAAATCTAAGACCCTGGCCTTGCCCTCTGAATGGGAGATAATTTATCTTCCTAAGGCTCAGCTTGACCAGGGCTGGCCCTCAGGGTCAAAGGCAGAAGTCCCCCTCTTCCCTGAAATCTCAGAGGTGCCTGCATCCCTGCACCTTCCTTGGCTTTTCTCCTCCTAGGACCCCACATGCAATGCTGCATTCAAAGACCCAAGATCCAAACCTTAGCCTGCTTCCCCCACGGCAGAGCACCTACCCAGTAGCCCACCAGCTCCTCACTTGAACCTGCTACATTTGGGGGATGAGTGGAGGGAAGGGCCAGATCTCTGCATTCTTCTCTAGGAGCTGTGCTATGGAAGGGGGCTGGGGAGCTCTTCCTAGAGAAGAGGCTGCTGTTGACCATCAAAAAACTGGAATAAAGAAGCGGGCAACAGCAAGGCCATTGTCCTGTCGCAGACAGCTGCTCAGCTGTGTTGCAGAGAAGGCCGAGTGAGGTCAGGAACTAGGGAGGTTCAGTGATCTGTCAGTGATGACAGCTGACATCCAAGCCTCCTCTCCTTCTGCCTTTGAGGTGACACCTTCCCTCCCATTCAGAGGGCAAGGCCAGGGTCTTAGATTTTTAGGCTTGCCGGGTAGAGAGTGAGGGCAAACAGGCTGGAAGGGGAGGAAGAAGGGCCAGGGAAAGGGGATTCATCTCTGGGGAAGATGGCAGAGAATGTGTCCCCAGACAGAGTGGACAGGCCTGGAGCCCAGGGGCATTGTCAGACTGGGCAGCACTTCACGGGGTGAATACCAAAGTGACTCTGTGGGAGGAGGCGGGGACGGGAGAGGATGAAGAGGAGACAAGCCAGACTGGAGCACCGGGCAGCCCCCAGCGGCTCCTCCGGGCTAACTCACTTCTGTGGTTCCGCGATGCACTTTCCTCTCTCCGGCAGGTTGGGAGTGCAAGAGAAAATGAGGAGGGGGACACAGGGTAGGGGAAAGAGACGGAGAGAGGGAAAGAGAGAGAGAGAGGAACTAGATGTGCAAGTGTCTCTGGGGTTTTTCAGACAAAGCTATTATCAAAATGCCAACCAGCTCCCGCCTGGCAATTTGCATATTCCATGCTGTGCTCTTTGAAGCGGGATGAATATGCATGAGGGCCTGGGCGGGGTGTGGAGCTGCAGGGCTGTGGGCTAAGGTGGCTCATTGTTCTTTTAAAGGAGAGGCATTGATAGGAAGCCAAGGCACCTTTCTGGTCAGCAGAGTGGCCTCCATCCCCCTCCCTAGTGAAGGGAGGAGGAGAGCAAAGCTGAGGCCCAGACAGAAAGCCTAGCGACTATTCCCTCATCCTCTCAAGGAAATAAATAATCAGGCGCCATCAAGAACGCGAGTCTCTTCTCCAAGAGCAACATTTAATTACTCTGCCCTCCACGCATGCTAATCACAGAGGCTGGCTCGGTGGCGGCGGGGGTCACCTCTCGTGGCTTCCAGGGAAACAGGACTGCCTTTCCCCATTTTGTGCTCCTGCTGCAAGGCAGGCTGGGCACCCTGGGGTGCTCCCTGCTCTTGGCCTTTGGTGGGAACCCCCCTCAGTGCTGCCGTCGCTGGGTGAGGTGGGAGCAATGCTTCGGGTCCCTGGAGCACACACCACACGGGCCAGGTGCCCACCGGGTGCCAGCAGAACCTGGTTTATCATTCCTCCTAAGACACCTGCAGGATGCACCTTCTCACCTACCGTCTGCGTCCCTTCCCCCCCCCCCCCCCCCCGCCAGAGTCACCCTCCAGGCCTTCCAGTGGGCATGAAAAAGGTCTATTTAATTTTTAAAAGCCAATGAATCCCACAAACATTAGGGCCACACACTCTTAGGTTTTCCTGCTGGTGACCACATCTGTCTTCCTCCTGAAAGAGACGGACAATGATAGGGAGTATTTGGGAAATGGCTTGTCCCCACCCCCGCCACCCCCGTGATTGTTTCAACTCCCCACCAAGGAAGGCTGGTGTCTGGCTCTACAGTGGGGTTTCCCTTCCAGGAATTGATCACATTAGACTTTGCCAGACCCACAGGGGGGCCTTTAACTGCAGGGAACCCGCCTGGGGTAAAGCCCGCCCACCTGCACGCACACAGCTGAGACTGGCTGTGAGTCTGGCCGTCAGGGCTGAGTGGAGTCGGAGGGGCCCCCCCTCCAGGTTCCTACCTCCCAAAGGAGGCGAGGAGGGGACGCTGAGGGAGGAAAATTGCATTCACCTATGGCACTTTTTCCTGGTTCAGCCTCCATGAGAACAAGCTTCTCCAAACCTTAAGGCGAACACCAATTGCCTGGAGAGCTGTTGAAATACAGCTGGGCGCACCTGGGTGGCTCAGTCAGTTAAGCATCTGACTCTTGATTTCGGCTCAGAACATGATGTCAGGGTTATGAGATCAAGCCTCGTGTCTGCGGAGCCTGCTTAAGATTCTCTCTCTCCTTCTCCCCTTGGCCCTCCTTACACACACACACACACACACACACACACACACACACACACGCACACCCCGCGCAGATTCTGATTCACGAGGTCGGGGTGGGGCATTTCGAACAGGCAACTTGAGGTGTCAGTGCTGCTGGTCCGGGCACCACACATTGAGTAGCAAGGAGAGAATCTGACCGAGTAGTCCCTCCAAGACTGCTAAACGTGGACAAGAGATAAGAGGAACCACCGTCCCCACCTTCCCCTGCTCACCTCCTCTAGCTCGAGTGTGTCCCTGACACTTGAGGTTTATTTTTAACTGCCAGCGGCTTTGATTAGCTTGTCTCTGCTGCCTCAGACACCTGCTGGCAGGATACATGGTGGGGGCGGGGGAGGGGGGCTGACCCAGATCTGACAAATCCAAGGAAGAAAGCAAAGCTCTGGGGATTCACTGCTTCCCCTTTGCTGAGGCAGGTGAAAAACCCCAGAGCTGGCAAATGACCTCCCACCACGAGCGACCAGTGACAGTAACCATAGTGCCAGAGAACGCAGTACTGAGGTCATCCCTTTTTGTCAAAGCACTGATGCTTATGTCATACAGCCCCTAAGGATCTGCATGGGCACCTGTGGTCTCCTCTGTCTTCCTGCAGCTGCCAGGGCTCTGCCTGTATCGAGGTTCTGCTCTAGGTAGATGCCTGAGTTGGACCTACAACTTCCCTAGAGGGGTAGGCCCCCCCTCACCCCATGGAAAGATGGCCACAGTTCGGCCACACTCCCAGAAAAGCAGAGCCCCAAGAAGTAAGAAGCAAGGCCCCAAAGATGCCTTCCACCGTCACCCACGTCAACCCACAGGCTTCTGTGGAATCGCTCGTGTGGTAAAATCTGGCTTTCTGTTCGGTATGTCCCGTTAGAGCAGACACTAGCAAGCACTAGATTACCGTTCCCAGAGGTCACTGGGGCATTCAGGAAGCAGCAGCAATCCCCCAAGCTGGGGTTGCTCAGTAAGGCCGACTCCCTCCGACCCCCAAGCCTCCAGGTCCCCGTGGAAGGGCTGGCAAGTGGCCAATGTGGCCATCCTAGTGGGAGGGATGCCTCCCCAAGGCTCACTTCCTACCTGCTAACATCACCATCACCCCACTAGTCTGATACCCTCTAGCCAGTAGCTCCTAGAACACAGTGCACAGCTCCCTTAAAAGCCAGGCACATGGCCTTGGGATTCTGGGGGTGGCCTCCCCCTTCTGACTGCAGGGCAGCCCACGGCAGGGCACGCTCTGGTCCCTCAGCACGCAGGGGGTCTGCCATAGGCCACAGGCCATCACGCGAAGGCAGCTTCACAGCCTTTCTCTCCAGGTTTGAAATACCACACTCCAAAACACATGAAGAATATTAATTAAATGAAGGTTTATTTCAAAATTAGTCTTAGAATGTAAGCTGTTTTTGAGGGCTGGAGCCAGACTACATAAATGAGCAGTGAGAGCGCCCGCCTTCCTCCAACGTGGGCGGAGAGGCGCCTCAGCGGCCCTGTCCCTCAGTCATGCATCCAATGGTCACTAGGACTAGAAACCAACAGCAAAGGACCCCGCGCGCTTGCTCATGTTTAATCCGGGTTAAGCTATACACGTTTAAATACACGTCGGAGGTTACGTGGTGTCATGCAGTCCCTGTGATGGAATGACTCTTGCTCAGTGACCTCCGCAGCAAGGCTGCCCCCAAGGCAAGGTTAGGTGGGACAGAGCACTGAAAAGAGAAGGGGAGAGGGGGGAGAGAGGTCAAAGAACAGCGTGGGTCAGGACCTCCCAGCACAGGGTGGTCCTGGCCCAAAGGCATTCATGTTCTGAGCATTGAACTGTCCCCTAGGAACTCAAGAATAACTGTGATCACATGTCTTCTCTCCAGAAGAAGAGACCACGGTAGGTGGTCATTTGGTGTAATGATTTAAGTCTCCGGTGCTTGTCTTCCTGAGTTCAAACCCTGCATCGGGCCTTTGCTAATTCTCTGACCTCTGGGAAATCACTTCACTTTTCTGTGCTTGCTTCCTCGTGTGTCCAATAGACTGTCTCTGCCTACCCCACAGGGTTGTTCAGAAGCAAACAGAAAGTGCTCAGTAAATGTTAACTAGTTTTATGAATTCACTGACATTTCCATGGATCACAGTGGGGAAAGGGGTCTAGTCAGACTTACAGAACCCATTTCCACAAACCTCCTTTGAGAAATTTGCTTTTAAAGCCTTTAAGAGTCAGAAGTTCTTCCCAAGGTTTAGCCTGAAGTCCTCCTGCAGAAATTCAAGACTAATCTTTCTGATCCTTTTGGAAACAATATAGCTCAGGTTCTTAACTGAGATCCAGAAGCCTACGGGAACTGTCCCCAATGCTGTGTGTGTGTGTGTGTGTGTGTGTGTGTGTGTGTGTGTGTGTGTGTAGCAAAATCTGATGAAGTCAACTGGACAACAGATGACTATCAGTAAGACACTGTTATGGCCTGAAAGTTTGGGTTTCCCCAAATTCACATGTCGAAGCCCTAACCCCTAGTGCAGCTTGTATTTGGAGATGGAGCCTCTAAGGAAGTGAGGTTAAGTGAGTCATAGGATGGGGCTCTGATCTGATAGGATTAGTGTCCTTATAAGAGGCACCAGAGAGCTCTAGCACATGCTCTCTTCACATGCACAGAAGATAGGCCACCTGAGGACAGGGCGAGAAGGTGGCCATCGACAAGCCAAGGAGAGAGCCCTTGCAAGCAACTGGATTTGCTGGCATCTTGACCGTGGACTTCTAGCTTCTAAAACTGAGAGAAAATAAATTTCTGTGGTTCGAGCTAGGCATTTTGTTTTAGCAGCCTGAGCAGACTGATACAGGTATTAACATCACAAAAAGAAAGACGACCAGAGAATACATGTCTCTTAACGGAAGTGTATAACCACCGACAATGTAATGCTTATCGAAAAATATGAGGGGTGCCTGGGTTAAGTTGCTTAAGCATCCAACTCTTGACTTTTGGCTCAGGTCACGATCTCATTGTCATGAGATTGAACCCCGCATCAGGCTCTGCCGTGACAGCATGGAACCTGCTTGGGATTCTCTCCCTCCCTCTCTCTCTGCCCCTCCCCCACTCGTTTGAGAGCATATGTGAATTCTCTCTCTCTCTCTTTCTCAAAATAAACAAACTTAAAAAAAATTTTTGAGACTAAGTCCGAAAAAGCCTCAGCTCTACCAGTTGAACAGGAAATACAAAAACTGAAAAAAGTAATTATTAAAATATTTTAAAATTATTAAATACAAAAAATAATTTAAAAAATTTTTAAATGTTTATTTATTTTCGAGAGCATGAGAGACACAGAGGGTGAGCTGGGGAGGGGCAGAGAGAGAACGAGACACAGAATCTGAAGCAGGTTCCAGGCTCTGAGCTGTCAGCACAGAGCCCGATGCGGGGCCCAAACTCACGAACCACAAGACCATGACCTGAGCCAAAGTCAGCCACCTAACCAACTGAGCCACCCAGGCACCACTAAATACAAAAAATAATTTATTAAATTAAACCATGGGGACACAACTAACTAGCAGAAGCCAAAATGAGGAAATTTTACAGGACAAATAAAATTTGCAATAAATTTCAAGGAATGAGAGGAAAGAAAGGAACATCTACATATATTAAAAGAGACTTAAGACACATATTATCCAATTGCAATGTATGGACTCTCATTGGATCCTGATTCAAATAGACTGGAAAAATATCTGAGCACTGACTGGGTAGTCAATGATTTTAAGACATTTTGTATTTTTCTAATTGTGTTAACAATATCGTTGTGTTTTTTAAGTTTATTTAAGTTTAAGTTTATTTTTTTTAAGTTTTTAAGTTTTTTTTAAGTTTATTTTATATTGAGAGAGAAAAAGAACACACATGGAGGGGCAGAGAGAGAGGGAAAGATAAAGAATCCCAACCAGGCTTCACACTGTCAGCACAGAGCCTGACGCAGGGCTCAATCCCACAAACCATGAGATCATGACCTGAGCCGAAATCAAGAGTCAGATGCTCAACCAGCTAAGCCACCCAGGCACCCTTTCAAGTTATGTTTTTTAAAAGAGCCCTGTGTTTTAGGGGCGTCTGGTGGCTCCGTGGGTTGAGCATCCAACTTCAGCTCAGGTCATGATCTCACAGTTCATGAGTTTGAGCCCTGTGTCGGGCTCTGGGCTGACAGCTCACAGCCTGGAACCTGCTTCAGAGTCTGTGTCTCCCTCTTTCTCTCTGCCCCTCCCCTGCTCTCTCTCTCTCTCTCTCTCTCATAAATAAACATCAAAAAAATTATAGAGTCCTGATGTTTTAGAAATGTACACTGATGTATTTATAGATTAAAAATGATGATTAGGATTTGCTTCAAAATAATATGGAGAGGAGAAGCTGGGTAGGGGAATGAGTAAAACTGGCCATGAGTCAATAATTACTGAAACAGGATGTTGAGAACATAAGAGTTCATTATACCTGTCACTCAACTCTTAAAAAGTTTCATTAATAAAAGATAAAACAAACGTTAGGAAAGGATGTAACTAATCATGACTTCAAGCAGCCGAAACCTGGTAAAGGTGTCCCCGGCTCTGTTTTTCCAAACGAAATAGGCCGAACTCCACAGAACTTTCACAATAATGTGCCGGCTTGGCTGTCCTAATGTGGAGTGGCTCTGGGGACTCCGGGCAACATCCAAAGACAAAACCCCTCCCTGCCAGGGCCTCGCAGCCATCCCGGGGCGGCCCTGGCCCTGCGCAGTCTGGGCAGGCTGGCCGCTGGAGACCCCGCAGGGCTCTGCTCTGGGAGGCCTGGGGGCTGCGCTTACCTTTTAAAATGTAGTCCGTTAGCAAAGTGGGCACCTTCTCATTATCCTCCTTCATGGCAAAGAGAACTGGAGAAGGAGAGAGAGAGAGAGAGAGAGAGAGAGATTAGGTGAGGTTCTGTGGCCAGACAGTCCACCAACCCAAAATGAGAAATGATTCAAGGAAACCTGACATTCACGGAGTACTGAGCAAAAAAGCCTAGAAGCTTCTGTCAAGAATCAGCACTTATCGTACTGACGGAGAAGAGAATACATTCAAAGAATCAGAGTAGCCTGTTGGTGATTTTATTTTCTTTTATCTTATATGTGGGGGGAGGGGGTATTTTTGCTCACCTGTAATTTCCACATTACTTCCTAAGTATATATCTTTATATATCTTCCTAAGCATGAACATAAATAAAACAATTTATAAAAGAACGTGCTTCAGATGCAATCTAAATGTCAAGAATAACAGTCATCCCATTATTGAATCACCCATGGAACTCTTTAAAGACATTCTATTCGTGTAAACAGATATTGGAAAATTTTCCCTAATTATTATAATAATAAATTATAATTCCAATACATTAACAACAAATGAACTTACAATATTTGCAAATATTCATTTTCTATTTCATGCCCAGTAGAGTACTAGAATTCGTGGAATTGCAAAGGAATTATGGGCCCTCAAGTTCATAAAGTTCTCGTCGAGACACTTTCATGATTTTCACACATAGTAGGGAAATAATAGGGAAGTTACTGCATAAAGGCTTTTTAGAAGAGTTTTTACAATAGTTTTTTCTGTCATTAAACTAGGTAGCTAGCACGTTCTCATATTCATAATTCATACGGTGGAAGTCAGCTTTGGAGTAAACCCTTCAAGAACGTTGCTGGACTTCGTCTATAACATCATAAAATGAGGGGAGAAGGGAGCCCGCCAACAGGACTCTTCACCAACAGATTCTTTAAATAAACTGTGGTGTATCTATCCCATGTAGGCAGGGTCACGAAACTCGGATTTCAAAACTGGGGAGTGGGTGACAGAGAGCCTGGGCTGTGGTCCGAGTCGGTGGTCGGGTCCCGCCGGAGAACAGAAAGAGCCTGAACCTGGGGGCCCTCCAGGTGCTCCTTCCTTTTATTTCCTCTATAGTTTCCGACACTTATCTGTGTCGACCGGAGAGGCTAGAAGTACTTACAAACAAATACGGGCAGACTAAACGCCGCGCCAAGAAGCTGCGCAGACGAAACTGTTGCCCTCAGCCAGTGTGTGTCTAAGTCTCCTGCCCAAATCTGAAATGTATAGGCGCCATCTGGTCCGCAAGAGCTGGTCTTGGGCCTCTGTTCTTGGGTTCAGGAGGAAAGAGGAGCCATTCACAAATCCATATGAGGATTTGCCGAAAAAAAGTAGAGCTTTTATAGTCTGCAGCGGAATTCGCATTCAGGAAAGATGGCAGTATTTTTCTTTTAAAAAGAATAAAATATTGGAATGTGGTGGACCCACATGATGGGAGAGAGAGCCATAAAAGGAACGTTAACCAAATGTTAACTGATAGAACTAAAATCATGATACAAAATTTTATAGCCAGTTCATCCCAACTATATGGCGAAGACGTAAAATATTATGGCTGAAAACACCAAAGTAGTACCCACAGTGGAGGGGACAATGAATTATTTATTTTCTTTTGTTCACTTTCCTGTGTTTCTGAACTGTTCTAAATGATGGATATGCTCCAATTAAGATTTTTCAAACGAACTTGAAACATGTAAATAAAACCCACTGTTTCTTAATTAAAATGAAAAAAATGTTCACACTGAATTCCTGAATGGGTATCTGTAATAAATTTATAGCTCCCCCTTTAAAAAAATGATAGAATACTTTACATATATCAACTTGCGTAATTTGTCCAAATTATTTTCCAAGTGCCTACTGCTTGTGAAAACACAAACAACCTATAAATGTCAGTTCATTTCTGTCGGCTCCCTTTAAAAAAAAAATCTTAGCGCATATTTATGCAAATAAAGGAGTTTAAAATGAGTGAAGAGGAAGCCAATGTACTTTGAATTTGAAATTCCAGAATTCTCAAGGACACCCAGATCCGTGGATGTAGGCAGGGTTTCCATTTACCAGAACCGCCTGCTTTGGTTGTCCCAATTGATAAAAATGAACATGTTTGGTCACCTTTTGTAGCGCCAGGGGCCCTCCTCATCTGAATAGAAGAAACTCTTCATCCCCTCCCCTGGGGTATCAAATAGCCCTGCGCTGGCCTGGCCCCATGATGCTGGGCCACTGCCCCTGAGGCAGGGCCACACTGGGCTGGGCGGCTTGGGTAGCCTGTCACTCAGGCCTTGCGCGGTTGCCAGGGAGATGGACATTCTTGGAATTCACTGAGCCTGCCGCCCAGTCTCAGCCTCAGCTTTTTCTCTTCCTAAAAGCCTCAGGCTGACACTGATGGCTAACACCGCATGCCCCCAGCCCTTCGGACGTTGTAGCGTTTAATGTGTGTAAGGAGATTTTGCCTTTATCACACACTGGTTTCTCCCGCAGCTCAGAAAGTTTATTAATATTTGACAATAGAGTCAGAGCAAAGGGGAGGAGGCAGTCATTTCCTGGAAGGAAAAACTGTTCTTTCCAGTCAGGCTCACCCACCCTACCACCCAAGAAACCTTGCTTCTCCTTAAAAATGCAGCCAGTCCTGGGGCGCCTGGGTGGCTCCGTAGGTTGAGCGTCCAACTTTGGCTCAGGTCATGATCCTTTAGTTCGTGAGTCCCAGTCCTATGTCAGCTCCGTGCTGACGGCTCAGAGCCTGGAACCTGCTTCAGATTCTGTTCAGATTCTGTGTCTCCCTCTCTCTCTGCCCCTCCCCAGCTCCCTCCCTCCCTCTCTCCTTTTTCCCCTCTCTCTTTCTCTCTCTCTCTCTCTCGCTCGCTCGTTCACTCTTGCTCTCTCTCAAAAATAAGCATCAAAAATATTTTTAATAATAATAATATTTAAAATGCAGCCAGTCCCATACACCAAGCTCCTCGCTTCAGGGCCACAAGGTAGGACAAAGTAACCTCAAGTTGCTCACAAGAGGACAGGGAAGGCAGAGATCACAAGGCTTTGAGCACTGCTGGGTGAGCCCCAGAAAGTCCCTGCACACCACCACTGCCCCCACCAGCCCCCAACCTCCTTCACCAGCTCATTCTTTCCTGGCAAGTCTCTGCCCTTTACAAGGAAGCAGGGGAAAAACAAGAGAGCTCCAGGGTGCCTGGGCGGCTCAGTCGGTTAAGCGTCAGACTTTGGTTCAGGTCATGATCTCATGGCTCATGAGTCGGGCTCTGTGCTGACAGCTCAGCGGCTTCGGATTCTTGTCCGTCCCTCTCCCCCGCTTGCGCTCTGCCTCTCTCAAAAATAAACATTAAAAAAAAAAGTTAACCAAAGAAGACAGCCCGGGGTACCACTGCAGAGTGCTTTAGTTTTGTCGCTGGGTAGGGGGACGTGATGCAGTGATACGGACACATTCTGCCCCGTCTAAGGCCCTGTTCTCAGGGAAACCACAGGTCTGAGGCACCAGGCCTGATGCTCACAGGGAGGGAAGAAGGAAAATGAGCAAGCAGCCCATCTCACTGAGGACAAGGGGAACTCACTGTTTGTCAGCATCTGGAGATCTTCCACTGACGGAGGCAAGGCTTTCTTCTCGTAAGGGATGACGGTGTTCAGATACTAAAAGACAACAGGGCATGCAGGGCTTGAGACTCAAGTATGGTCCCTCTGCTGGTAAGATGAGGTGACAATTCGCCTGGGGACTGCGTTTTTCTCTAATAAACATGCTCCATCGAATTGGACACTCTGGGCAACACCCCAGACACTGTGCACACCACTGCTTCAGGACCCTGTCCCCCTCATTGGGGACGGTCTCTGAAAGTAAGACTTTACCATATTAGCCTTCTATTCTAGCTAATACATTCTTCTGACACTAGAAGACTTTGGTTATGTAGGAATCCTGGTGAGCAGAGGCTGAGAGCAGAGAACGTTTTAAAGGGGGATTCTGTTTTCTCATCTTTTGCAGAGCGATTTGAAAATGAACAGTCTCTCTTTTGTCAAAGGTGACAGGGGAGAGAACCTCAATCCCGCCCTGGGTCTTGGAATGTTGGGTTTGCTCCCTCTGCTGGATACAAGGTGCTTCTACAACAAGCCCACCCTGGCCGAGTGGGCTGTTCTGAGACTGCAGCTCCAGAGAGACCCTGAAGGTAGCGGACGAGCCTGGGGACTGAGAAGAGCTCCAGACCCAAGGCCAAAAGACTCGTATTTTGGTCTTGGTTCTGCCCCTAGCGGTGTGGCCTTGGGAGAATACCTACCCTCTCTGGGCCTTAGCTCTCACAGCTGCAAAATGAGGCGCCGGGGCTAGATATTCCTAAAATCTCTGCCATGCTGCAATGCTAGGATTCTACCCCTGAGGAATCAGCTGCAACTGTGTCTAACGTACACACACACGACGACGAGCTCATGCCACCATCTCAGCCTCGTCTGAGTATGCACGCGCCCTCCTGATCAGACTACGCACCTCGCGAGGGCAGAGCTAGACTTACCCATCTTTATATCTGAGGACCTGCATCAAAAACGGCTCCCCTTTTAAAAGAAACTGGCTGTCCCTCCTCAAGAGGGGAAGAAAAGGTGCACTCCTCCCCCTGCCCGAGTCCCAGGATAATCCCAGGGAATCACCAAGTTGCAAGAGTCCAGGAAGAGAGCTGGGAGCAAGGGAACTGCTTGTACCTGCTTGTCCGTTCCTGAGGAGCCAAAGGTCTGGCGGATGCCGCTCTGCAGGATGTTGGAGATGCCTTCCATGCTGAAGCGCTGTGAAGAGGAGGGGGCTCAAGAACAAATGCTTCCTGCTCCATAGTCCTTGCCCTGGGTACCTCGGTGTCCTCCCTAAACTACCCAGACCCACCGACTACCACCGGGTCCCAGATAACACCAGGGCTAAGAGATAGGCCAAAATGTCAGCCTGAGCTTTGCAAGAATGAATAGTAGAGTCTCAGAGACTCTCAGCTTCGTCCCTCAGGGCAACAGGCCCCCCTGCGCTCCCCTCACTTCCAAACTTCCGCCCCCCCCCCCCATGTAAAGAGAAGAGCGAAGCAGGACAGTCCACCTGGAGCAGATTACGGCGCAGGCATCTTAGGGAGGACAATGAAATGTCCAGCCTTGTGGAAGGGCAAATGTAAGTAAAGCTACTGTCCTTCGCTGGGAAGCTTTTTCCAAAATGCACAAGCCCAGCACCAATTCAGTGGGTCTGGGCTAGAGCCTAGGCCCTTCAAGGTATTTTGAAAAAGCTCCTTGGATGATTCTCCTGAGCTTCCTTGATCAAGAACCACAGGTCTGAAGAATCCTGTCACTATGTATGACAGGAAGTAAGGCATCATACTTTTCAAGCCTGAAACACCCTACTGACATCCTAAAGAGATAAGTGGGGATGAGTAGCAGGGATTCTGACCCTGAGTCCCAGGGCACAATGCCCCTCAGCACTAAACACCTTCACCCCTCTCTCTAAGGTCTAAGGTAGCACGTGCCATATGCAAGTATTTTTTGATGTCCCCGTCTTGCCTCCACCAGCTGGACCAGGCATACTCCAGGGGAGTAAAGGAGACAGGGGTGTCTTCTCCCTCTTTACAGCCCCACAGTCTGCCAGGGGTCCTGCTCACACTCCACACTGTGCCCCGGTCTGCTTACGGGTCCTCTGCAGGGTTGGGATGGGGACCCGCCAGGGTGAGGATCAGGGGCTGGACACACCCAATAATCCCGCTGGGTGGTTCACACACCTTGAGAGGCATCTGGTTTCCCTTCTCTATCCGGCTGCTCTGCAGACTCAGGCCTTTCTCTTTCCGCCTCTTCTTCATCAGCTCGCGCTGCTCCTTCTGCTTGTTCTGAACCTCAATCAGCACCGTGATGAAGGAGTTCTTCACTTCCTTCTCAAATTCCAGCTCGTCTCGGCGGGCCAGCTGCTGCACCAGCTCCTCTGAGAAGTCCCGGATGGCACCCTCCACCTGGTCCAGCAGCTCGGTCAGCTCTGACCCAGACATGTGCCTCAGGCCTGCAGAGAGAGACCATCCCACAGGTGACAGCTGTGTTCGAGTCAGAGCCCGAACCAGAGGCTCCTGGGGCTGCTGCCGCGTGAGGTGGCTCTGCCTCTCCGGGGGAAACCCCTTTCAACCCCTTATAGGACTGGGAATTGAGGGCCATGCCAAGAAGGGAGGGACCCATATACCAACAGCCAAAGTGAACACTGCTCCCAGGGACACAGAAGAAGAAATAGCTCCTCAAGAAGCCCGTGGACTCTGCAAAAATGTGCATGGACAGACACGTGGCTTTTTGATCCTGTGTTCCTCTTCCTATTTCTTCTCTGTTTCTACAATATTCCAAGTGCAAAATGGGTCAAGAATCAGGGGGAGAGGAGTGCCTGGATGGCTCAGTCGGTTCAGTGACTGACTCTTGGTTTCAGCTCATGTCATGATCTCACAGTTACATGAGTTTGGCCCCTGCATCAGGCTCTGTGCTGGCCGCGCAGAGCCTGCTTGGGAATCTCAATCTCTCCCTCTCTCCCTGCACCTCCCTTGCACACATGTTCTCTCTTTCTCTCAAAATAAAAGATATAGCTGGACATCAACATAAGCACGGTGGCCTGATGCCTTCTTCACCCCTCCTGTCCTGTGTGGCAATGCAGACATCCAGGAATATGGGAAACATCAACACACTGAAAAATGAACCCTGGCTGGTTGGGACAGAGTCTGCTGTCAGGGGAAAGGGAACCTGAGATAAAGGGATACAGATAACTTTGTCTTAAATTCTTGACCCTTAAGATTTCTTCATTTAAATCGATTGCGGAAGGGAGGAGGGCGGCATCATTTCACATCTGTCCCTTTCTGAGATCTCTGGTTTCTGCCCCAGAATCCATTTCACTTCTCCGTTTCTGCTCTGGCCTATGTGTTTGCTGCCTTGGTTCACCTTCCCCGTTTCTTCTGCTCTCGGGAGCTGCCTCCTCCTTCTGCATTTGCCGTTTCACTCTGCACCGTCAGCTGTTTTGGGAGGCTTGAGCTGAATGCCACTGTGTTTGGGGCCTTTGTGTGGCTGAGCACGGCCCGAAGGCAGCCAAGTCTGCCCCATCATTCCGAGCACATTCCTTCTGCGCTGGCCATCTCCCGGCCTCCACGCTTTAGGGCGCTGAGTTTCATTTTCAGGACACAGTCCTTCAGATCAGGCCTCAATTTTTGCCATGTTTGGACCTTTACACCGCCCAGCCCGCCTTCTCCCTCCTGTGTTTGCAAGTCCCCACCAGCCCGTGTGTGAATGTCCTCGCCCTCCTGCAGCACGGGTGCCCTTGTCCCTCCAGACTGATGACTTCCTTCCGTACCCAATGCTGCCTTCGCTGAGTTACATCTTTCCATTTCACGCTCACCCGCCTCTGCGTGATCACTTTACTACGAACCTGTGTCAGAGAGCTAACGTGACGCACGGATTAAGGGGAGTTCTGGAGTCGAGCTGCCTTCACATTCGGACTCCAGCCCTCATGGCCCGTATGTGATGAAAGGGCAAATACAAATAAAAATAAGAGGCTTGACTCTCCCTGTTGAAAATAAAGGAAGAGACTTTCTCTCTCTTTCACTTGCCTTTTCTTTGAGAATGGCTTCCTTGGTCCTTTGCAGACAGATGCCAATCATTTTAATGGCTAAATAAGCCTCTTGCCCCAAGTCTCAGGACTCAGGAATGTTCCCTCCACCACCTGGGAGTGACAGCTTTCAAAAGTAATCATCAGAGAAGATGACAGGAGCCTAACCAGTTGCCTGACTCCAGACTGCAAAACCTATTTAATGGATTGGGTTGTATCCACTTAGCTGTCGATGAGAGTAGGGTTTCTTTCTGGTGTTGCAATCCCTTTAGCAAGTGATATGCACTCCATTCTGGCTTTACGCTTATTCAATAATAAAATTGTTTTCTTTCTCTTCTCCTCTGTGGAAAGCTTTTCTGGATGGGGAGGAGATTTTGTTTTTAATTATATTTCCCCCACAGTGGCATCAAACAAGTCACTTAACCTCTCGAGATACTCAATTACCTCGATCCTAATGGAGTCAGCGTGGGGAGGAAATGCGATTATGCACAGAAATTCTCAGAACAGGGTCTGGTACATAGAGAGCTCTCCAAAAATATCCGCTGTCATGATTATTACCTTTTCCATTGGTTTTATGGTAGCATCATGTTGGATACTGGGTACAGATGTGTCCTCCTTTTTCTGCTTTTGTCTTATTCCTTGGTTACTTTTACCATCTTTGATTTTGTTTAACTGCCTTTCTCTCCACTCCCCCCGCCAAAAATGCTAACTTCTCTCATCACTGATGCCCAGGAAGAAAGGTGCCACCGCCCCCTCGATCTGAGGTTCTATTAGCTACAAATGAAGCACGTGCCCTCGGCCTGGCCCAGAGTGGTCTCCATCCTTGGCACCAGGGCCCTCACCTTCATAGGACCAGTTGTTGTTGAAGGTCTGGGTCAAGGCCTGCATCTCCTGAAGGAGGACGGAGTCAGCCTGGGAGGAGGTTTCTCCCTCGTCCTCCTCCTCCAGAGCCTCCTCTTCTTCTTCGGGGTCTGGGGAGTTCTGCATCATTTCTTCAATCTCCTCAATTACCTAGAGAAGGCACACAAGAGAGTGCTTACTCTGTTCTCTGCTGAAGGGACATGCTGGCTCGAATTTTGATCGGTTAAGGATGTTTCTAATGTGCTTCCTGTAAAATCCCCAAAGCGATATCATTATTTAATACATATTGAATAATAATAAAAACAGATCTGACCAAAGGCTTCCATACACTCCTTCTTTAATGTAAAGCACTCTTTAATGTGAAATCTCTTCCAAGAACACCATTTAGATGAGTGCTTTATTGGAAATAAACTCCTCTTTCGGGAAACAAAGCAAAGCTGCCTGGAAAGGAATCTGTGGAGCCCTTTATTTCTAAGTGGGGAAATACTTTATCCACCCAACTTTAGCACAAAACCCAGTCCATTAACTGTCACAGTGCTTACGCTGTTCCTAGAACAGCTCAAAATGGGGAGGCTTTTTTACACTGAGGAAATCTCCAGAATTCACCTAGAGAGGAGCAAAGGCTGCCCAGACACAAGTACAAAACAGGATGATAAATTAACAAAAGGACAGGTAGGGTCTGGAGAGCAGAAAAGAGATAGGAAAACCAACTGTAATCTAGACTTAAAAAAATTTTTTTTAATATTTATTTTTGAGAGAGAGAGAGAAAGAAAGAGAGAGAGAGAGCGCGCACAAGCAGGGAAGGGACAGACAGAGAAGGAGACACAGAATCTGAAGCAGGTTCCAGGCTCTGAGCTGAAAGCACAGAGCCCAATGCAGAGCTCCAATTCATGAACCGTAAGAACCTGAGCCAAAGTTGGACGCTTAAACCGACTGAGCCACCCAGGCGCCCCTAACCAAGACTCTTAATAGGGCCCAGCAGAGAGGGCTGAACGAGAGGACTGCCAGAGGACTAACTGAGCTGGTTTGTCCATTAATGGTTTACACATAAAGAAAATGGAAGAAGCAAAGAAGGTCTGAAAGGCATCACCAGATGGATCGGATCACGATAGGGCGTTTACACATTTGTCTGTCCTCGACTCTGGAGTGGATTGAAGCTCTAGGCCACTGGACTGTGGTCCCTAAAGCAGGTGTTCATGTTAGCTGGACCAAGGACAAGGGGACTTAGGGTGCCCTCCTTGAGAATAATTTCTATTTTATTCCTGCAACTTCTCGCCTCCACTCAGCCAATTTAGGGTCTACTTAGTCTGTGCTGACTGAGAGCCACTTGTAAAACACAAGCAAATGACAAACCCCTGTTAGAATTTTACAGCTGAGTTTCTTGTTCTCTCAGACTACTTGGCCTGGACTTTGGATCACTGAATTGTATTTCTCTTACCATTCACAAGAATAACAGTTAAACCCTATTTTCTTTTTATCTGGCTCCCTTCAATCTCTTGATCCTTACCTGTTTATAATCCCACCTCTTTACCACAGATAGGAAAGTGTTCCTTTTACCAAAAAGTGCTGTCTGGTACCAACGGCTCCTGGTGGAGCTTCTGCGGAACTACTTTGTGGAAATCTCATGTGGGACCTGCTCCCAAAAGTCACCCATAAATATTTGTTGACTAAAACGTTGAAAAAAGAATCCAAAGACCCAAGACTACTCCCCCTGAGTACTAAGTGACTAAAGCCAAAATACAACTAATTCAATCAAATGTCAAGCACTACAATTTTTTTTTAAACAAAGACATAACTATACATTGAGTCCTTTTGGGGGCACCTGGGTGGCTCAGTCAGTTAAGTGTCTGACTTCAGCTCAGGTCATGATCTCACAGTTCGTGAGTTAGAGCCTCACATCAGGCTTTGTGTGGACAGCTCAGAACCTCGCCTCTGCCTTTGATTCTGTGTGTCTCTCTCTCAGCCCTCCCCACTTGTACTCTGTCTCTCTCTCTTAAACGTAATTAACATTTAAAAAATATTTTTTTCAAAGAGTCCTTTTAGAAGGCTCAACATTTTGGATGTTCTGTGAAACATGAGAAAATACCCATCCTACAAAAACCTCATCTGCCACTACTATCTTTGCAAGAACAGGGATTTAAGACCCTTATTTAAGTGTCTTGACTCTTAATGAGATTGCATTTCAGAGGCTTAGCCAGAAGGGAAGCCAGTCAAGACGGGGCCAAGTCTCTGGCTGTAATCAAACATGAGCCCCACCCAACCCAAGGGCTAGAAATTCTGTTCCTATTTACTGCAGGTGGGTAAACTAAGGCATAAAGAGAAATGAAATCCCTAATCAAAGATGCTCCAAGTCATCAACACAGCCACCACAAGACCATATATTTTTCTTCTGCCTTAAATGGATGTGACAAGGAGCTCCTGGTGGCTCAGTAAGTTAAGTTTCCAACTCTTGGTTTTGGCTCAGGTCATGATCTCATGGTACATGAGTTCAAGCTCCGCATCAGGCTCCGTGCTAGCAGCGTGAAGCCTGCTGGGGAGTCAGTCTCTCTCCCTCTCTCTCTCTCTGCCCCTCCCCTGCTCTCTCACTCTCAAAAATAAATTTAAAAAAAATTTTTAATAAAATAAAAGGATGTGGCAAGTATACATACTTAACCTTTTGTTTGACCCAGAGAACCAAAAGTCCTGAGAACCAAGAGAAATATTCATACCTGATCCGCTGTGAGTAGAGGCTCCTCATTGATACCAGAGTCGTGTTCACTCTTCTCGTTGAACTCTTCCTCTTCTTTCTCATGGATCTGAAGGGGGGAAGGGTGGAATTCTAATGGATCATCAGCAGACCCAGGCCTCTCCTCACTCTCTGGTCTCTAGAATGGATATGACCGAGAGGCCCCTCCAGCCAGCCAGCCGCTGTGTGAAGAGGGAATCTGAAGCATGCCCAGAGTTTCACCCGATTCCAAACATACCCCTTCAGCACAACATGAACCCCTGAGTCCAGCTCAGTCAGAAAAGGACAACGAGGGAGGAGCGCTGTTCTTTAACCCACAGACAGGTTGTCCCTGTGTGAACAAGGAACCCTTTCCAAGGCGAGTGAAACTGCAACCAACTCCTTCAGCAAAGGCATCCTTATTTACACAAGGAGTGTCAATCTGGGGTTTTGTTTCCTGAGTTTACTTAATTAGGCATTTTAACGGGTGGGTTCTTCCATTCCAAACAGTCAAGCTTTTAGAACTTGATGCAATGCTGTCTGGAATCGGAATCGGAATCGGAATTCTAGGCTTGGGGTCATCGCTGCTGAAGGATGTGATGAATCCACGTGAGACACGCCACAGAATCACCTGACCGCATGAACTGTAAGACAGACTACACATCTAAAATATTGAAACATTTGCCCTGTTTCCCAAAAATTCCACAATGCTGAGTAAGATTCTGAAAGTTCATTGGCATTGCTATTCTAGATGTTGAAATCCAACGAGGTATTCACAGCACATTTGGCTTTACTGACCATATCCCAAACAGGCACAGTCCAGCATTTATGTTCAGATCCTAAACAAAATAAACACCAAACCACCCCACAGGCTGTCCGCTTCCAGAAGACTGATTTGAAGTCATAGAAGGGCTGGTAAGGAGCGCCTCCAGGAAATCTTTCTGCAGAGACACCTCTCATGCCGGAATCAATTTTTACTTGCTCATCGATAGATAACAGGCTGACCTGCCTCTTTCCCGGGGATTACACTTCTCCTGGTCCAAGAGAAAACACCCAGCTCCAGAGATAATCTATCCTCGGAAACTTCTCCTCTATTCTTTGAGCTCCATCTTGGCAGATGCTCCTCACTAAACGTATCACCTTCTGTCTACGTTTGCTTAAAACCAGGACTATGTCATTAAAAAATTAATCAAATATATCTCAAATGCCGTCTGCACTCAACCTGGATAAGGGGTAGGACAGGGAAGTAATGGGATCATCTGAGGGGCTTGTGCACCAGATGGTGACATCTATTTCTGCTGGTGAACCCATATGCTGCTCTCTCTGCCAAGTCTACCTGCCACCTGTGGTGGCCGCCTGGCTTCCGCACGTCCCACTCTGCAGAACGCAGCTCCGGAGCCACACTTTGTTCATGACTACACTCATGGTGAACTTTCTCAGGGCCAAAAAGTCCTGTGCTAGAAGTTAGGCTCACCCTGGGGAACAGAGGTGGTTGTTTTCTGTTTGGATTCTTTTCTGTAAGCAAGTGTGAGACATAACCAGAATTTTTTTGACATTAAGTCTACTCTAAAAATGAAAGGTTTACATCTTCTGAGATATGGCCAATTTTCACTGACTATTCATATTGCCTCATTGAGTGACATTGTCTCCTTCCCCAACGTCTTCCCTCTGAGCTCCTGGCTGAAGGCAAGGAGGGAGCATCTAGGAACAGACCCTTCTTGTTGTTTAAATGTTAGCGAGCCTGACTGAGCAGTGGCATGAGTGCCTCTTAGAGCTTCCTGGCCTCTCCTGTGGGCACAAAGCCTGCGGGTCTGATTTGTCAGGCTTGGGTAGAAAGAGACCTGAAAATCAATTATAATAAATGATAAGTTACCCTGAGTTCTTAGTATTGCGAGAGCTATCCCTAACCCCACGGTTTCTCAGATCTCAGAAGTCTGACACGAAAAAGTAAAATAAAAGGAGAAGCAAACACAAAGTACTTAAAGAAAGCCCTGGCTGCTTCCCTCCGCTCCCACGTGTGGACTATCTCCTGCCTCTGCTTTCACACATCCACCCATCCCGGCCTCTTCTCCACCCTCTCTAGCTCTTGGTTCTCATCCTCTCTTCCCTCCTAATCCTCTTAGGGCTCTTCCCACATACTCTCCCCATCCTAGCAGACTCTGTTCCGCTCTAACGGCTTCTGTCCCTTCTCAACAAGCCCTCTTCCCTTATGAATGTCATGTACAGACTCCCTACCTTCCCCTCTTTACCAGGACAATATCTCAGGCAGAGAGTGGAAAACTGGGTGGGAACAAATAGGAAAAAAATTTTTTAAATGATAACACTTGTGCATATGGATAAGATTATATGACTGACGCACACATGTTTATGTACGAGGAAGAGAATGTGTATATTCTCAATATATGACAGAGACCTAAAAATTGCTAAAGCCAAAAACAACCTGCAAGGGTAGGTCATTTGGGGCTGAATTACACTGTGACTAAAACTCATGTAGTGTCCATAGTGTAAAAGCGAACTAATGACTGTTTCAAGAAAAATCATTCTTCCAAGTGACTTCTTTCCAGAACTGAGAAAAAAAGACTGAGATCCAGAAAAGGTCCCGCCACACCACTCGGCAAGCTTCTTCCTCCTTTGGGTCAAGGGTGTGCCCCTAAGGCTGTAACGCTGTAGCTTTAAACTTGACACTACATGTGGAGAACCTTCCCTGGAGCCTGTAAGACTGCCAAGTCTTGCTGCACAGAAGCCTGAGTGAGGCCCAAAATTACAGCCCTTGTGTTCAGTCATGACTATTAACCAGATGATTCTATTCACGAGTCAGAGAATCGCTATTGCATAATGTTTCCCTCCCCTTATCACAATTATTTCACACAAGCGGTTGCCTTCTTGACCAAAAATAAGAGAATGAAGGTACATTTTTGCCTCCAGTCAAAAGTTAAAAAAGAAGAAAATCAATGACATGCACCCAGCCTGGGGAAAAGTCAACTACATGCCCTTTACGCTTGTGAACCACCAGGAAACAGCTGTGTGGGGTTAAGTCCATGCCTCTGAATCCCCACAGTGAGATGTGCCAGGGCCAGGCAAACAGCATGTAGACAACAGGCACGTCTTGAAAGAATTAATGAGCAAATGAAAAAGACAGGAATGGCAACATTCCTCCCGTCCTGGACAGTCCATTCCTCTTGCCCAAGATAACCACGACCTGCTATTAATTCAAGTTATGGGGACAAAAGAGACAGTCTTTTATATCACTCAGGAACCAAATATTGATTAATATAAAAACCCAATAAATGTGGAGAATTGTAAGTAGTAATAATACTACAAGGCTCAAACATAGTATTTTGACCTAAAAATATAAGCATACCTTTTTTTCCCTCAAGCTTCTAATGTAAGGCCAAGGCCTTTTTCTTCATGATGGGCCTCTGAGTAGAGGTTCCACATACTCTTTCTCCTATCATCCACATCAGAACACAATTTTTTAAATGATTTAAATGATTTCCCATTTCTGTGTTTTTATAGCAGAAGAAAGATAGGAGATGGCGCACACACTCCTTTATCTCCTCTTCCTCCTGAAATCTGACTAACGTGAGAGCTAAGGGACCAAAAGAGAATATCCCACAAGAACAAAATGAACTGGAGGAAAGACTACAGCAAAGGAGATGTTAGAAAGCAGATGCTGAGCTAGCAGGCTAGAGGAGTAAGCTCTGTGGAAGGAAGCTTCCCAAAGTAAGTGCTTTTACCCCAAAGATGCTGGAAGACTCCAGAATTGGTGGTACTGGAAGGTGGGGCTGCAAAAGGAAGGATCTGCTGGGATTCTTCACAGAAGCAGTGAGACCCTGGGTCTCTTCTCCCTTCCCATGTAGAAAGGCAACTACTACCCTTTCTCCATTAAAAGAAGTGGAGATTTCACGCTGGAAAGGTTGAAACTAGGAGGCCCTGGACTCAAGATACCCAAGTCCACCTGAAAGCAGGGGTGAGAGATCTTGCCCAAAACAGAGGGATTAAGTGAAAGTCAACATACTTACCAAGACCCTCCTGCCCTTATTAGGTTCTAAGGACACTGGTGGTCAGGCTTATCCTCCTCAAGCAAAACATTGGAGGACTCAAGTCAGTGGTCAGCACATTTCAGCACATTTCTATTACACTGTCCAAAAAAAGACCTATAGATACATGCCACTATTTGGGGTCTCCAAACAAAATGACCAGGTCCTTACTGATCACTACAGTGAGGGCAGCAGGAAACAAGGTTTGCCAATCGAGGAAGAGCTCAATGAGTCTAGTGTCACTTTTAAATATGAAATTATGCCCAAGGACTTTCAAATATTTACAGACAACTCCCAACATGAAAGACAAGGACGAAAACAAATACATAGGAAAAGTAAATCAAAAGCAATACAGAAGTTAGAAGAAATTCCTTTCTATCATTACTGCCCTCAAAGAGATATCAAAAAAACATTGTTTCCTTGAAACATGGTCTTTTTTAGTAGAATTAAATAAAAACAAAAACAAAAACAAGAAAGAGCTCTTAGAAATTAAAATTAGCAAATTAGCAAAATCTATATTTTCAAAAGAAGAATTGAAGATAAGGTTGAGAAAATCACCAAAAGAGTAAAACAAAATAAGTAGATAGAAAATGGGAGGAGAGAAAAAAAAGAAGACCATTTTAAGTCCAACACTTGAATAAAGGGAATTCTAAAAAACAAAAACAGAAGAGTTGGTCTCTTTCAGCCACAAAAGAGTAGCTAGTACTGGACTTACCCCTCCAGCCACGTACAACTATAAATCTGGACAAAATCTATATGCCAATTGTTTTGAGGCACTAGGCATAGATAGTAAAAGGCTGTGACCATTGAAAGAAGGGAAAACATGAAATAAATGAAAGCTAAGAATGTGTCACCTGTGAACTCACACTACAAGAAACACTATAGAAAGTTTTTTGGTCTAAAAGGAAATGAGCAAAAATCAGACCCACAGGAAAGAATACATAATACCAAAAATGGTAAATGTTAAAATTTTATGCTTTTTTCCTTCTCCTAATTTCTTTAAAGGACAACTGTCTAAAGCAAAAGATAAAAACTTTGTTTTGTAGGGTAAGTAATAGGAATTGAAGTAAAATTTATGACAACACTAGCACAGAGGATGACAGTAGACTTATGCTGTGGAAAGTGTTTTACATTTTATGTGAAGTAGCATAATATTAATACTAAATAGACTATGATAAATTAATAATGCAGAATATAATCTTTAGAAAAGTCAGTAAAAATCAACAACAAAAATCAGAAACACACACTCAAAGAGATATAGCTAAAATCTAATGGAAGAAATAAAATGGAATATTGAACAAATTTGATTAACCCAAAAGAAGGCAGGGAAGATGGAACAGAGGAACAACAACAACAAAAAAACCAGATAGAAATGTAAGATCATACACTTAAACCAAATTATTAAAGTTACTTTAAATGTTACTGAACTAAACGCTACTAAGATGCACTGAACCCAATAAATGAAAAGCACAGATTATCATTTTCAGACTAAATATAAAAGACTAGGGGTGCTGAAGTGGCTCAGTCAATTAAGTAGCCAGCTCTTGATTTCAGTTCATGTCATGATCTCATCGTTCATAGGATGGAGCCCTACACTGGGCTCTGAGCTGATGGCGGGGAAGAGTCCTCACTCCTCGCCCTTCCCCAGCTCTCTCTCTTTCTCTCTCAAAAGTAAAAATAATAATAAAAAGACTCAACTATATGCAATCTATAAAAGACATGCTTTAAACATAAAGACACAGACAGGTGAAAAGTAAAAGGACTGATAGAAACATCATACAATCCAGTAATTATGCTGGCAAGCTATTTAGCTAAAGAAAACGTAAACACTAATTCAAAAAGACATATGCACCCCTATGTTTACTGTAGCATTATTTACAATAGCCAACATATGGAAGCAACCTATGTCCAACAGTAGATGAATGAATAATGGAATATTACTTAGCCATTAAAAAAAATGAGAACTTGGGGCACCTGAGTGGTTCAGTCAGTTAAGCACCCAACTTCAGGTCAGGTCATGATCTATGGTTCATGAGTTCGAGCCCCAAATCAGGCTCTGCTCTGTCAGTGAAGAAGAGCCTGCTTCAGATTCTCTGTCTCCCTCTCTCTCTGCCCCTCCCCCACTTGTGCACATGCACATGTGCCCACACACTTGCTCTCCCTCTCTCTCTCTCTCTCTCTCTGTCTCAAAAATAAAAGAAAATTTAAAGAAAAAAGAACGAGCCCTTGTGTGACAATATGGATGGAGCTAGAAGGTATTATGCTAAGTGAAATAAGTCAGACAGAGATAGGCAAATGCTATGATTTCACTCATATGTGGAATCTAAAAGACAAAACAAACAAAAATACAAACACTCAAATACAGAGAACAAAATGATAGTTACCAGAGGGAAGAGAGGTGGGGGTAATGGGCAAACAGCTGAAGAGGTACAAACTTCCAGTTATAAAATAAATACAGTCGTGGGGGGGTGCACCTGGCTGGCTCAGTCAGTAGAGCATATGACTTCTGATCTTGAGGTCATGAGTTCAAGCCCCACATTAGGCATAGGGCTTACAATAAATGAATGAATTGATCAATCAATCATTCATGGAGATGAAAATCACACCAAAGGAATATAATCCATAATATTATAATAACACTGTATAATGACAGATCACTACATGGTGAGCATCGCGTAATGTATAGAATTGTCAACTCACTATGCTGTGTACCTGAAAACAGAACTAATTTAATATTGTATGTCAACTTTACTTTAATAATTAAAATTAAAACCAAAAAACAAATTGTAGTGAGTAAACAGACAAAATAATCAGTTAAGATATAGAAGAACTCAACAATACTGTAAACCAACTTAAGCTAGTTGACCTTTATAGAACATCCCAACCAAAAATTACAGAATATACATGCTTTTCAAAAAAAAAAAAAAAAGAATACACTTGCTTTTCAATGGCACACAGTACATTCCTAAGATACAACATATGCTGAGTATATATCAATCCCAATATATTTTAAAGGACTGAATTTATACAGATTGTGTTCTTGACCAAGCTAAATTAGAAATCAATGAAGAAATGATAACTATAAAATCCCCAAACATTTTGAAATTCAGCAACATATATCTAAATTACCCCAGGTCAAAGAAGGAATCACAAGAGAAGTTAGAAAATATTTCAAGCTGAAGGTTAATAAAAACATGCCATCTCAAAATTGTAGGATTCAGCTAAAGCAATGCTGAAAGGAAATTTTATTATTTTAAGATGCTCGGGTATCACTGATCTGAATGTTTGTGTCCTCCCAAGATCCATGTGTTGAAATCTTTTCTTTTAATTTTTATTTATTTTTGAAAGAGAGAGAGAGAGAAAGAGACAGCGTGAACAGTGGGGGGTGGGGCAGAGAGAGAGAGGGAGATACAGAATCCAAAGACAGGCTCCAGGCTCTGAGCTAGCTGTCAGCACAGAGCCAGATGTGGGGCTTGAACCCACGAACTGTGAGATCACGACCTGAGCCGAAGTTGGACACTTAGCCGAATGACCCACCCAGGCACCCCCCATGTGTTGAAATCTTAATGCTCAATGATGGTGTTAAAGGCGGGGACTCGGGGATTTGCCTGGGTCATGAGGTTGAGGCCATAATGCCTGGGAAAGAGGCTCCATGGAGCCCCCAGGATCCCTTGTACCAATAAGGACACAGCCAGAAATTGGCAGTCTGTAAGCCAGAAGAGGGCCTTTCCCGGAACCTAGTCATGCTGGCACCCTGGATGTTCAGCCCTCTTAACACTGAGAAATAAATCTCTGTTGTTTACAAGTCATCCTGTCTGTGGTATTGTGTCATAGCAGCCTGAGTGGTCTAAGACAATTATTTTTAAAGTTTAAAATCTGATCTAAGCTCCTACCTTAAGAGGCTTAGTAAAATCCTAGTAAGTATAAGGAAGGAAATAATAAAGTTAAGGAAAGAAATCGACAAATTAGAAAATCAACAAACAAAGGAAAAGAAAACCAAAAGTGGTGTTCCAGAAAGATGAATAAAATTGATAAACCCATAATTAGACTTAAGAGAGAGGATGGGAGGGAGAGAAGGAGAAAGAAAACACAAATTAGTGGATCAGAAATAAAAAGAGGACCATCACTATAGTTCTTACTGACATTAAAATAATAAGAACATATCATAAACAACTTTGTGGTCAATATACTCAACTATTTAGATTAAATGAACACATTCCTTGAAAGACACTATTTACCAAAATCGGCTCAGGAAGAAATGGAAAATCTCAATGCCTCTACATTTATTAAAGAAATTGAATGTGTAACCAAAAACCTTCCACAGAGAAAATGCCTGGGCCAGATGGTTTCACTGGTGTAGTCTATCAAACATGTAAGGAAGAGATAATACCAATCTAAGACAAATTCAGAAAAGAAAAAAAGAAAAATTCCCAATTCATGTTATGACATTACAAGAAATGAAAATTACACAAAAAGAGTCCTTGTGAATATAGATGCAAAAATCTTTAATAAAATATGAGCAAATCAAATCCCACATTATATAAAAGTGATACTATATCATGACTAAGTGGGGTTTATCTTAAGAATGAAAGGTTGGTTTAATATTTGAAAATCAATTAATGTAATTCATCACATCAACATAATAAATTGATCTACATACATAAGTTGATCTATGGATTTAACACAAGCACAGTTGAATTTCCAGGGAGTTATAGAAATTGATTAGCTGAATCCAGAATTTATATGGAAATGCGAAGGACGTAAAATAACCAAAAGAGGGGCACCTGGGTGACTCAGTCAGGTAAGCATCTGACTTTTGATTTCAGCTCAGGTCATGATCTCACAGTTTATGAGTCTGGGCACTGCATCAGGGTCCACACTGACAGCACGAAGCCTGCTTGGGATTCTATCTCTGCCTCTCTCTCTCTCTCTCTCTCTCTCTCTCTCTCTCTCTCTCTGCCCCCCCCTCAAAATAAGTAAATAAACCTAACAAAATACAAAAATAAAGGGAAAATAAAATAGCCAAAACAACTTTGGAAAGAAAGAAACTTGGAAGACTTATACAGTTGACCCTTGAACAATGAAAGGGTTAGGGGTACCAATGCCCTGCATGGTAAAAATCTACATGTAATGTTTGACTCCCCCATAACTTAACTACAAGTAGCCTACTGTTGATGGAAGCCTTACTGATAATATAGACAGTTGATTAACACATATTTAGTATGTTATGCACTGTATTTAGTATTATACACTGTATTTTTATACTAAAGTAAGTTTGAGAGAAAAAAATGTTATTGAAAATCATAAGGAAGAAAAATACATTTACAGTACTGTACTGTAGTTACCATAAAAAGTCCACATGCAAGTGGTCCCACACAGTTCAAACCCATGTTGTTGAAGGGTCAGCTGTCCTACTTTATATCAAGACTTATTACAAAGCTACAGTAATGAATACAGCACAGTATTGGCATAAAGATAGATACACATCAATGAAACAGAATAAAGAATTCAGAAATAGATCCACACAGATATGGTTAATTGATTTTTGACAAAGGTGCCAAGACAATTTAATAGGGAAAGTACAATATTTCCAATAAGTAGTACCAGAACAATTCAGTAGCCTCCCCCACACACACACCAATTTTGACCCTTACCTCACACCATACATAGAAACTAACTTGAAATGAATCATAAACCATAGAAGAGCTAAAACTGGAAGACTTCTAGAAGACTTAAGAAAAAATCTCTATGACTTCTTAAATACTACACAAAGGGGTGCACCTGGGTGGCTCAGTCAGTTAAGCATCCAACGTTGGCTCAGGTCATGATCTCACAGTCCATGAGTTCAAGCCCCACGTCCAGCTCTGTGCTGACAGCTCAGAGCCTGGAGTCTGCTTCGGTTCTGTGTCTCCCTCTCTCTCTCTGCCTCTCTCCCGCTCATGTTCTCTCTCAAAATAATAAACATTTAAAAAATTAAAAATAAATACTATACAAGGAGCACAAACTATAAAAAGAAAAACATCAAGAAATTGGGCTTTATCACATTTAAAAACCATTTGACCTTCAAAATATAATGTTAAGTTAAAAGGCATAGACAAAAAGAAGAAACTTGCAAAACCTATATCAAAGGACTAATGTTTAGTATATGTGTTAAATTAATTAAACAAGGAGGCCATTAGAGTGACATGGTTCCAATGACTTGGAAGCCTACTAAGCACACCAAAATCTAAGTCTCTAGTGCCTCAAGGTTAAGAATTCAAACCAAAGAACATCCAATCACAAACAGCCACCTGGCCTTTCCCAAATAGTACAACCACTTAAGCTATAGCCAATCAAATAATTTCCTTTTTTGCTTCTACTTTTCGGAAAGTCTTTCCTCTAGCTCCGGTTGGTGGAGCACTCCTAACCACTTAGCTTTTGCACTGTTCTATTTGACTTCTACTCAAATAAACTCTGAAAAATTTAGTTGGCCTCATTTTATCTTTTAACGTGAAGAACAATAACAACTTAAAATGTTTTATTTATTTTTGATACAGAGAGAGACAGAGCATGAGAGGGGGAGGGTCAGAGAGAGAAGGAGACACAGAATCGAAAGCAGGCTCCAGGCTCTGAGCTAGCTGTCAGCCCAGAGCCTGACGCGGGGCTCGAACCCACGAACGGGAGATCTGATCTGAGCCAAAGCCGGACGCTCAATCGACTGAGCCACCCAGGCACCCCAGAACAATAACAACTTAAGAAGAATACATACAACCCATTAAGTAAGTGGGTAAAAGATTTAAATGTGCTCTTCACCGAAGAAGATACACAGATTGTAAGTCTGTGAAAAGATGCTCCACATCATACGTTACTAAGGAAATTCAAATTTAATCAGAATAAGATACTCTACATGCCTACTCAAATGTCTAACATTTAAAAGGCTCCGTCTCTCTCTCTGACCCTCCTCTACTCACACATGTGCTCCCTCTGTCGCTCTTCCTCTCAAAAATAAATAAATATTTTTAAAAAACAAACAGTAAAATAAAAGGCTATCCATAACAAGTGTTGGTGAGGATGTAGAATAACTGGAGCTCTCCAACTGGAAGACAGTTTGACAGTTTCTTAAAAAGCGAAACATACAGTTACCATATGACCCCAACGTTCTGCTCATAGGTTTTTTTTACTCAGGAGAAATAGAGACATAGGTCCACAAAAAGACATACGCAAGAATGTTCATAACAGCTTTATTTGCAATGTCAAAAACTAGAAACAACCCAAATATCCATCAATAGGTGAATGAATAAGCAAATTATGGTATACCTATATAATGGAATACCCCTCTGCAATGAAAAGGAATGAACTGTTGATATGAACAACAAAATGGATGAATATCTAAGCAATTATATTGACTTTAAAAAACCAGACCCCCCCAAAAAAGTGCATGCTGCATGACTCCATTTATAGAAAATTCTAGAAAATGCAAACTATAGTGACAGAACTGTTTGCCTAGAGATTGGAGGGTGAAAGGGGGTAGTAATGGGTATGCTCAGTATCTTGAGTGTGATGATGATTTCACAGATGTACACTTATGTCAAAACTTATCAAACTGCACACTTTAATATGTGCCATTTATTGTATGCCAATCATCCTTCAGTAAAGCTATGAGAAAAAGAGAAAACCATAAAATGAAATGAAATAAGAGTAATACACCATGACCAAGTAGGGTTTATCTCAAAAATGCAAGATCAACTTAATATTTGAGAATCAATTCATGTAATTTATCATATTAACATAACAAAGGAGAAAACTACACATGTAATCATCTCAATAGAGGCAGGAAACAGAAATCATTAACCTTCAGAGAAATAACACAAGTAAACATGCCAAATTTTGGCCAGGTTGAAAGGGCCCACTAAATATAACGCAGAACGAATGGGGGGAAAAGACCTCACTATCGCTGGAAAATTTCAAATGAGAAAGAAAAAGAATATCCTAAAAGCTTTGAGAAAGAACCAAAAGAGAGTCACATATAAAAGAAGGAGAATCAAAATAAATCTGAGGGCTTCTCAGCAGCAAGTGAAAGCTGGAAGATAAGAGAACAATGCCTTCAGAAATCTGAGTAAAAAAACTTTGTGCAACCTACATTATCAAGTCAAACTCTTAACCAAGTATGTGACAGGAGAATAAAGACATTCTCATATATTCTAAAAAAGATATTCTTCTGTACCCTTTCTCAAGAACATATGAATTTTTTTCTTCCCACAAAACAAGGAAATAAACCCAGAAAGATAAAAACTATGGCAGTCAGAAGGCCGGGAGAGAGTCAGGAAGGACCCCCAGGACGAAGGTAAAGGAAAGTTCCAGGACAATAGCAGGGCACCAGATCCAGAACACAACCAGACTTGTTTATAGCAGAAATATGGAGGTACTAATGTGGATGTTTCAAGACCAAAAAAAAAAAAAAAAATCTGATTTTTTTAACCATATTGTGAGATTTAAGTTTCACTCAGAGTTTGGGATTGAACTATTGACAAATAGATATACAGAAAACCAAGTAAAAAAAAAAAGGCAATTCCTTGCTCCAGGTTAAACAAAAAGTGGAACAAGAGAGGAAATATTTTTCTACAACACTACATGATTCAGTAAAAAATAGTATTTACATAGTTATAACAGTATATATTTTTAGTATTGATTTCGCTATATAAGTTGGTGACAGTCCTATGGGAAAACCTAAGTGTGAGTGTTTGAGGTGGTGGAAAAGAATTAAATCTTATCTTCCATAAGGCAAAGTTAATACATAATAGCCAAAAACTGTTGATTTTAGTAATCAAACAGCAATATAAATGTATTCCTTAGAAAAGATACATGCCAAAAGAAATAAAAGTGGTTGTCTTAGGGCATCCTGGGTGGCTCAGTGGGTTGGCTGACTGACTCTTGGTTTCCACTCAGGTCATAAGCTCACTGTGCGTTTCAGCCCCTCATTGGACTCCATGCCAACAGCACATGGCCTGCTTGGGATTCTCCCTCTCCCTCTCTTTCTCCTCCTCCCCCTCTCTCCCTCTCCAAATAAGTAAATCAACTTAAAAAAAAAAAAAAAGTTATTGCCTCTATGGACTAGGGAAAGACCAGTCAGGAGCTGCTGGGTCTTTTTTTAAGGTCTTGTAATATTTTTAAAGTATTTGACTCCTAAAGCTATGTACAATTGTTATTTGATTTTAAAAATGCAAAACATGATTCTCTTTGCTGTCATAATCCAACAGTTTCTATAATTTTGATTATATCACTTATAGTCACAAGGACAAGGATAAAAAGGTTCAGGAACAAACACAACTGATTCTTGGCAATGAATCACTGAAGTAGAAGAGGAACTTGCTGGAAGAAGCCTGCCAGCTGCGTGCGCTCAGCAAGCCAAGGGCATTGGGTCAGTCGCTCTTTTACAGGAGCGCAGAGCACTGGTTAATCCAGCAAATCATTTAAACTGAGGTCAGTTAAAAGAGCTTCTACTGTAATGAATCCAGATAATAAAAGAGCCTTAATCCATCCACTTCTGCTACCTTGTCATTTTCCCATGGGTTAGATGGAAGAAATTCTACAAGGAGTGGAACTCAAGATCATCCTTCTTGGAGTCATTCAATCTGCCCTGAAATATTAACCCTCTTGAGGGAAATCTGCAAATGAGGATAAATTAGAGTCCTTCTGAAGGGCAGGCTATCTTATACATCCTTTGACTTAATCCACAAAATTAGCTGGAAAGGTAGCAAAAGAGATAAAGCAAAATCTGCCTTTTACACCATGATGGGCCTGATTTAATTTCAGTAACTAGATTTATCCCATGGTTGCCTCCTTGTCCTTTGCTTTTGGGATAAGGATACATATAAGCATTGGAAGAGAAAACCAGTAGTCAGGAATCAAAACAAGAACTGAGACACAGCCTCCTATATCCACGCTGAGCAGGCTTGCCTCAAATCTCCAAGTCTGAAAGTCACCATTTTACCTGTCCCACTCAATGAAACCTTGAGACTTTGAGAATTTGGGATTGTTAATTATTAGAAGACTTAAGAAGGATATACAGCCACTTTTTCAACCAATCAGCCAACTGCTGATCTCTTTGCTGTGCTATCTTGGGCAATGATCTGCAGAAATTTCACCCAGTAAGAGAAATCTATCTCTTAATTTTTCACTTGGACTCAATTCTGGAGTATCTATGAAGATCAGATCCACCTTCCTTTCCCTCATTTGCTGAGCTCCTTCCAGATAAGAAATTGTCAAATTCCCTTTATAGCTGAAACTAGAAAAACAAGCAAGGCAGAAATTGGCTTTTAGCATAGACAAAGCCTTTAAAAGATTTTACCTTCCTATATGTAGATTCAGCTAGGAGGGGCCATTTGGATTTCAACAAAAAAATAAGCATTCTCTTCAATCAGAAGCCCTTAGGCTACTTTCTTCTTTGGCTTCAGTAAGCGTAGAATGTGATTCTGGTTCAGTCACAAGAATGGCTTTTTGGTTGAGTTTATAAACCTCTCATTGGCCACTCCCCACTCACTACTGTCTCGGGCCCAACTCTGGCCATCGGCCAGGCTTTGAGCTTGCCACAAATCTGTCAGCACTTGCCATCTTGTTTTTGGTGAGACCGAACTGTTCCTTTTAGATAGGAAAACCTCATTTTTTTTTAAACCATTTTTATTAGAACATGTGAAGCCGGTGATAGTCACTCTCCTTTTCAGACCACCTTGGCTTGCATGTGGCAGCACACAGATTAACAAGAGTAATTTGCATTTATACTTTTTACAGACAGCCATCTGAACCACCCTGTAGACACGGGATGTCCCGTCATCTAATTCTTCTCCTCCTCCATAACACCTGCCTTCCCAGCAATGTTTTGGAGCCATGGGTGAGTTTTCATTACCTAATGGATAAGACTGTTGAATTAATGAATGTTTTTTTCTAACTGGAATCCACATCTTCTTAAGCCTTATTAAGTAAGGGGCCCCAAAGAGGTACCTCGGTGTCAGAGCTGTTGCCATTCAGTGCCTCCATGTTTGGGTCCCTCCAGTCTTCTGAGAGTGAAGGGATGTAATTGTCTGTCAGAGCATCCCAAACCCTGTAAACAAAGAGAAGCTCTCATTAGCACACATCTGTGGCCTGGCCCCGCCTGGAGGAAGGAAGAGCTGGGCCAGGGGAGGAGAGAGGCTTCGGTGTGTGCCAGGCTGAGATCATCTGCCTTCCAGCATGCAAGAGCGAAGCAGCTTAAAAACTGAGTTAGAGGCCCTACCGGGAGAGAAAGAGCCAAGAGAATGGACCCTGGCCCGGGGCTTCAGCTTGAAAGGTGTTTGCTTAAGAGAAGAGGAATTTCTCACCATTGAGATATAAATGGTAGAATCTACAACCAAACCATGTCGGGCAATACCCGAATTGCCCCTGAAAATAAATCTGTCCCTCAATCAAATGGTTCATGACTCATGAACCTAAGAAATGCCCATGTTTCCTTTTCTTTCCTGTGGGCAAAGAAGAGTGAGAGAGAAAGAGGGACAAAGAGGAAGATCATGATAGATGATAGGTAGGTAGGTAGTTAGGTAGATAGATAATAGGAAGATGGATATCTGGAGAGAGTTTCTGGCTGAATCTCTTTGAGATCAGGGCCACCACAGAGTTTAGATGCATTTCCACTTCAGAGGCCTGCAATCTAAGTGGTCAAGAATTAGCTCCTTGACATCTAATGTAACATGAAAGGGATAATGCCAATGCTGTTAATGCTTAATGCACCCAAAATGTTCTAGCAAGCCCATGGGTGGCACATTCCCCCCACTCTAGCAATGTAGCATATAAATGTGCCCTGTCTCCATCATGGACACTCTAAGGCAAATGTATCAAAGGAACCAATCGGGGCGCCTGGGTGGCTCAGTCAGTTGAGCGTCCAGCTTCAGCTCAGGTCATGGTTTCACGGTTCGTGGGTTCAAGCCCTGCATCAGGCTCTGTGCTGACAGCTTAGAGCCTGGAGCCTGCTTCCGATTCTGTCTCTCTTTCTCTGACCCTCTCCTGCTAACGCTGTCTCCCCCCCCCCCTCTCTCTCTCTCTCTCAAAAGTAAATTTAAAAACATTAAAAAAAAAAAGGAACTAATCAATACATCTCTAACAATTGGGTTTTAGTGAGGGTAGATGGGGGTCCCTTAATTACATTGCTCTAAAAAGTTCTGCTATGTACATTACAAGAAAAACTTTTCTATAATTTGTGTCATTTAATTCACTTATTTCAGAAAGATTTCTTTTGGGGAGGGGGGAAGAAGGGGGTAGTGAAAAATCCTAAAGTCACAAACTCTCACACACAGGAAAATAAACAAAGGAGTCAACATCCAGAGACTAATGTAAATCAGTAAACCACACTCCTAAAATAATGCTGTCCATGGAAGCCAGAGGCACTTGAATTAATATTAGCTAATGACAAATGAGGGCTCTACACAATCTCTCTCTCGGGTGCCTACGCATGTCAAACATGAGCGATACTTAGAAAACAAGGTAGAAGACGGTAAGTTGTATTTAGATAGACTCATATGAAGAAGCAGCCATTTAAATGCGTATACATGTGGATCAAATTCAAAACATGACAAAACACAGTGCGAGATGCTGAAAAGGTAAGTGCAAGATGAACAAGAGCACAGACACCTGACATTAGGAGAGACGAGTGCTCTCAACATACATCAAATCGGGAATAATATATGATGCACTGGGACAGAGCAAAGAGATTTTCCCAGCGCACCAAGCATACAGTGGGCGATGAAACATATTAAAGGAGCTCAAGAAAGCACAATTTAATAGCAGCGCTTGGGTTATCCACTGATTCATTATTTTCCTGCAATTACAAGCAGGCACTTTGAGAGGACTCATCAAGTGTTCATTAGACATCCATCCAGTAGGATCTCAGAGTCTGCCTCTTAAACAGGGGTGATAACCCGATCTCCATCAGGCACTATTAGAATTTCATTAATACAGCCTAATGCTAAACGCAAGTCTCCGTAGCACTGTACAGCCAAGAGGCAAAGATGACTTGCTTTGTCCAAGACAAAACTCCAAGCACCACACCCAGCGGAGGAAGGCCAGCGTATGACTCCTCCTTGTGTTACATTCTCGGCTGCATGAATCGACAACAGGCATGCAGGCTTTGACCTTCGGGTTGGTCCCTGCAGCAAGTGCCTGGAAAAATAAAATTCAGCAAAGCCCAAAATAGGCAGGAGCCTTTTGTGCCTCTCCTAGGCTAGCTAGAAGCTGGGACCTTTAATGAACTAACTGCACACTTTCCAATGACCTTGAAACTGTTTATGTCCTTAAAATGACAATGGGGGGGGGCTCTCTCAAATCATTTAGGGAGTGGTGGCTTTTCTTGTGTGGGCCTTGACTGACATACTTTGGATTTCACCTTCTAACTCTAGATTTTTGTGATAATTCCCTACACCATTTTCTCCTCCAGATTTAAGCCATCCACATTCTTTCCTGTTTTGTCCAGATTTTCTTCTTCTTTTCTGAAGTACTCTTTATCTGATACTAACATTAGCAGCCCCTCCTTACTATAAGCCAGCTACTCTTTCCTCTAAACCTTTGTGTGGATTAATTCATTCAATTCTCACAATTCTGTAAGGCAGATCCTAAGGAGGAAAAAAAAAACTAAAACAGAGAAGTCAGTTAACTTGTCTAAGGTCACCCAGCCACTAATGACAGAGGTGGGATTTGTAACCAGGTAATATGGCTACACAGCCTATATTCCTAACCACACAACTACCCCAAGTCTTTATCATTTTGTGATTGGCACTGGCACAGGCATCAGAGTCATATACCAAGTTCCCAATCACAAGCTAGAACAGCAATTCAGAAACCAGCTCTGCGTGAAAGATCTCTAACTACATTATTCTTGGACACAGCGCTTTCATCAGCCTACAAAAGGAGGAATGGCAAGGGCAGCGGGGTGCGTGACTGCTTCCTGTCTATCTCTCCAGCCCAGAGAAGGTTAAATGGAAGGCGAAGGCAGAACACTGGCAGCAGGCTGGCAGCCAGAGCAGAGCCGGTGGTGGGAGGGAAAAACACAAAGCTTTCTGTGAGGAAGAGAATGGGAAGGGCTTTTCTTCCCCCCACCTCTGCACCCCCACCCGCAGAGAGGCTATCTGTTCTATCCAAAGCAGGGGCCTTGGGAATGAACATATTCCCTTTTACAGGCACCCTGAGGTGGACTGTGAAATTCTACTTTGCTGAGCAGCATCCTGCTACGAACTCTTATCTTGGGGGAAGGAGACTCTGAATGTTATCTCCTATATCTGTTATCAAAGGGGCAAGATTAAACAGGTCGCCTCAGTTCCTGGCTTTTGCTGCCAGGTACCATGATTCAATTTGCTCTCTCGTCCCTATGATGACAGAAAAGCCTTTTCGTGGGTATGTTTTATATGGGCTCAGGTGCCTATGGAACTGACTAAGCTCTCTTTCACCACACGGGGCTAGAGAGTTGGAAAGGGTGGACACACCCAACAGAATGGGTTGTGACAAGACACACCTACACAAAGATCTGGATCCACTGGCAATCATTTGGCCATCAAGACTACCTGAATCACCCACCCTCCACACCCTTCTATTCTTGACAACCTGGTAGCCCTAAAGGGCTTATTAGAATTCCAGTGAGATAACATTTCCCTTAATCCCCTCCAAGCTGGCTACTGCCCTTATCCAGTGCCTTGTGTCTGATCCGGCCAATATCCACACTTAAGATGTGTGCGCACGTGAGTCCGCTTCGCAGCTAAGACTTAGGAATTATTATTAGCACATAATGACTTTGAACAACTTTTTAGATTCTTTCAAGCACTTAAATAGAATCAATACGACCTCTGCCTTCTGAAACTGAGTCTCTGAGAAGAGAATTAACTTTCTTAGAAATCACGGTCATCCACTCACTTTCCCTCTCCTGGTTGTGCGATATTTACTTGACTCTACCTTCAAGTATGGCTGACCAGGCAGCATGTATTTATCGTGCAGACTTACTTTTTAACACCTTTAACCCAATAATTCTATCTGCGAAACAGGAAATGGTGATGGCTCTCACGAGTTTGGCCCCTTTCAATTGAGGGTGCCTGTAAGAGGGCGGATCATAATTCCAGTGAGGCAGGTGGTGAGATGAGGATCATCCATTGCCCTTTTCGTAACGGCCCCAAAGAGAGGCTCTGGCCTCTGAGTTCAATCTCTTAGGACACAGGAAAGGATGATCACATATATGGAAAGAACAGATTCTGGAGTAGTATCTAAATTTAAAACCAGGAAAAATCTATTCAAATATGACTGTCCTGTAATACCTAATACTTCTACGCCCTGACAAATCAGAGATAAGTTGATGTCTCAGCCAATTCCCTATTTGCCAAATAGTTTCCACAGGAGGGCTAGAGAAATCCAAACTTTAAAGGGAATGACCACATTTGCTTTATGATTTGTGCTCTCTTGAAGGAGGTTAGTTTGACTGAGAAGCTCATTGCTTTGGTTTTATGTTTTCATTATGTCCCTCTAACCCACCCAACAACCTTTCAATTCATTTGCAGAGGAAATATCCATCCAACTACCAAATCTAAGCAAGATTATTACAAACTATGCTCAGGGAGACTCACCACCAGATTAGATATCAAGTTATCTTTACCTTACTTCATCATAATTTTACAGCTCAAGTATCTAGATAGGTATCTATGAACAAAGTGTAAAACTGTAAACCTTAACTCTGACTTTTAAGTTGGAAAGGTTTAGATAGATTGACCATCTGAAAGCACAGTGTTCATTTTTCTCTTCCCAGATTCTTCCCTCTACACTATCCCCAAATTGTATTTTATCTCTGAGGAACTATTCAACCTTTGGTCTTTTAGCTGAGGCAGTCAATGAGGCAGGCAACTCAGAAAAATCAGGGTGAGAAGACCAATAATCCCATGTGATGGTAATTAACATTGAGTGGCCTCTACTAATGTGCTAGAAGAGAGTAAGAACTTGCTCACCGGGCCTTCATCCTTAATGAGGCAGAGGGGGGTTAGATAGGAGAGAAATGATTTGTTGGAAGCAAAAGGAATGGGACGCATCTTAAAATGTCATTTTCAGAGCACAGCCTGGGTGAGGTAAGAAATTAGGTTCTTTCCAAGTCCTTAGCCCTGCTTCATCAAGATTGAGCTCTGGAGGTTCAAAGATGAGGACCCGCGCAGTCAAGTAGAGTTAAGTGACTAGCCCAAGGTCACACTGTGAGTTAGCAAGAGCATGAAAATTATAATTCATAGTCTTTGTATTTCTAGTTCATTGCCTGGTGCAATGAACTATAGTGAAAAAATACTCTGTATAATAAAGCCCCAGAGCCATTCTTTTTAGACTTATAGGAGTTGAACAAATTAATAACAAGCTCAGAATTTAAGAAAAATCAGTTTGAAACTTAAAATTGAATTAAAACACATAGCCCACAGTTACAGTACTGGTCACCAGGGTAAAATGTTCTCTGTGATCATGACTTCAGGCTAACATTAATTAAAAAGAAAAGAAGGAAATGGTGTGGACCTGGAAATACATTATCTGTACCTACAAAGCTAGCTATTATTGTTCACCCAATTCATTTGACATTCAGTATTCCATTCAAAAAATTTGAAGACTTACAACACACCAAGCTCTGTATTAGAATATGGGGATATAATAGTAAGGCAGACATAGAGTCCCATATACTCACAGAGTCATCAAGTGAGCAACTAGCTCCCAAACAGGTCAGGTTTAATTGTCTGGGACACGCCTTTCACCCCACTTATTTATGGGTAACTCCTGCCACTCAAGTTCACAAAAAGAGAAACCAAAAGCCCAGTTGCTCCCAAGTTCCATCACAACCACTTGACATTGTTGTGTGATTCCCAAAGAACAACTGATGCTTGGCGTGCCTGGGTGACTCAGCTGGTTACGGGTCCAATCTTGGCTCTTGAGTTCAACCCTCATTGGGCAGAGCCTGCTTGGGACTCTCCCTCTCTTTCTCTCTGCCTCTCTCTCTCTCTCTCTTGCTCACTCGCTCTCTCTCGCTCTCTCTCACTCTCTTGCTCTCACTCTCTCTGTCAATCTCTCAAAATAAATAAATAAACTTTAAAAATAAAGAACGATTGGTGCATATTTTATCTCTATAGGGAATTCAGGCCTATTTTTACTAAGTGCCCAAAACACCCTTCTCTAATTTATGTTATAAATTATCCCCTTCTTTTTCTAGTCCCTCCTCAAACAGCAGTTTTCTCAAATCCCTTTTCTTGACTACCGTTAAGACCCTAGAAGGGGGCTAAGTGAAACAGGGGATCTGTATACTCAAAAGCCATGCTATCTAATGATCCCCTTTATTTTGCCCAAGTTCAATCCCCTGGGCTGTCAGTTCAATTTGTATGCTTTCTTATTTGGACATTTCTTCACATTTGTAGATGATTTTCCAGTCCTGAGGGGGAATTTGTTAACAGTCGGAAGATGTTCATAATTCTGGTGCTTCTCGAAGCAAATTGTTCCAGTGACAGATTCCTCTGTCACAGTTAATTGGGTTTTTTTTTTCCTGACCCTTATTTCTAATATCTGGGTGGATTACTACTGATACAAAGAAAACTGAAGATAAACAGACCCTAAAATGGATCATGCTCTTAAAATTCTATTTTGTACCTAAGAAAACCTATTTTCTAAAACTTCTTCATTCCTTCAAGATTTCAATTTAAGAAAGCTCTCCAGGTCCCTGCAAAGGGACATCATAGAATAATGTCAACAATTACCGGGGCCCTGGCCCACTGACATGAAAGCATAAATGATGTACCATGAATCCACAGACAGATACCAGTTCTATGTCAAAGAGCCCCAGACTACAGGGCTCACGTCTGAAATAACAGAGGGCAATTAAGACTTCTTACTCCTCATCCTGCAGGGTCTCTTCCTCCTCCTGGATCTGGAACTGGTTCTTCACGGGGGCCAGGGTCTCCGTCTTGGCATTGTAGTTCCGGAAGCAGACATTGAGCTTCTCATCAAATTCATTCACGAGGTCCTCCATGGACTTGAAGCTGATTATTTCCGAGGAAAAATTTTCCAGCTCAGAGAGGGAGGGGTCCTCTAGATGGTGGGGAGATGAACCATAGAAACACTGTGGTTTCTCCTCCTGGTCCTCCGAGCAGCAGGCCCGAAGGTCCTCAAACTCTTCGTCCAAACTCACCAGTGGAGCCTCCATTCTCACACAGCAAGAGGACACCTGTGACTTTCAGGATTCAGTGATCTAGGAGAAACAAATGAGGTAAGGTGAGCGTGGACCGGGCTTGTGTGGCAGCTCTGCTGAGGAAACATAACCACATATTCCATTACACTGTATCCCTCTGAAAACGGAAGATTCCACTTTCCAGTCATCTGTCACTTCTGGACTTCCTCACTATTATACACTTAAGACATTCATATAGCATCGTCTGTATGAATAGCCTGAGTGGAGTTAACTTTGGAGACGTGCCTGCTTCTAGGGCCCCTGCTCCAAAAACCAAAGCGTCGTGGTAAAGTCCACAGCCCCTGGACCAGACTGCCTACGTTTGCAACCTGTGCTGACCCTTACCAGTTGTGACCTTAGCAAGTTACTTAATTCTCTGTGTCTCCTTTGATTCTTCTTGAGACAGATATAATAATTTTCAAGGGACTGTCTTAAGGCTTAAAGGAATAAAAATAGAGGCAAGTGGCTGGTGGATAATAAACATCATTGTTGTTCCATATGTTCTGTTTATTATTAGTAGTATGAGTATTATTATTACTACCATAGGTCCACATCCTTAACCATGTGCTCTGAAACCAGAAGACCTTCATAACTTATTTGGTGGCAAAACCCAACTTGACCTAAACTCACTTGGCACCTAAACCTGATCTACATGAATTTAAAGTTGCTTATAGTTTCAATTTATCCCATTGAGTGTGTTTTGCTGCAGAAATATTAATTTTTTAAATTATAGTGATTGCTGCCCCAATCCCCAGGAAATACTAGGCAGAATACACACTCTATTAGTGCTTTCTAAAATGCCTGGCCCCAAGGGTTTTTCAGACAGGGATTCATGGCCCTGGATATTACTACCCTCATCAATAAGTAATAGACTAATAGAGACTTTCAAACAAGCACCTGAGCTTTTCCAGGACACAGAGCGTATCTCTGGGGCTAGAGGAATGGATGAAATGACTGGGTATCCTGAAAGACATAGACCCAACTACCCATGTGCTCCAAGGTCAACCTCCATGACCATCTTGGACACCGGATCCTAGAAACCTGCACACTCAGGCCTGCTTTCCTTTCCTCAGCTCCAGGCCCTCTTCATACCCTGCCTTCCACTGTGATTTATCCAACTGTGTGTGTATCCAAGCCCTTCCTCAATTTTAATTTAAATTCCTCGAGGGCACAGACGTCCTCTGGACATCCTGCGTGATTCCTAGCACAGCCTGCTCTGTGGCTAGGCAATCAATCAATGTGTGTTCATTGAGAAATGATCACCTGTCCCCCACACCGGTTTTTCCATTCCAGGCAGTACAGCATTACGGTCTATCATACATACTCCACTTTCTTCCCTGTAATATGGAAATGCAACCAAACTTTTCTCTCCTGATCCAGTTAGATGTTTAAATTGGAACCATGACCTGAGGAGAACCAAACAGACAGAAAAAACCATGGGATTTGCTCTGAAAGTGCCATTCTCCATCACTGCCTATAGAATTTAAAATCTAAATAAGTGAGGCAAAGGCCATGCCAGGTGGGGACCCAGACAGCTCTTACTGGGATTGTACTGGGATGAAGCCAAAACCATCACTGCATCACATCAAAATATATTCTGAGTATTTACAATTTGCAAAGGCAACATGTTAGGACCTTATGATATCTTGGAAAGAACATATTCGAGAGCCAACCGACCTACCTGCCAATGTGTGGCTGAGTGACAAGCATCATGGGTCCTGATTTCCTCATTTGTTACAACGAAGGTGTTGGTATAGAGCTAATAGCTTTGGAAGTTAATTTTGATAACTTATTAATGTAATTCATAATCTTAATTATAATCATATATTTTAATAAGGTATTTTATTAAATCCATTATGTCCAAAAGATTGCATTCCAATATGTAATCTATATTTTAAAATATTAATGAAACATTTACATTCTTTTTCCATACTACATCTTTGAAATCTGGTGTGTATTCACAGTACATTTCCCCTTGGACTAGCCACTTGGGCTTGCGGCTCCCAGAGTGGACACAGCTACAAAACAATATACAACTAATTGCCAGTCAGGGGTTCTTTACCTAGGGTCTACAGACCTCTAATGGGCTCTTTGAATATAACTATATTTTGTGCACTTAAAAACATATTCAGAGGAGAATCCCATAGATTTCTCCACATTGTCAAAGGGACCAACAGCACAAAAAAGATTACGCATCCCTGAGTGCCAAACTAAGTTGAGAAAAGATCACGGAGTGCAACAGGGAGCGAGGGAGGCTTTACAGATGGGGGATTTGGGTTAACCAGAGAAGGACTATGTGATGCTTAAGATCCTGGATTCCAGGACCCATCCTGATCCCATAACTTCCTAGCTGTGAGACTTTGGGCAAATTAACAGCCTCTTTGTGCCATGGTTTCCTCATCCATAAAATGAGGTTGAAAACAGTATTGAAGCTGAAGGTTATTTTGTGGAGTAATGGAAATAATCGTTGGCAGTGCCAAGCACAACATACGGCATATGTGGTGTTCGATAAATGTCAATGATTTTAGGAAAATGAGGATAACTCAGTTTCATGGCAAATGTTAGGGGAGGGTGTTTCAAGTAAAAAAACAAAACAAAACAAAAATCCCCCTGCTGTGATAGTCTGTGTGCAATGCTTCAAATGCTGATGACATGGGAGAACTACTGCCAAATAAATTTTATCACCTTCTTTTTACTAAGGCACCCCTGCTATTTTCAATTTATTTGGTGAAAGCTTCTTGGATCACTGGCTCCATTTCAGAAAGACATGAGAGCTAACCAGCTGAGGTTAGAGATATTTACACTTTAGATTTGTACTCTTCTCTAGGCAGGAAGGGGAAGCCAGAAAGAGTAGGTGATACCAGTGGAGTACTAATCTGAAACCGAGCACAAACACAAACGATACTATTAACCAGCAACAAAAGGGCAATCCAATCAGCATCTAAGACAAAGATTGGGTTTTGGGTGTTGCCAACAGAACACCCTGCTCAAAGCACCTATCCTCAGCCCAGGCAGCCTCTAGAGAAAATGGATTTAGCAAGATGATAGAAGAATATCACAGCTCTGGAGTTCAGAAACATGGCCATTTGTACAATCCATAATACAGCCTTCTTTCTTTTCATCAGCTCACTACCCAGGAGCCAAGAAGCCCTGTATGAATGACCACCTGGAGATGAAACTGAAAGCCTGCACTGGGAACTAGAAATCACTCAATACCCAGACTGAGCCGGGTATTTGTACCAAGACCCCAGACTATGGCAGAGGCCATGAGAGCCTGGCTCAAGGAGGGGTCTCTGGGTGGGGGCTGGCAGCCTTTCTTGAACCTGTGCCCTTTCTCTCCTTCCTTCAGCTCACTTTCCTTTGCTCTTCTTTCTTGGTGGGGTGCCTTTGCACCCCCACTGAAATGTCTTACTCTTGCATCGTGGCCCACCCACCCTGTGTCTTCATTCACAGTTCATCCTAGAGGGCTCCTTTCTTAAAAGCTAGGCTTAATGCAATTGATTGCTTATCCTCTTTCTCTATACTTCCAAAATCAATGTTTTAAAAATACATGAAGAGTGGCAGAAAAAGGGAACCACGGAAGGGTCACCTTGTCTTTTTTCTCTTATCCTAGAGCAGAGTGCAGGACTATAGTTTGATTGTGTCCTGTAATCTATTGCATTTATTGTGGCTCCCAATAGATGGTGTAATTTGGAAGAGAAAAAATGGCTCTGAGCTTAACAGAGACCCTGTAGGAATCACATAAGCCTCTCCTTTGCAGCATAATGATGCACTAGCTGCAGCTTGGGGCTGCAGTACAAATTTTCACTCCCTGCTTTGCTAAGCTGAGCAGAATGGAGAGAATTCACCATGCCTCCCCCTACTGGGCCTCTGCCCCTTCCCTGAGGCCCCCATTCCATCTCCCTTCTTCCTATTACCTGCCCCATAGATCAGTTGGTTTCTATCCTCTCACCCCACCTCATCCCTAAAATCTGCCCTCCACCCAGCCAGGGTACTGTCCCACTGCTACTCAGCAAAAGCACTCAGCATACAGGATTGTGCCAGCTTCCCATTGCCACAGAAAGAGTACTTCGTTGCAGAGAAGTCAGCAACCCCTTTACGGTTCCTCTTCCCCTCTGGCCTCCTCCTCCTGCTGCTCCGCTCACCCTCATCTCACATCCCCCTCCTCCCACCCCCCTTCCCGGGTCTGTTGGGGTAAAGAAAGGCTTCTCCAAGCAGCACAATGGCTGGCGCTTCCAGGAAAGCTGGGCTCATCCCGCGCAGGCCGCACACACACTCCCCGGCCCTTTGGCCAAACAAGAGCGAGACACGGGAGTGGCAGGGAGATCCGGGGGTGTCGAGCGGCAAAAAAGGAAGGGATCGGCAAAAAGAAAGGAGGGCCGGGGATCACACGCCCGCCCCCAGGGCTCTGTCAAGCCTTGCACTCCCGAGCCCCAAGGGGCTCTGGGCCCTCTGCAGGGCAGCGCCCCCACCACCACCACCCTCGTCCTTTCTCCGACCTGTTCCGTAGTAAAACAATCGCTCCCGCAGCGTCTGCGGCTGCAGCCAGCCGTTCTGACACTGCAGGAATGCATGGTCCTGGGGAAAGGCTCGGCCCCCCAGGGAGGGGCTCGGGCGCGTGCGGGGTCAGGCTCTTAGGGGCATAGAGGATTCTGGGGCGTGTAAGGGTGGCCGGACCACATAACGGTCCTGGGAGGAGGTACAGATCCACTGGGCCACACCATCGGGCAGCGTTCCCCGGTCCCCCCAGCCCCCAGTCCGCCTCTCTCGCTCGCTCGCTCGCTCTCTGTCTCTCTGTCTCTCTCTCTGTCTCTCTCTCTCTCTTTCTCTGTCTCTGTCTCTCTCTCTCTCTCTCTCTCTCTCTCTCTCTCACACACACACACACACACACACACACACACTCGCACGCACATGCACGCCAGGCCTGGCTGGGGGTCCGAGACTCTGATCTGATGATGCTTGAAGTGCCCCTCATCCCACCGCTCCCGGCCCGGGCGCTGCACTCCCGTGAAGGGCTGGGCAGGAGGGCGACGGCCTCGGGGCTCCTTCGTTCCGATTCCAGAATGGGACGGGCTGGGGACGCGGGGCTGCGGCGCCCCCCGACCCGCTGACGGAGAAGCCCGAGTCGCGGGGCCTCCTCCACCACCCCCGTCCAACCCCCACCCACGGCAGTGGGTCGGTCGGGCTAAGGTCGCCCCCCGCGACGGCACCTGTGCGGGTCCTGGCGGAGGGAGGCGGGTCGCGGGGCTCAGCGGAACACCCCCATCCACGGGCGGCGGGGAGCGGCCGGAGCACAGCGCGGCGGCGGCGGCGGCAGCGGCGAG